>NC_091453.1:12490613-12840838 GCF_964237555.1 Oryctolagus cuniculus
GCGGCGCATAAGCTGCTAGCCGCCCGCAGGTGCTCACCACCTCCCTAATCAGGCAGACCGAATCCAAGCTCTCTCATTGCCATGTTGAGGGGAGGCCTTATTTTTCTCTATTTCTCTATCTCCGGGCATTCCTATCTCTCCCATTTTACTTCTATCTGCCAGCATTCCTATTTCTCTCATTTTACTTCTAAAACTTCTGTTTCTCTTATCCCTGCGGCTTCCCAGCACCCGCCCTGAGGCTGCTTCTCGGCGCCTCGCCCCGCAGCGGTGGCTTCCTGGCTCTGAGCCGCTTCAGCCCGCGCTTCTCTCATCTGCGCGGCTTCCCGGCTTCGCGTGCGCACTCCGCGGTCTCCGCGCCCCTTCGCGCCCGCACCACGGCCTCGCGCTAGCCCCACGTTCCCTATCTATTCACGCCCCATGCTCTCTCTGCACGCGGCGGCTTCCACGAATCACACAGCCCCAGCTCACGTTTCCGCCACTGGTATTCAATCTAAGTTCCCCGGGCTAACCTGGCGAATTCAACCTAGCTTACGCGTCTCCGCCTTATGGTTTGGCTTCCCGTCTTTTGCTCCCCGGGCTAATCTGACGGATTCCAACCTGGCCCACGTTTCCGCCTCTGGTTTAACTTTTCGCCTTTTGCTCCCCGGGCTAACTTAAAGAATTCCAAGCTGGCTTACGTTTCCGCCTCGGCCTTCCCCGCAGCTTCAATTTCCCTAACATTTTTCTCTACCCAGTATGTTTCCCTAAGTTTTGTTCCAACAATATTCCTCCCTCATTTCTCCTGGCTTCTCCCCACAGTCCGCATCCGAGTCTGTTTGTTCTAGCTTTCACTTTCGCTTTCGACCTTAGAGATTTCTTCCAGCTTCCCCCCGTAGTCCGTATCTGAGTCTATGCCTAGGCTTTCAATAGCTTCTTCCGGCACCTTTTTCGTCTGGCTTTTCCCTAGGCTCTTTGCTAGTCTCTTTCTCTGGCATTTTCCCACTTCTTCCTGTTTCTTCCCTCCTAAGATTCCCTAATCCGAGTCACGGCACCATTATGTCGCTCCCCCTCTTCGTGGAGGAGCGACACAGGACCCTGCGCTGTTCTTTCGTCTGCTCGGCCCTCCCCGGGTTTGCTGCTGGTTCTTCCCGGGTTGGCTACCGTCCCTTCCACCTCCGTGGAAGGGCGGTTCCCCCTAGCCACTTTCCCCACTTCTGTGGGGGAGCGACACACTGCTGGCCGGCTCTCTCGGGGGCTGCACAGGTGTTCCTTCAGATGTTCCTGGTGCATGTTGTCTCTCTCCTCCTTTATAGTCCTTTTCCGCCAATCCCAACTTGGCTGCCCAAATGCCGAGTATGCTGCTCTCCTCCAATCAGGAGCAGGATCAGCTCCTGGAGGTCATCACTCAAGTTGGCAAGAGGCAGCTGCGTAGAAGCTGTTTCCTCCTCTCCCAGCGCCATACTGTGGGAGAGCAGATGCATAGAATAAGTCTTAATTCCAGTAACAGTATACTCCGAGTTGCTCCCCACAATGGCCCAAGTGTTTGGGACCCTGCTACCCCTGAGGGAGACCTGGAGTGGACAAATATTATATACACTGGGGCTAGGGTTCAAGCACTGGTCTCCTTTGAGGAGAGGAGTTTAGCTGAGAACAAACTTACCACCTGATTTAAAAAAAAGGGAAGGGTCACCGTAATCACACCCTTCACCCTGGAGAACTGAACAGAGCTCCCCAGCCACACCCACTATAAGCCTCTAGATTTTCACTGAAAGCAGACACCCCACTTACCTACAGAGGTACAGTACAAAGATAAAGCTGGCACAGCAAAAACTAAAAATAAACCAACAAATATCTCCATGAATACAAAACAACAAAAGTGCCAATTCAAGAAATATGAATAAGGAAGACAATATGATGCCCTAAAAGAACACAACACTTCAGTACCAGGTTACAGAGATAATGAGATGGAAGAAAGGTGAAAAATGGTATTCAGAAAATTGATAAGATTACACAGAAACAAATGTATGAACTACTGAAATCCATACAGGACATGAAAGAAAATTTTTCCCATGAAATTGAGATCTTAAAGAGAAATCAAAATGAAATGAAGAACTCAATAGAACAAATAAGAAATGCAGTGTAAAGCCTTAACAACAGATTCAGTGAGGCAGAACAAAGAATATCAGAAGACAAAGCAAAGGAAATTATACAGTCAAGCCAAACACAAAAAGAAATTAGAAAATTAAAAACCACTGTAGGGGATCAACAGGATACTGTCAAACAACCCAATATATGGGTTCTAGGAGCTACTAAAGGTGTGAAAAGAGAGCAAGAATTAGAAGGCCTTTTTAGCAAAATAATAACAGAAAACTTCCCTAATTTGGAGAAATAAAGGGACATCCAAGTACAGGAAGCACATAGAACTCCTAACAGACATCACCAGAAAAGATCCTCACCATGACGCATTGTAATCAAACTCACCACAGTAAAACATAAAGAAAACATTTCAAAATTTGCATGAGAGAAACACCAGAATTACTTTCAGAGGAGCTCCAATTAGACTCAGCAGACTTCTCATCAGAAACCCTATAGGCTAGGAGGCAATGGCGAGGTACATTCCAAGTTTTAAGAGAAAAAAACTAATGGGAGGGCGGAGCCAAGATGGCGGAATAGTGAGGGCGCGCACCGATAGTCCGGGAAAATTTAGTTTAATAAAAGTGGAGTTACGGTAGCCTCAGAAAAAGGACCAGGAAAAAATTGCAGAGGAAACTCTTCTAGATCTAGTGGCTGTGACTCGGAGGACCTACTGGGAGAACAAGGTCGCCCACAGTATGGAAGCCGAGCCGCGGGAGCTGCAGGGTCTGCGCGCCAGTGCAGGATGGGGAGTGCATGTCACACAGACACCAGCGGGAAGAGTTGGGACGCCCAGGGCTCCGAGTCCACACATCGGCGCAGGAAGGGGAGGAGAGCTCAATAACCCGAGACATTGGCGGGGAAACGGCGGCCAGAATCTAGAGGGGAGTGGGAAAGTGCACCAGACTAACTACCGGAGAGAAGGAAAAAAAGGTGGGGGGTTTCTCTCTCCTCCAACCTTGCAAAGGTTTCAAGGCTACAAGGCTTGCAAGAGTTTGCAAGAGACAAAGAGCAGGTCCCACCCTGGATTTACATAACAACAGGGGAGAGCTAAGGAACTGAGTAACTACAATTCAGTAGCCTAGGCAACCCAGTGGGAGTACAGAGGAGAAACAGAGCCTGCACAGACTCTTTGGGTAGAAGTCAGAGATCGGAAGCTAAATACCATCAATTCTGCACAGCCGTGCCGTGCGGCATTACTTACCCCCTGAATAAATAAAATAAATAAATAAATAAATAAAAAGAGAGAGATTTACCACGCATAACCTGAGGGTGTCACCTTTGCACACCCATAACACAGAAGAACCAAGCAGAGCTCTCAGGCCGCACCCATCTCAAGCCTCCGAGGCTCCTCCAACAGCAGGCAGTCCACTTCACACAGACATAGTATAAACTAAAAAAAAAAAAATTAAAAAAAAAAACGCACAGTGATGAAAGAAGAATTAACTATGCCAAGCAACAAACACAGAAATCGAGGGAACAAGATCAACGATGACACTATGATGCCTCCAAATAAACAAAACACCCCAAGCCAAGATTATGAAGATGATGAGATAGAAGAAATGCAAGATATGGATTTCAAAAAATTTATGATAAGAACATTTAGAAGTTTTCAAAAGCAAATCCTTGAACTACAGAAATCCTTATTAGACAGGATTGAAAATCTCTCTCGTGAAAATGAAATTTTAAGGAAGAATCAAAATGAAACGCAGAAACTAGTAGAACAGGAAAGTGTGATAGTGAAGAGAATCAAAATGAAATGAAGAGCTCAATAGATCAAATGACAAACACACGAGAAAGCCTTAAAAACAGAATGGGTGAAGCAGAAGAGACAATATCCGAGTTAGAAGACAGAGAACAGGAAAGGATACAGTCAGACCAAAGAAAAGAAGAGGAAATTAGAAATCTAAAACATATTGTCAGGAATCTTCAGGATACTATTAAAAAACCCAACATTCGGGTTCTAGGAGTTCCTGAAGGCATGGAGAGAGAAAAAGGATTGGAAGGCCTTTTTAGTGAGATACTAGCAGAGAACTTTCCAGGTTTGGAGCAGGACAGAGACATCCTACTACAGGAAGCTCACAGAACCCACAGTAAACATGACCAAAAGAGATCCTCACCACGACACGTGGTAATTAAACTCACCACAGTGAAACATAAAGAAAAGATCCTAAAATGTGCAAGAGAGAAACGTCAGATTACTCTCAGAGGATCTCCAATCAGACTCACAGCAGACTTCTCATCAGAAACACTACAGGCTAGGAGGGAATGGCAAGACATAGCACAGGTGCTAAGAGAGAAAAATTGCCAGCCCAGAATATTATATCCTGCAAAGCTCTCATTTGTGAATGAAGGTGAAATAAGACCTTTCATAGCAAACAGAAATTGAAAGACTTTGTGGCCACTCGTCCGGCCCTGCAAAAGATACTTAAAGATGTGCCACACTCAGAAACACAGAAACACGGCCATCAATATGAAAGAAGGGAAAGGAAGAACACCTAACAGTAAAAGAGCATGGGAAGCTCAAAGCATATACTAGAAAATATTTCCCGGAAAATGGCAGGGCAAAGTCACTACGTATCAATAGTCACATTAAACATTAATGGTCTTAATTCTTCAGTTAAAAGACACCGATTGGCTGATTGGCTCAAAGAACACAACCCAACTATTTGTTGCCTACAAGAAACATATCTCTCTAAGAAAGATGCATGCAGACTGAAAGTGAAAGGTTGGAAAAAGATATTCCATGCCAACAGAAACCAAAAAAAGCAGGTGTAGCCATATTAATATCAGACAAAATAAACTTTATCACAAAAACTGTTAAGAGAGAAAAGGGGGCCACTATATAATGATTAAGGGTTCAATTCAACAGGAAGATGTAACTATTATAAATGTATATGCACCTAATTACAGGGCAACGGTCTATTTAAAAGATATGTTAAGGGACTTGAGATTTAGATTCCAATACAATAGCACTGGGGGACTTCAATACTCCACTCTCAGAAATACACAGATCATCCGGACAGAAGATCAACAAGGAAACAGCAGATTTAATTGACACTATTGCCCAAATGGATCTAACAGATATCTACAGAACTTTCAATCCTACATCTAAAGACTACACATTCTTCTCAGCAGTGCATGGAACATTCTCTAGGATTGATCACATACTAGGCCATAAAGCAAGTCTCAGCAAATTTAAAAGAATGAGAATCATACCATGCAGCTTCTCATACCACAGCAGAATGAAGCTGGAAATTAGCAACTCAGGAAACCCTAGAAAGTATGCAAACACATGGAGACTGAACAACATGCTCCTGAATGAACACTGGGTGATTCAAGAAATCAAAAGAGAAATCAAAAACTTTCTGGAAGTAAATGAGGATAACAACACAACATATCAAAACTTATGGGATACAGCAAAAGCAGTATTGAGAGGCAAGTTTATAGCAATAGGTGCCTATATCAAGAAATTGGAAAGGTACCAAATAAATGAGCTTTCAGCGCATCACAAGGACCTAGAAAAACTGCAGCAAACCAAACTAAATCTAGTAGGAGAAGAGAAATAATTAAAATCAGAGAAGAAATTAACAGGATTGAATCAAAAAAAAAAAACACTACAAAAAATCAGCCAAGCGAGAAGCTGGTTTTTTGAAAAAATAAACAAAATTGACATCCCATTGGCCCAACTAACTAAAAAAAGAAGAGAAAAGACCCAAATCAATAAAATCAGAGATGAAGAAGGAAACGTAACAACAAACACCACAGAAATAAAAAGAATCATCAGAAATTACTACAAGGACCTCTATGCCAGCAAACAGGAAAATCTATCAGAAATGGATAGATTCCTGGACACATGCAATCTACCTAAATTGAACCAGGAAGACATCGAAAACCTAAATAGACTCATAACTGAAACAGAAATTGAAACAGTAATAACGGCCCTCCCAACAACGAAAAGCCCAGGACCAGATGGATTCACTGCTGAATTCTACCAGACATTTAAAGACGAACTAATCCCATTTCTTCTCAAACTATTCAGAACAATCGAAGAAGAGGGAATCCTCCCAAATTCTTTCTATGAATCCAGCATCACCTTAATCCCTAAGCCAGAGAAAGATGCAGCACTGAAAGAAAATTATACACCCATATCCCTGATGAACATAGACGCAAAAATCCTCAATAAAATTCTCGCCGAGAGAATACAACAACACATCAGAAAAATCATCCACCCAGACCAAGTGGGATTCATCCCTGGTATGCAGGGATGGTTCAACATTCGCAAATCAATCAATGTGATTCACCACATTAACAGACTGCAGAAGAAAAACCATATGATTATCTCAATTGATGCAGAGAAAGCATTCGATAAAATTCAACACCCTTTCATGATGAAAACTCTAAGCAAATTGGGTATAGAAGGAACATTCCTCAATATAATCAAAGCAATTTATAAAAAACCCACGGCCAGCATCCTATTGAATGGGGAAAAGTTGGAAGCATTTCCACTGAGATCTGGCACCAGACAGGGATGCCCACTCTCACCACTGCTATTTAACATAGTTCTAGAAGTTTTAGCCAGAGCCATCAGACAAGAAAAAGAAATTAAAGGAATACAAATTAAGAAGGAAGAAGTCAAACTATCCCTCTTTGCAGACGATATGATTCTTTACTTAGAGGATCCAAAGAACTCTACTAAGAGACTATTGGAACTCATAGAGGAGTTTGGCAAAGTGGCAGGATGCATAAAAATCAACAGCCTTTGTATACACAAGCAATGCCATGGCTGAGAAAGAACTTCTAAGATCAATCCCATTCACAATAGCTACACAAACAATCAAATACCTTGGAATAAACTTAACCAAGGACATTAAAGATCTCTACGATGAGAATTACAAAATCTTAAAGAAAGAAATAGAAGAGGATACCAAAAAATGGAAAATCTTCCATGCTCATGGTTTGGAAGGATCAACATCATCAAAATGTCCATTCTCCCAAAAGCAATTTATAGATTCAATGTAATTCCAATCAGGATACCAAAGACATTCTTCTCAGATCTAGAAAGAACGATGATGAAATTCATATGGAGGCACAGGAGACCTCAAATAGCTAAAGCAATCTCGTACAACAAAAAGAAGTCGGAGGCATCACAATACCTAATTTCAGGACATACTACAGGGCAGCTGTAATCAAAACAGCATGGTACTGGTACAGAAACAGATGGATAGACCAATGGAACAGAATTGAAACACCAGAAATCAACCCAAACATCTACAGTCAACTTATATTTGATCAAGGATCTAAAACCAATTCCTGGAGCAAGGACAGTCTATTCAATAAATGGTGCTGGGTAAACTGGATTGCCACGTGCCGAAGCATGAAGCAAGACCCCTACCTTACACCTTACACAAAAATCCACTCAACATGGATTAAAGACCTAAATCTACGACCTGACACCATCAAGTTATTAGAGAACATTGGAGAAACCCTGCAAGATATTGGCACAGGCAAAGAGTTTCTGGAAAAGACCCAGGAGGCACAGGCAGTCAAAGCCAAAATCAACTATTGGGAGTGCATCAAATTGAGAAGTTTCTGTACTGCAAAAGAAACAGTCAGGAGAGTGAAGAGACAACCGACAGAATGGGAAAAAATATTTGCAAACTATGCAACAGATAAAGGGTTAATAACCAGAATCTACAAAGAGATCAAGAAACTCCACAACAACAAAACAAAAAACCCACTTAAGAGATGGGCCAAGGACCTCAATAGACATTTTTCAAAAGAGGAAATCCAAATGGCCAACAGACACATGAAAAAATGTTCAAGATCACTAGCAATCAGGGAAATGCAAATCAAAACCATAATGAGGTTTCACCTCACCCCGGTTAGAATGGCTCACATACAGAAATCTACCAACAAGAGATGCTGGCGAGGATGTGGGGAAAAAGGGACACTAACCCACTGTTGGTGGGAATGCAAACTGGTCAAGCCACTATGGAAGTCAGTCTGGAGATTCCTCAGATACCTGAATAAAACCCTACCGTTCGACCCAGCCATCCAACTCCTTGGAATTTACCCAAAGGAATTTAAATTGGCAAACAAATGCAGTCTGCACCCTAATGTTTATTGCAGCACAATTCACAATAGCCAAGACCTGGAACCAACCTAAATGCCCATCAACGGTAGACTGGATAAAGAAATTATGGGATATGTACTCTTTAGAATACTATACCGCAGTAAGAAACAAAGAAATCCAGTTATTTGCAACAAAATGGAGGAGTCTGGAATACATAATGCTGAATGAAATAAGCCAGTCCCAAAGGGACAAATACCATATATTCTCCCTGATCGGTGACAACTGACTGAACACCAAAAAGGAAACCTGTTGAAGTGTGGGGAGCAACTCGGACTAGACTAAGTTACTGGAATTAAGACTTATTCTATGCATCTGCTCTCCCACAATATGGCGCTGGGAGAGGAGTAAACAACTTTTACACAGCTGCCTCCAGTTCGACCAGTAACCTGCAGGAGCTGATCCTGCTCTTGATTGGAGGAGAGCAGCATACTCGGCGTGTGGGTAGCAGAGTTGGGATTGGTGGAAGAGGACTATAAAGGAGGAGAGAGACAACATGCACCAGGAACATCTAAAGGGAACATCCGGATAACATCTGAGCAGCCCCTGAGATAGCCGGCCGGTGGTGTGCCACTGCCCCGCGGAAGTGGGGAAAGTGGCAGGGAGAGTGTCGCTCCCCATCTTCGTGGAGGAGCGACACAGGACCCTGCGCTGTTCTTCTGTCTGCTCGGCCTTCCCCGAGTTTGCTGCTGGTTCTTCCCGGGTTGGCTACCGACCCTTCACCTCCGTGGAAGGGCGGTTCCCCCTGCCACTTTCCCCACTTCCGCGGGGGAGCGGCACACCGCCGGCCGGCTCTCTCAGAGGCTGCACAGGTGTTCCTTCAGATAGATGTTCCCCTTAGATGTTCCTGGTGCATGTTGTCTCTCTCCTCCTTTATAGTCCTCTTCCACCAATCCCAACTCTGCTACCCACACGCCGAGTACGCTGCTCTCCTCCAATCAGGAGCAGGTCCTGCTGTTTATTGGTTAAACTGGAGGCAGCTGCGTAGAAGCTGTTTCTCCCTTCTCAGCGCCATATTGTGGGAGAGCAGATGCATAGAATAAGTCTTAATTCCAGTAACTTAGTCTAGTCCGGGTTGCTCCCCACAGGGGAGCCGCCCTTCCACGGAGGTGGAAGGATCGGCAGCCAACCCAGGAAGGACCAGCAGCAAACCCGGGAAGGGCCGAGCAGACAAAAGAACAGCGCAGGGTCCTGTGTTGTTCCTCCACGAAGAGGGGGAGCGACATAATGGTGCTGTGACTCGGATAGGAAACTTAGGAGGCATAATGGTGCCGTGACTCGGATATGAAGCCTAGGAGACATAATGGTGCCGTGACTCGGATATGAAGCTTAGGAAGCATAATAGTGCCGTGACTCGGATAGGAAACCTAGGAGGGAAGAAGCAGAAAGAAGCGGGAAAATATCGGAGATAGACTAGGGAAGAAGCGGGAAGAAGTGGGAAAATACCGGAGAGAGAGACTAGGGAAGAGCCTAGGGAAAAGCCGGACGTTAAAAGTGCTGGAAGAATTTAGGATTGAAAGCGAAAGTGAAAGCTGGAAGAAAATAGATTCAGATACAGACTATGGCGGGGAAGTTAGGAGAAATCTATGGTTGAAAGCGAAAGTGAAAGCTAGAAGAAACTTAGACTCGTTTACGGACTGTGGGGGAGAAGCCAGGAGAAATGAGAGGGGAATATTGTTAGAAGAAAAGTTAGGAAACATACCGGGTAGAGAAAAACATGTTAGGGAGGATGAAGCCGCGGGGGCAGGCCGAAGCAGAGACGTAAGCTAGGCTGGAATTCGTCAAGTCAGCCTGGGGAGCAAAACGCGAAAAACTAAAACCAGAAGCGGAGACGTAAGCTAGGTTGGAATCCGTCAGATTAGCTCGGGGAGCAAAAGACGGGAAGCCAAACCAAAAGGCGGAGACGTAAGCTAGGTTGGATTTCGTCAGGTTAGCCCGGGGAACTTAGACTGAAAACCAAGAAGCGGAAATGTGAGCTAGGCCCTGATTCGCGGAAGCTGCTGCGCGCAGTGAAAGCAAGCGGGGCGCGAGTAGATAGGACGTGCAGGGCTGGCACGGAGGCCGTGGTGCGGGCGCGAAGGGCGTGGAGACCGCACAGCGCGCGCGAAACCAGGAAGCCACGCAGATGAGGGAAGCGCGGGCTGAAGCCGCACAGAGCCCGGAAGCTGCTGTGGGGCGAGGCGCCAAGAAGCCGCCTTGGGGCGGGTGCCGGGAAGCCGCGGGGATAAGAGAAACAGAAGTATAGAAGTAAAATGAGAGAAATAGGAATACTGGCAGATAGAAGTAAAATAGGAGAGATAGGAATGCCCGGAGATACAGAAATAGAGAAAAATAAGGCCTCCGCACAACACAGCAATGAGAGGGCTTGGATTCGGTCTGCCTGATTAGTAAGGCGATGAGCACTTGCAGGCAGCTCGAGCAGAGCGTGCACTGAGGGCACCGAACACAGGCACGCATCAGCGCCTAAAAACCTCCTCACAACATGGTGAAGAGAGGACCCGGATTCGGTTTGCCTGATTGGTAGGGCTTGTAAGCACCTGTGGGCAACTCTAGCAAGCAGAGCAGAGTGTGTGCCGCGGGGCACCGAAGACAGGCGCGTATCAACGCCAAAAAATAAAAAGAAAGGTGGAACTGTGGGGAGCAACTCGGACTAGACTAAGTTACTGGAATTAAGACTTATTCTGTGCATCTGCTCTCCCACAATATGGCGCTGGGAGAGGAGTAAACAACTTTTACACAGCTGCCTCCAGTTCGACCAGTAACCTGCAGGAGCTGATCCTGCTCCTGATTGGAGGAGAGCAGCGTACTCGGCGTGTGGGTAGCAGAGTTGGGATTGGTGGAAGAGGACTATAAAGGAGGAGAGAGACAACATGCACCAGGAACATCTAAAGGGAACATCCGGATAACATCTGAGCAGCCCCTGAGAGAGCCGGCCGATGGTTTGCCGCTCCCCCGCGGAAGTGGGGAAAGTGGCAGGGGGAGCCGCCCTTCCACGGAGGTGGAAGGATCGGCAGCCAACCCGGGAAGGACCAGCAGCAAACCCGGGAAGGGCCGAGCAGACAAAAGAACAGCGCAGGGTCCTGTGTCGTTCCTCCACGAAGAGGGGGAGCGACATTGAAGTGAAATGGACACTATGAAAAACAGTGACTTGATCAGCATAGCCCTAACTGTTAATGAACAACTTAATACATTATCTCTCTTAGTAGTTTTTTTGTCTGTTCTACTTAATATGACTGGTTTAATTCTGTAATTAATACACAGTTATTCTTAAGTGTTGGAAATTAACTGAAATGTGATCCCTGTTAAACATAAGAGTGGGAATAAGAGAGGGAAGAGATGTACAATTTGGGACATGCTCAAGCTGACTTGCCCCAAATGGTAGAGTTAGAAACATACCAGGGGATTCCAATTCAATCCCATCAAGGTGGCATGTACCAATGCCATCTCACTAGTCCAAGTGATCAATTTCAGTTCACCATTGATCATAATGAAAGGACTAAGAGTCAAAGGGAGCACATAAACAAGTCTAGTACCTGCTAATACTAACCGATAGAATAAATAAAGGGGAGAGTAATCCAACATGGGAAGCGAGATACTCAGCAGACTCATAGAATGGCAGATGTCCTAAACAGCACTCTGGCCTCAGAATCAGCCCTAAAGGCATTCCGATCTGGCTGAAAAGCCCATGAGAGTATTTCAGGCATGGAAAGCCAAGACACTCTGGCAAAAAAAAAAAAAAAAAAAAAAAAAAAAAAAAAAAAAAAAAAAACAAACAAACACAAAACACTAAATGAAAGATCTCTGTGAGTGAGATTCCAGTGGAAAGAACAGGTCTTCAAAGAAAGAGGTACCTTTCTCTGAAGGGAGGAGAGAACCTCCACTTTGACTATGACCTTGTCTAAACAAGATAGAGTCGGTGAACTCAAAAGGCTTCCATAGCCTTGGAAACTCATGACTGGAGCATAGGGAGATTACTTATGCCATAAACAGGAGTGTCAATTTGTAAAGTAAACGACAGGAGTCACTGTGCACTTACTCCTCATGTAGGATCTCTGTCCTTAATGTGCTGTACATTGAGATTTAATGCTATAACGAGTACTCAAACAGTATATTTCACTTTGTGTTTCTATGGGGGTGCAAACTGTTGAAATCTTAACTTAATGTATACTAAACTGATCTTTTGTAAAAAAAAAAAAAAAGAAAAGAAAAGAAAAGAAAAGAAAAGAAAGAAAAAAGAAATTATCAATTCCCAACTTGACTCTCACTGGGATTATACATGACAATAGGTCTGATCTGATTTCATCATCATTTAAAAAATCATCTATTATTTTTCACTTTATGTTTCTGTGTGGGAGCAAACTGTTGAAATCTTTACTTAATGTATACTAAACTGATCTTCTGTATATTAAGAGAATTGAAAATGAATCTTGATTTGAATGGAAGGGGAGAGGGAGTGGGAAAGGGGAGGGTTGCGGGTGGGAGGGATGGTATGTGGGGGAAGCCATTGTAATCCATAAGCCGTACTTACATACATACGAAGAGTTGTAATAAAATTTTAAAAAAGAAGTATAATTGAAATGCTAATGGGCCGGCGCTGTGGCATAGTGGGTAAAGCCACTGCCAGCAGTGCCAGCGTCCCATATGGGTGCAAGTTCAGGTCCTGGCTGCTCCACTTCCAATCTAGCTCTCTGCTATGGCCTGGGAAAGCAATGGAAGATGGCCCAAGTCCTTGGGCCCCTGCATCTGCATAGGAGACCTGGAAGAAGCTCCTGGCTCTTGGCTTCAGATTGGCGCAGCTCTGGCCATTGCAGCCAATTGGGGAGTGAACCATCAGATGGAATACCTCCCTCTCCCTCTCCCTCTCCCTCCCACTCTTCCTCTCCCCCTCTCCCCCTACCCGCTCTCTTCTCTCCCTCTCCTCTCTTCTTTCTTCTCTCTTCTCCTCTGTGTAACTCAGACTTTCAAACAAATAAATAAATCTTTAACAAAAAAAGGGGGTGGAAAATATTTATACCATTTTAACACAAATTAAAAGTTAGATTGAATAGTCATATTTTTTTTAGGCAAAGAATAATCAGATCAAGAAAAATATAGAAAGAGAGGCTTCCCATGATGATGGGGTCAATTCTACAAGAAGATATAAAAATCTTTATTGTGCATATACTAAAACTGACAGTGTTAACATAAGTCATATAGGTCGGCGCCACAGCTCACTAGGCTAATCCTCCACCTTGCAGCGCAGGCACACCGGGTTCTAGTCCCAGTCGGGGCGACGGATTCTGTCCCGGTTGCCCCTCTTCCAGGCCAGCTCTCTGCTGTGGCCAGGCAGTGCAGTGGAGGATGGCCCAAGTCCTTGGGCCCTGCACCCCATGGGAGACCAGGATAAGTACCTGGCTCCTGCCATCAGATCAGCGTAGTGCGCAGGCCACAGCGCACCAGCCGTGGCAGCCATTGGAGGGTGAACCAATGGCAAAAGGAAGACCTTTCTCTCTGTCTCTCTCTCTCACTGTCCACTCTGCCTGTCAAAAAAAAATAAAAAAATATAAAATAAAATAAGTCATATAATGAAAATACTGATGAGAAAAATATGTTCTTATAGTTAAACACTGAAACAATCATCTGTCATTAACTGACAAATTCAGCAGGCAGAAAATCTATAAGGATATAGCTGAATTTAACAGACAATTAATGAAATCTAAATGATTTTATAGAATATTAACACAATTGGCCGGTGCCGCGTCTCAATAGGCCAATCCTCCGCCTGCAGCGCCAGCACACCGGGTTCTAGTCCCAGTCGGGGCGACGGATTCTGTCCCAGTTGCCCCTCTTCCAGGCCAGCTCTCTGCTGTGGCCTGGGAGTGCAGTGGAGGATGGCCCAAGTCCTTGGGCCCTGCACCCCATGGGAGACCAGGAGAAGTACCTGGCTCCTGCCACCAGATCAGCGCGGTGCACCGGCCGCAGCGTGCCAGCCACAGCGGCCACTGGAGGGTGAACCAATGGCAAAGGAAGACCTTTCTCTCCATCTCTCTCTCTCACTGTCCACTCTGCTCGTCAAAAAATAAATAAAAAATTTTTTAAAAATAGTATCAACACAATAAGAAAACATTTTTTGAAGTTCACATGGAACATGAAGGATCTTCAAAAAGTTCTTGAAAATATATATAAACTATAAATATATAAAATTTATTAAATTTTTTGCATCAAAATAAACTTATCTTTTAATTTTATTTTTTCCATTAAACTTTCTTAACTATCTTCGTATAGTAGTCAGCTCTTCATAACTATAACATAAATACCTGAGAGAAGCTACTTAGGAAGGAATATTTATTTCAACTCATTTTAAAGGTTCACAGTCCAAGATTAGCCAGCCCCATAACTGTGGTTTCTGATGAGAGGGGTGAATGGCTGACTTCTTGCAGAGAAAGGATCACATGGTGAGCCAGGAAGCAGAGTCATACATGTTTATGTGGTCTTTTCTTATGAAGCCACCATTATTTGTTCATGGGAGCTCATTTCTAATGGTCCAATCCAATAGCCCCAACTTCAGACAGTATAATTGGGTCAAGCCTCCACCCCGTAAGTAGTTTCATTCCATGACATTGGGACTTAAATGCCTGTATGCTTCAGGCAAACAAACTATAGCACCTTGTACACCTAGACCACATTCTTTCCCATAAAACATAAAGTTCAAATTTGAAGGAGTAAAAATGATACAAAGTATGCTTTAAGACCACACTGTAACTAAACTAGATATTGGTAACAGAAAGTAGGAACATCCTCAATTATTTGAAATCTAAATAACATATTTAGAAGACATATATCAAAGGAATCCCAAGAGGAATTAAAATACATTCTGAATAAAATTAAAACATATTTATCATGAGTGAGTGTTTAACCTAATCTTTAGAATCCTGGTTAAGATGCCCATATCCTATGTCATAGGTTCACCCTCAGGCTCTGGCCCCTGACTGCAGCTTCCTGCTAATGCAGATCCTGGGAAGCAGTATTGATGGCTCAAGTAATTGGGTTTCTGCCACCCAAAAGGAAGACTTAGACTGCGCTTCCAGCTTCCAGCTTCAGCCCAACCCAGTCCCAGCCATTGAAGGCATTTGGGAACTAAACCAGGAAATGGGAACTCATTCTCTCTCTCAAAAAAAAATCAAAATATGTGGGGTGCAGCAAAAGCAATGTCTGGCAAGAAACTTTTAGATCAAATGTATGTTAGAATAGAAGGCATATCTAATTTAATAAGCTTAATTTCTGAGGAAACGAAAAAGTCAAAATTAAATTCAAGGTAAATAAGAAGGAAAGAAATAATAAAAATTACAGCAGAAATCAATGCAATTGAAAACATTAATATGGAAAATGAATAACACCCAAGGTAATTTTTGTCAAGATTAATAAAATTAATAAACTTCTAGCCACATGATCAAGAAAACAGGGAAAATATAAAATGCTAACACATGGGCCATCACTACTGATTTCATAGGCATTAAAAGGATAATAAAGAATATGCTTATCCTAATTTGTATATTATGCTAATATGCATTATCAAGAGACTACACAATACCATATAGGTATACAATTTTCACATGTAATTTTAAAAGAAGTCAGAGAAATGCTATGAAAAACTCTATAATCACAAATTTTGTAACCAAGATGAGATGGACCAATTCGACAAAATGTACAAATACTCACACAGGACAGACATATTATCTGAAAGTCTTTTATCTATGAAAAATACTGAATCAACAATTCAACAGTCACAGATGAGGTCACTGGCAAATTCTACCAAATCTTTGGACAGAAATGCTAATTCTCTACACTTAAGCACATAGAAAGATGCTTAGCCTATCATTAGGGAACTGTAAATTAATCAACAATGACATACCAAAACATACATATTAGAACCACTAAAATTCAAAACACTGAGAAGAATAAAATGCTGGAGAGGATGTGGAAAAAGAGAATATCTCATTTAGTGCTGGTGGGAGTGAAATAAATTGGTACAAGGAGTATGCATTTAGCCTAGTCATTACACCCCCGTATTCGACATCAAATACCTGGGTTCATTTCCTGGAACTAGGTCCAGACTCCAGATTCCTTTTAATGAAGACCCTAGAAATCAGCAATGATGGCCCAAGTAATTGGGCTCTGGCTACACTCAAAGGGGCCTGGATTGCATTCTGAGTTCTCTGCTTTGGCTACAGTGTAGCCCTGGCTTTTGCAGGTATTTGGGGAGAGAACTTGTATCTCATCTGCCCTCTTCTCTCTATATACCTCTTTTTCTAACTCTATATCTCTCAAATAAAAAAAAATAATTTTTCTTAATGATTCAGACTCATTAGAAGACCGTTTGGCAGAATCTTACAAAATTTAATACACCCTGATCATATATTCCAAAAATGCATTCCTTGGTGTTTTCCCAAATAATTGAAAACTAGGTCCACACAAAAACTGTCACACAAATGTTCATAGCAACTTTATTCAAAATTGTTAAATCTGGGGTCAGTGCTGTGGTGCAGCAGATTAAAGCCCCAGCCTGCAGCACCAGCATCCCATATGGGCACCAATTTGAGTCCCAGCTGCTCCTCTTCCGATCCAGCTCCTTGATATGTCCTGGGAAAGCAGTAGAAGATGGCCCAAGTCCTTGGGCCCCTGTACCCGCATGGGAGGATGGGAAGATGCTCCTGAATCCTGCCTTCAGATCAGTGCACTCTCTCTCTGGCTCTACCTCTCTGTAACTCTGTCTTTCAAATAAATAAAATGATACTTTAAAAAAAAATTGTTAAATCTTAGAAGAAGCTAAGCTGTCCTTCAATAGAATACATAAAGTATGCTGCATTCATACAAGATAATTTTGATTAGCAATAAAAAGAAATAGCTATTCAGCAACGAAGACATAGGGAGGGGCAGATATTGGGACCCAACAGGTTAAACCACACCTGTATCCCATATCATAGTGCCACAGAAGAGGTTACTGCTCTTCTTATCCAACTTCCTGCTAATGTACCTAGGAACGCAGCAAATGAGGGGCCCAAGTGCTTAGGTTCCTGCTCCCCATGTGAGAATCCTGGATGACATTCCAGGCTCCTGAATTCTGCAAGTGCCAGTCCCAGCTGTTGCAAATATTTGCAGAGAGAGGAAGTACCACTTCAGGACTCTGCTAACAAGAGTCTCATCACCAGAGGCTGCCATTGTGGCACCGTGGGCTAAGCCTCAGCTTGCAACACTGGCATCCCATTTTGAAGTACTGCTTTGAGCACTGACTGCTCTGTTTCCAATCAAGCTCCCTGTAAATGTGCCTGCGAAAGTAGATGAGGGCCCAACTTCTTGGGTCCCTGTCACACATGTGGGAAACACAGATGGAGTCCTAGTATCCTGATTTTGGCCTGGCCCAGCTCCAGCCTTTGTGGCCATTTGGGGTGTGAACCAGCAGATGGAAGATATCTCTTTCTCTGTCTCTTTCATGCTTTCACTCTAGTTCCCACTGTCACTATGATGCCTTCCAAATAAATAAAGCTTTTCAAAAAGATAAAAAAGGAAAAATAAAAAAAACAAGGAAAAATTCTACCTAAAAAAACACAGGTAATAAATTCAAAGGAATTTCAGAATCAGAATATTTCTATCCTGTAGCCCCTAGTATATTAATGATAAAGGTGATGGCTGCTGACATCACATCAAAAGAGTTAAGACACATAATACATGTCCTAAAGGGTGTGCACAATGCCACCTCTAGAGAATGTTTGCCAATAAACAGACAAGTAAGTAAACCTTAATCTGTATAAGTTTTTATTTTAAAAACTGAGAATCACTTATGATGAATGTCAGGTTATCTGGTTCCTTATTCTCTTGTCTGTACTGCTGCATATATTTGATCATTTTAATTTTTAAAATATTATTCATTTTGCTTTTTAAAATGTTTGGGGTCTTTTTTGAAATACAGAGAAACAGTGTTGGGTGAGGAGGAGAGCAAGATCTTCCATCCACTGGTTGACTCCCCAAATGGCCACAACTACAGGGCATTGGCTAGGCCAGAGTCAAGAGTATGGAACTCATTCCTGGTCTCCCACATGGGAGGCAAGAATCCAACTACCTGGGCCATCCAGCTGCCTTCCAAGATGTGCATTAGCAGGAAGCAGAATTAGAAGCAGAATCACTAGGCACTCTGATACGTGATGGAGGCATTTCAAGCAGCATCTTAACCACAGTGCCAAATGAACACTCCTAATAATTTTGTAACAATAACTGCATTACAAATATGATGCCTCTATATAAGAAAAATTGTAGCAGTTTGGCAAAATAGATATGACTAAGTTGGTTCATAAAAAAAAAAAAAACCAGAAATCTTACAAGGAAACTAACACTGTAGTCCAAACCCAAGGCATCATCAAAAGATTTGAGGACCAGTCAGAAGGCTTATTATATCAAATGGTGAAGAAAAAGCTAATCATCATCTCACTTAAATACTTCCAAATCTTACAAAAAGACTGAGAATCACTAACCATTTTGACAAGCTAGCTTTCCTTCATACAAAGCCTAGATAAGGATACCCCAATAAAATGACACTTAAGAGGAGATGGCACTGTGGCATAATGAACTAAGCTGCTATCTCAATGCCAGCATCCTTTATCTGAACACTGGTTTTCATGCTGGCTGCCTCACTTATAATCTAGCAAGCCAGTACTGTCCCTTAAAGGCAGAAGAGGGTGGCTCAAGTACTTCAACCCCTGCAACCTATCTAGAAGACAGCATGACCCCTGACCTCCTGGCTCCAGCTTGGAGCAGACCCACTTGTTGTGGTCACATGGGGAAAAACCAGAAGATGGAAGAGCTTTTTGTGTCGGTTTCCCTTTGTCTTTCAAATAAATAAATACATCTTTAAAAAATAACACTAAAGGGGGCCGGGGCTGTGGCACAGTGGGATAATTCCCTGGCCTGAAGCACCAGCATCCTTTATGGGTGCCAGTTCTAGCCCCAGTTGCTCCTCTTCTAATCCAGCTCTCTGCTATGGCCTGGGAAAGCAGTAGAAGATGGTCCAAGTCCTTAGGCCCCTGCACCCACGTGGGAGACCCAGAAGAAGCTCCTGCCTCCTGGCTTCAGATCTATGCAGCTCCAGCTGTTGAGGCCATCTGGGGAGTAAACCAGCAGATGGAACACCTCTCTCTCTGTATTTACCTCTCTCTGTATCTATGTCTTTCAAATAAATAAAATAAATCTTTAAAAAAATAATACTAAAGGTAAGTTCACTCACATAGGGAAAAAAATATCCTAAATAAATTCATAGTAATCCAATCTAAAAATTACTGGGGAAACAGTTGGGTTCAAGAAACAGAAAAATGAAATCACATTAGAAAATCCTGTCAACTGGAAATCACTATGTTACTGAAAAAGTATGTGATCATGTGTAACAGAAAACATCTCTTAAAAAAAAAAAACACTCAAAAGTGGTTCATGATAATAACTTTCAGTGAACTTACACTATGGGGAAATTTCCATTTTGTAAAATCCCCAATTAACACAGTAAAGGTGCAATACAAAAGCATCCCCAACAGAGTACAGAGTAATACACAAACATATGGCATTACCACCAGTGTTGTAAACTGGATGAAATGCATAGCCAATCCACATCATAACAATGGTTCCAAGTAAATCAGAGTTAAGAAAAATGAAAACTTTAATCACGGTAACCATAACAAAAAATGAAATCTTGATATTTTGCAGCAGTGGATAGAACTGGAGGATATTAGGTTATATATCATACACAAATCATAAATAGCATATATTCTCTTTTACATGTGGAAGTCACAAACTGTTGATCTGAATCCTACATACTGAGAAGAGTGCACAGGAAGGGAAACATTGAAAGAATTAGGTTGGAGAATCAGTATGAAAACAAAGTAGCACAGAAGGAAAAAGTTCTAGTGTTTGACAGCACAGTGGGTGACTACAATTTACAATAAAATTTATATATTTGATGAAAGACTGAAAGAAAGTAACTAGCAGCTATCAAACACAAAGAAATGCAAAGGAGATTAAAATGCAAATCATGCTGATTTGGTCAGTACATGCTGTACATGTGTGTTGAAATATTACACTATATCCCATAAATATTCCCATCTATAATTATGTTAACTTAAAAGAAAAAAAAAACACTTTCTTTCTACAAACAATAAAATTAAGTAAAACTATATTTACAATTACACTAAAACAAAAATGAAATTCTGAATAATACTAAGTTTATATTGAGTTTTAACTTTAGTGAGGGTGGTTAAGGCGTAATCTGAAGGGAATACAAGTTGGAAGACTTCACTATCAGCTAGAAGAACACTTTGAATGAGTAACCCTCGTTCTTCTACTGTGCCTCGGGACAAGGCATTTCTCCTGCTGCACTGAAGCACTCTGAGACAGCAACTGAGACCCCACACACCCGTACTGTGTGGGCTATCAACACAGCAATGCCACCTGAATTAGCACTATAGGTCCAGACGCTGTGCTCATAACCACCTGGAAGCTTGGAACCGCATGAAGAGTGACTCATTAATCATCATCAAAAAGCATATAAAGAACTGAACACATTACAAGCAAAGCATCTCTGTTATCACATGTAACAAAGGTAGAACTTTTTTCCCTGAACGTTTTGAAACATCCAGTCCTGTGGAGAGAAGGACACACAGAGACAGTTGTCTCAACAAGGAGACCCCACGCCCACGCCCACGCCCACTCCTTGGGGATTTCGCTGGCACGGGCGGAGAAAAGGGACGGATTCCCATCAGAAGGCGAATTCCAGCAGTGGGCAGGAGAACCTAGAGCAAGAACTCAGAGGCTGCACAGCTCCAAAGAAACTGGCTCCCTCCCAGTCCGCCCTCCCACAGCCTAAGCCACTTACCCAGAGCAGCCAGGTCTGGAGGCCCCAGGGAGCGGTGGTCACATGAGGTGCACCTGCACTCCACAGCAGGTGGCTCAGGTACTGGAGGTCGTGGGTCGAGGCCTGGTCTCCCGTCAGCAGAGAAGTGGGGCTCCCCCACGACGAGGAGTCCAGATGATACAGTGCGAGAGAACCGAGGGTACCATCCACACCCGAAGATGGACCCCACAAAGCCGCACACCTCCCCCATCAGCCTCGGGAGGACCCACACGTCACCACAGGGCTCGGGCTCCACTGGACTTGCAATGGTGCGCCCACAAGAAAATGAGAGCTCAGGTCTCAGGCTGGCCGGCTAGGCTCAGCTGTGAGAGGAGCCTCGGGCCCAGCTGCCTGACAACAAAAGCATGCTTGGAATTCTCTGGGACCACGCCCCACCTGAGACCCTGAACCCCAAACCCCAAACCCGGAACCCGGAACCCGGAACCCAGATCCCGGAACCCTGAACCCGGAACCCGGAACCCAGATCCCGGAACCCGGAACCCGGAACCGCTCCACACTTCCCTCCCCGGAAGGAAGGAAGGAAGGAATTGCGGCCCAGAGCACCGCCCTGTCCGCCCTGGGGAGGGGCCAGAGGGCATGGCCGGAAGTGGCCACCCCCACTTCCGCCTAAAAGGCCGTTGGGGGGTGCTGCCCTGAGAGGTGCGGCCTCTATCTGAGGCATCTTCACAGGTCTCTTCAGGTGTGTCGGCGCGTTACCTGGCGTACAAGTGTGGGGACCACCCCGCCGAAACCCACAATCCCTGCCCCTAGAAAGAGGAAGCACGAGAAATCTGCCCACCGCGCCCAGAGCCCGGGCGGGATTCGGCCCTGCGGCACCCCCGCCCCACTCCACCCCCCCACCCCACCCGGCCTGCTCCCGCTCCCTCTCCGCCATGGCGGCCTAGGGAATAAAGGCTTACTCCAGGGTTGGACTCGGCTCGCTGAAGGGGTTAGCCCAGGCCTCTGCAGCTAAGGAAGGGAATCCTCGGGACACTTGAGGGTTTGGGGGGCCCCACGGCGCTGAAGCCACAAGAGCAGAGGCAGGGCGAGGGTCCAGGACCCGCTGGGCCGGGGAACGGCGCTACACGGAACCCCGGACCTTGCGTTGGGAGGGCCCGCTGAGTCTGAGGACTCCGATGCGCCCGCGTAGTCTCCTCCAGAGAGTCGGGGTGTGGGAGCTCAGTTGCAGGGGGAGGCGGCAGGCCAGCAGAGTACGATTTCCACAGCGTGGGCACAATCAGCTTGAGGGCCCTGCTGAGTGCCGGGACCATGCTCACACAGCGCGGCACCCAGGCACCCTGGAATCCTTCCTTACTGTCCCCTGGGGAAGCCCGGGCATAGACGTCTTTCTGACCCCACTGCCGCCCAGTTCCTCAAGGATAGCAGCCAAGTGGAGGCTTCTGGTCGGGGAAGAGTCACAAGCTAGCCTGAGGACAGACAATCTGGGGCTCCTCCAGGGCAGCTCCGGAACCCCAAAGACCCCAACTCGCTCTTGCATTTTCCAGTTTGCAGAATCCACGCAGGTGGGACCAAGAGGTCCACACTCGGTTCCCGGGGCTGCCTGTCAGGTAAGCGCTGACCTTGGCGGGAGGGGCCGGGTCTCAAGTAAAGAGACACAGTGGTGGCCAAGGGGAGGAAGTTAAGGGAAGACTGAACAGCGGCTCCTGAATGCGGGAGCTGAGCTTCCTGACCTGCCCCTGCTCTCAGCCCTGGAGACAGACTCCAGGGCAGTTCTATCAGGCTGAGGCTGCCCCTCATGGCCGAACTCCAACTCCATGGGAGGTGAGAGCCTTGAGGTGAAGGGGAAGCCTCCGGGCAGCAGATGGGAGCACTCGCAGCTCCCACCATGGACGAGGTGAGGACCTCGACTTCAGTGCTCACACGATGACACTCTCCCCCATCCAGGTGCCTGCCCTGCCCGCTCTGCTGCCAGCCCTCTGCCGCCTGCAGTGGTCATGCCTCGGGGACAGAAGAGCAAGCTCCGAGCTCGCAAGAAGCGCCAGCAGACCCGCAGTGTGGCCCAGGGTGCCAAGGCTGCCCATGCCGTTGGGGAAGAGGAAGAAGAGTCTCCCTCCTCCTCTCCCGTTCGTGAGGGAACTCCCCCAAGCTCCCCTAGATCCTGCGCTGCCCAGGGGGGTCTGAGAGGCCGAGCGTCTAGCTCTCCTGAGGCAGGGAGTTCTGATGCCAGTTCGGATGTAGATGAGGGCTATAGGGCAGGCTCTTCCCAGGTCTCCCTCAGAGATCCTCTGAACAGGAAGGCGAGTATGCTGGTGCAGTTCATCATGGAGAAGTATAAAAAGCGAGAGCCCATCGTGCAGGCAGACATGCTGAAGGTAGTCAAGAGAAAGTATAAGAAGCATTTCCCCGAGATCCTCAGGAGAACCTCTGAGCGTGTTGAGCTGATCTTTGGCCTCGAGTTGGAGGAAGTCGACCCCATTAGTCGCTCCTATGTCCTTATCAACAAGCTCAGCCTCTCCAGTGAGGATGAGGTCAGTGGGGAAAGGGTGCTGCCCAAGACAGGGCTGGTGATGACACTCTTGGCTGTGATCTTTATGAAGGGCAACCGTGCCACTGAGGCGGAGATGTGGGAGTTCCTGAATGCTCTGGGGATCTATGCTGGGAGGAGGCACTCAATCTTTGGGGAGCCCCGGAAGCTCATCACCGAAGATCTGGTGCAGGAAAATTACCTGGAGTACCGTCAGGTGCGCTTTAGGAGTCCTCCAGTCTATGAATTCGTGTGGGGTCCCAGAGCACATGCTGAAACTACCAAGATGAAAGTCCTGGAAGTTTTGGCCAAGATCAATGACACTGTCCCTCGCTGCTACCCTGATCTCTATGAGGAGGCTTTAAGAGATGAGCAAGAGAGAGCAGAACTGCAAGCTGTAGCCAGGGCCTCCACGGTTGCCAGGTCCAGGGTGGGTTCTAGGGCCAAGTCCCGCAGGTCCTCCCACACCTAATGAGGTCTGAGCAGCATTTTTCACTTAGTGGGAAGAGGGTAGTCAAAGCTCTAACTAACAGAGGCTGGAGGCGACAAAATAGGTATTTTCAAATGTTATTCCCCTGTTTTCAAATGTTATTCCTGTTCATTCAAAGCTTACATTGTTGCAAAGTCTGTTTCTGAATCTCATGGATCACACCTTCATGACTGTTTCTCAGATTTATGACAAAGAGTTTTGCTGTTTCTGAATAAATCGAAAGACCTTTAGTGTGTGTGTTTGATTAACCATAGAATAAGAAAACACAGCAACGGGATAGGTACATTCATGGAAACATGTAAGAACACGACAGGGTAACAGAATCGCAAAATGCTTAAACAACACTAGGGCTCTTTTGAAATTAAATGGTGCCCACTTGGATATGGCTTGTTTTCTTAACATGTGTATCAAATTTTGTGTATTATATTGGACTTCCTGCTCAGAGATGTCATTTTAATTTTATTGTGATTCTCCAGGCATTAATTGAGCACCTACTGTTTGGAAATGCCCTCAATAATGCAAATTGTGAGAAAAGGATCCCACCACTGCCCAGATAATTTGAGTCCTGCAGCAGCTACCCTATGTTAGGAGGATAGGGAGATACTCCCCAAGACATAAACTTGAAAAAGAGGTTAAGAAGAGGAGACTGCAGATGGGAATAGCGCAGTGCACATCATCTGAGGGGACCGCAGATTCTCAACAGTGAGCTGACCCAGAGCCTGGCCCTGCCATCAATGCTGGGAGCCTTGGGCAGCACTGTCAGGCTGATTTCAGCAAGCAGCCTCTCAAGGATGTGAGGTCCTTGTCCCAGCTGGCAGGTTTCTTAAGCAAGCAAATGGAGGAGGCCCCTGGGGGAGGTGAGGGGGACACAGGAAGCCCTGCCCCTCAGAACTGACAGGACCACTCGCCCCTCCCCCACTTGCGGGCAGATCTGTGACACCAGGGCGTTGTTGCCAGGATGTGACATACTTACTTCCTCCTATGACGTCACAGAGGATGAGGGACTCAGTCCAAGGGCTGTGGCCTCAACTTGGCAGTTGCAGGATTCGCAAGTGTTTGAAAAGGCCAAGGTGAGTACCCTGGGGACTAAGGGAGCCAACCCTCCATAACAGTGGAACCATCACGGAGTCTTCGCCCTCAGCCTGAGCACACCTAGGACACGTATGACGGGATGAGAAGACTCTCGGTCCTGGGGGTGGGCAGAGGGTCTCAGAATGACTTTGTACTCAGTATGAGGGGCCAGGCCTCAAAGCAGGTGGGCTCAAAAAATACTGAGGGCAACTCCCACCACCAAATAGTAGGCCCATCAGAGTCTGGTCACTGCCCTGAAAGCCACGGGGCAGGGTTGTGGAGCAGAAGCTGCCAATCACTATTTACATTAGGGCTCTGAAAGACGAGAGCCTGAGTCTGCAGCCACCATTCACCAAACGGCATGGGGGTCCCAGGACCCTTGTGCAAGTGCAATGGCCCAGAATGAAGACTAGGGAATCCAAAGAGGTCAGGGTAGGAGATTCCCTACTGACAAGTCAGCACTGCAAGCACCTGGATGGGAAGCGCCCTTCATTTCCCTTCTGGGGGTTCCAGGGAGGGTTGAGCAATCCAATTCAGATCAGCAGAGGGAATGATTTCCAGGACCTGTCATCTGTTGATGTGACGGTCTTGAGTGTGAATCACGAGGTCCTCTCAACTCAGCAGACCGGCAGCCTGTGCGGCTGTCACGCAGTGTGCCTGAAGCACGCGTGGCAGGCTCAGCCCGAGACTCACGCCTTCTTCTTCCACAGGCTGCCCACAGGACAGGCTGACCCGGCGAGCACACGAGCCCCGTGTTCTCCTAGAGCAGGTCCCTCAAAGACGACTGCAAATGTAGCTCTCCTTATAGCCGTGGTGGAACTTCCGTGGTGAAGGCACACACACACCCTCTCAACCTCATTCTCCAGGGAGTCCACCTCACCTAGTCTGCACACGTCCGCCTGCTGGCCCTGACGACATCATCATGCCTCGGGCTCATAAGCGCAAGGGCCGTGCCCCTAAGAAAAGTCGCCATACTGGACAGGACGCCCAGGCTCACAGGGCAGCTCAGGGAGGGACCGAATTGGCAGAAGAGCCCTCCTCTTCTTCTTCTGTTCTTGAGGACATTCCACGGAGCTCATCTGCTGCTGTGTCAGGTACCCCTCCCCCAAGACCCAGCAGCCCTCCCTCCACCAGCACGACTTCTGGACGTGTTCCTGACACCAGACCTCATGAGGGTGACGACAGCCAAGGCGAGGAAGAGCAACAGCCACCTTCCTCGGGGGTCACACCCTCCGCTGACAGATCACACAGTGATGCTTTAGCCACGAAGGTGGATTTGTTGGAGCAGTTCCTGCTCTACAAGTATAAAATGAAACAGCCCATCATGAAGGCAGACATGCTGATGGTGGTTAACACCAAGTGCCCACACCTGTTTGCAGAAATCCTCCAGGGAGCCTCTCGCAGCATTGAGGCTCTCTTTGCGGTGGAAGTGAAGGAAATCAACTCAACCTGTCAATCCTATGACCTCGTCAGCAAACTCAAACTGCCCAACAATGGGAGGGTGCGCCCTGGCAGGGGCTTACCCAAGACCGGTCTGCTGATGACTCTCCTGGGTGTGATCTTCATGAAGGGCAACCGGGCCACCGAGGAAGACGTCTGGAAATTCCTGAACACCATGCGGATCTATGCTGGGAGGAAGCACTTCATCTACGGAGAGCCCAGGAAGCTCATCACCAAGGATTTAGTGAGGCTGCAGTACCTGGAGTACCGGAGGCTGCCTGACACTGATCCTGCACGCTACGAATTCCTGTGGGGTCCAAAAGCCCATGCTGAAACCAGCAAAATGAAAGTCCTGGAGTTTGTGGCCAAGGCCCGTGACACCGTGCCTACTGCCTTCCCATCCCAGTATGAAGAGGCTTTGCGAGATCAGGAAGAGAGAGCCCGAGTCGGAACTGCTGCCACCCCAGGAGCTACTGCCAGAGCCAGACTCAGGTCATGCACATGTCCAGCTGCTTCTTCACTCCTACTCAAATCCAAGGACATTTGCTATCCAGAAGAGAACCTAAGCCACCATGACAGGAGCTGCCTTTAAAATGGGGAAGAATCTCACAGACCAAGGGTTGGGCTAATGCAACATTAAAAAAAAACTTACCCATCTCGGTTTTCCTCATTTCCTTTAGTGTCTTGTTTTGTTAAAGATGCATTTTATTTATTTGAATGTCACAGTGATTGACAGAGAGGAAGAGACAGAGGAAGAGTGAAATCTCCCATCCTCTGGTTCATTCCCCAAGTGGCCATGATGGCCATGGCTGGGCCATGCTGAAACTCGGCTGCAGGAAGGCATCCCTCATGGGATCATTTTACCTTAGTCACCAATTGAAAAATCTTATTTCCAAATCCAGCCATTCCTGAGTTACTGGAATGTGGATTTCGTATGCAGTTAGGGTACACATTTAATCCCATCAGAGGCATGAATGGGAAGTATCTGCTGTTATCTCCGTGTAGAAGGAAGCCTGGCTTTCTAGTTGTTTCGTACATACTGTCTCTAGGGAGTTCTGCAAACTAAGGGTCAAATGCTTTTGGGATGAGAGGCACAGAGTCCACTAAAGTGGGCATGTTTTGACATGAACTGGGGAACTAGAACGCCTGCTACATTCAAAGGGCACTCTAGGGGCCAGCGCTGTGGCGCAGCAGGTTGGAGCCCTGGCCTGAAGCGCCAGTATCCCATATAGGCGCCAGTTCTAGTCCCGGCTGCTCCTCTTCCGGTCCAGCTCTCTGCTATGGCCTGGGATAGCAGGGGAGGATGTTCCATGTCCTTGGGCCCCTACACTCACATGGAAGACCCGGAGGAAGCTCCTTTCTCCTGGCTTTGGATCCGTATAGCTCAGGCCATTGCGGCCATCTGGGGAGTAAAGCAGCAGATGGAGGACCTCTCTGTCTCTTCCTCTCTCTGTAACTCTGTCTTTCAAATAAATAAAATAAATCTTTAATGAAAAAAAAAGTGGGGGCACTCTAGAATTCACATGGGTATAATTTGGCCAATCTAAGGCATGGCTAGATTTTGGTATAGGAACCAATGAATAAAAACAGAGTAGGTGTGTGGAATGGTAGTCCTTGACAAAAGTCTGGGAGATGTGTGATATGTCCATGTGCTGAAGAGACCAAACTGGGGCCTGTGCTGTGGCTTAGTGGCTAAGGCCGCCACCTGCAGTGCTAGTATCCCATATGGATGCCAGTTGGAATCCCAGGTGCTCCACTTCCGATCTAGCTCTCGGCTATGGCCTGGGAAAGCAGTAGAGAATGGCCCGAGCCCTTGGGTTTCTGTACCCATGTGCGAGACTCCGAGGAAGCTCCTGGCTTCGTATCAGCACAGCTCCAAACATGTGGCCAATTAGGGAGTGAACCAGCAGATGGAAGACCTATCTCCCTCTCTACCTCTCCTCCTTTCTCTGTGTAAATCTCACTTTCAAATAAATAAATAAATAAATCTTTAAAAAATAGGAGACCAAATTAAATAACAGAAGCACGAATGGGGAAAAGCTGATTTTACTTTTTAAGGTGAATTTCAGCTAATTAAGTGTTTTTAGAGCGCTAGATTTTCTGACATATATTGTATTTTAGAAAATCCCTTATAGGGGGCCAGCGTTGTGGCATAGCAGGTTAAAGCCACTGCCTGCAATGCTGGCATCCCATATGGGCACCGGTTCGAGTCCTGGCTGCTCCATTTCCAATCCAGCTATCTGCTATGGCCTAGGAAAGCAGTGGAAGATGGACCAAGACCTTGGGCCCTTGTGCCACGTGGGACACACGGAGAAAGATCCTGGCTCCTGACTTTGGATCAGCTCAGCTCTAGCCATTACAGTCATTTGGGAGTGAACAAGCGGATGGAAGACCACTCTCTTTCTCCCTCTGCCTTTCCTTCTCCCTCTCCCTCTGGCTCCACCACACTCTGTAACACTGTCTTTCAAGTAAACAAGATAAATATTTAAAAAATTTTTAAAAATCCCATATAGGAGGGTGTTATTGTTTGGGTAAAGACCATCACAACTGCCACTCATTAAAAATGCAGTATTTGCCAGGCATCATGCCAGGTGCTTTCTGTACAGTACATACATTCCAATGCCCCACCCAAATAGGTGGATCTTAGCTTAGGAAGCTGTAACAGAACATCACAGTTCTGTGGCTTCAACGGCATTCATCTCTTGACATGCTGCAGGCAGGGTGCCGGCATACTGGCTCCTGGACAGGACTTCCCCACAGACAGCTGCCTTCTTGCTGTGTCCTCACATGATAGAGAGGCAATAGGAGCATGTGAGTCCATTTTTTTTCTGAGGGCACGAGTTCCATAAAGAAAGCCCCACCTTCTTTACCTCCTTTAACCATATGTGTCTTCCAAAACCCACTCCTCCCAACATCATCACATTGTTATCTAAGAATTCAACATATACATTTTGGAGAGACACAAACATTTCAGTACAACAGGCCTTACCACTCTCAAATGGCAGATGAAGAACATGTAACATTCTCATATTTACAAAGTGGTAAGTAATAGAGCTATTCTACCCATCTGATAGAAATTCATATTCGGCACATGGTGGTATTCCAGTCCCATCAGCCTGAAGCTGACCTTGGATACCCTTTTTCATTCTCTCGCTTCAGTGGTGTATACAATTTCTGTTAGAGCAACACTGAATTTCTTTGGGTTCCTGGCTCCCGGCTTCACCCTGGCCCAGACAAAGCCTTTGCAGGCATCTGAAGAATGAAACAGCAGATGGAAAATTCTCTCTCTTTCTCTCTCTCTCTGCCTGTGAAAGCAAGAAAAAAAAAAGAGGGAGAGAGGAAGGTGTGGGGAGCAGGGTCCGTCTCCCGCAACATGGCAGGGCACCCGGGAGACAAATAAGTACTGAGACTGTGGACTGAAACTAACTCTATGCGTCTGATCTCCCACCATATGGCGCTGAGAGACAGTAAACAAATCTTACACAGCTGCTTCGTTAATTAGCTGATTCCTGACCCAACCACTGTTTGGAAGAAAGCGGCATGCTCAGCACGCAGGCAGCAGAGCACGGATTGGTGGGAGAGGACTATAAAAGGGGGAGAGAGACAACATGCGGCGCCCCCCCCACCCCCACCCCCCTCGAGAGAGTCAGTTGGAGAGTTTGCCGGTGCCACTCCTCCACGGAGGCAGGGGAGCAGCAGCAAATCCGGGAAGGACCGGGGAAAGAAAACTGGCCCGGTGTTGTTCCTCCACGAGTCTGGGAGCGACAAGTGGTTCCGTGACTCGGATATGGACGCAGGGAGAGAAAGCCAGCTGTGGCGGTGACAGAAAGCCAGCCGTGGCAGGGACAGCATCCGGTCCGGTGTCGTTCCTCTGCGAGTGGGGGAGCGACAGGAAGGAAAGTCTTAAAAAATTTCTTTGGACAAACACATAAAACGGATACTGAAAACTGTACCTTTGACTGCCATTCATGTGATCCTAAACTTACTGAAATTATTTCAACTCTCAAAATACATTGGGTAAAGCCTCCGCTGCAGTGCTGGCATCCCATATGGGCGCCAGTTCGAGTTCTGGTTGCTTCCCTTCTGATCCAGCTCTCTGCTGTGGCCTGGGAAAGCAGTGGAAGATAGCCCAAGTCCTTGGGCCCCTGCAGCTGCATGGGAGACCAGGAAGAAGCTCCTGGGTCCTGGCTTTGGATCAGTGCAGCTCCAGCCATTGCAGCCAATTGGGGAGTGAAGCAGCGGATGGGAGACCTCTCTGCCTCTCTTTCTCTCTGTGTGTAACTCTGAATTTCAAATAAAGAAATCCTTAAAAAATACATTTTTTATCTTTTGTAAATGGAGTTATTTATTTTACTAGTTACTTATTTTTTAAATTATAATTTATATAGCATAAATTCTTTTATGTAGCCAGGAGGGAACTTCTTTAATTAATGGCAGCAAACTAAGTAAATTTCTAACTCAACAAAATATTTAAAATTATATTAGACACTATAAAATAAGCATTGTACTGAATATGATGTGAATATAGAATTTATTCTTTTCAGAATCATCCAAAGCATACAGTCTACATTTTATTTATGTAGAAAAAAATGATAGGGCCTGGCACTGTGGCATAGTGGGTGAGGCCACTGCCTACAATGCTGGCATCTGATATGGACACCAGTTATTATCCTGGCTGCTCCACTTCTGGTCCAGTTCCCTGCTAGTGTCCTGGGGGAAGCAGCAAAGGATGGCCCAAGTGTTTGGGACCCTGCTACCCCTGAGGGAGACCTGGAGGAAGTTCCTGGCTCCTGGCTTTGGCCTGGCCAAGTCTCTGCTATTATGGCCATCTAGGGAGTGAACTAGTAGATGGAAGATTCATTCTTTCTCTCTCTTTCTCTCTCTCTCAGAGTGAACCAGTAGATGGAAGATTCATTCTCTCTCTCTCTCTCTCTCTCTCTATCTCCCTCTGTACCTCTGACTTCCAAATAAACAAAAAAATGATATTTACATATTTTTGAAGTAAATTTTTCACCTGATTATTTACTCTGAAAATAAAAAAGCATTAGATTGTAAAGATAATGAAAGGATGAATTATGGTCATCAATCTTTTGACTTTGTTAAGATATTGTAGAAACAGAAATATCATAAAAGATTTCAGTGAAATTTTCTTGGTACTAATAGATCTTAATATGTTGATGCATGATTTGAACAATCAAGAGATATTAAATGATATGAAAGTTTACTGAAGATATTTGTATTCTTGGCATTCAGTACCACATGAGATATAGTATTAATATTCAATAAACATTTGAAAATAGGAAATATAACTGATGAATAGCATAACATTCAATTATAGGTGGTATTATTTCTTGAATAACACTCTCTCAGAAACTGGCTATTCTTGTATGGTATTTATGTTCACTCTTTTAAATAGAATATCAACTTAATCAGCACATCACATTCTCCTTCCAGGCTAGGTAATACAGAAAAATACCATGTAGAAAAAATGAATACCTTTAAAATTTCACAATATGTATTGACAGAATGTGAAAAATTAACAAGAACCATAAAAAATCATATCTGTGACATTTAAAATACTCTGAAAACTAAATTAACACTTTAAAATCTACAATGTGCAAGAAATAGACATGCAAACTGTTGTGTCAAAACTTTGGCAATGGGGGACCAGCACTGTAGCACAGCGGGTTAAGCCACTGCCTGTGACACCTGCATCCTATATGAGCACTGTTTCCAGTTCCAGCTGCTCCGTTTCCAGAGAAGCTCCCTGCTAATGCACCTGAGGAAAGTAGTGGAAGACAGCTGAAGTGTTTTGGCCCCTGACACTCATGTGGGAGTCCTGGATGGAGTTCCAGGCTCCTGGCTTGGGCTTGGCCCAACCTTGGCAAATGTGGGCACTGGGGAGTAGAAAAGCACATGGAACATCTCTCTCTGTCTCTCCCCACTCCCTCTCTCCATCTCTCTCTCTTACTCTGTCTTTCAAATAAATGAATCTTCCAAGAAATATTTGGTAATGGAAAGCATTTAATAAAAATAAAGGTGATCAAAACCATATGTTTTTTTTTTACTATCAAAACTAAAAGAACAAGTAGGAATGACTAAACAGCATGAAGGTTTGTATTATTATTGATATCTCAGGTAATGATAATAATCATAGGTTTATATTTGCTATCATATTAAATATATTTTAGAATTATTTCTTTTAGGACTTTAAGAATAATTATTTTATGAGTTAATATTCCAAATGGAGATACTAACACAGCATTTCTAAACTATATATGTACAAATATATATTAGAATATATCAACAATACACACTTCTGTGTATATGCTTCCACGTATTTGTGTTTATTAACTCATAAACTCTTTATTACCATTGACTTGCTGTTGTACTTCAGGTAAATGAAACTACTTCTCTGAGCCTCAGTTTCCTTACCATGAATCATAGTTACTATCATGCTGGTTTATGATGACTGCATGTGATCAAATAAAAAAGATACTACTCTTCTGATGGCTGTGGCAGAATTCATGCCATATATTCATTAAATCTATGTTCATTTTCCCATTCCTGAGTACACAGGAGGTCTACGTTTCTGGACTTCCCACAATACTGTGTTATGGATGAAGGAATGTAGGCAAAAACACGTAAGTGATACATTCCACATTCAAGCTTAGTCCAATGCTACAGGCAAATTTTCTGTTCACTTTTCCTTCCCATGGTAACAATGAATGGCATGTACCTTTGGTGCAGCTGCAAGATCACAGATCCTCCTCAGCCCTGGCAGCCCGTTTCCTTAAGCTACTGTCCACAGTAGTGTTGCTCAAAAAATGCTTTTACAATGAGTTATTGGGGTTAATATTGTGGCAGGATAAATTATCATATCAACTAGTACAGTGGCCACTTCTCAAATTCCATTCCCTTTGTTTTCTTTCTTTTAAATATAAATCAAACCATTTTAATTAAATTACAATTATTTATCACTGGCTGACTTTAAACAATTATCACTAAATAAATAAAAGATACAGGAATATATAAACAACACAAACATTAAAATAAATGTTGATTTCTGTTGTGAATATGGTTGATTAAGACAGCATTCCCATTCTCCTCCAAGAAAGCACTCATCAGGAGAATAGTAATACAAAAACCACCAACTATTTCCTACAAAACTAGGAAGTAAGCGTCAACACATTTCTGTGTGATGTTAAAAGTGGAAATCATGAGAGAGGAAAAGAAAAGCCAAGGCTAGATCACATTATTTTTTTAAAAATTTTTTTAACTTTTATTTAATGAATATAAATTTCCAAAGTACGGCTTATGGATTACAATGGCTTCCCCCCCATACCGTCCCTCCCACCCACAACCCTCCCCTTTCCCACTCCCTCTCCCCTTCCATTCACATCAAGATTCATTTTCGATTATCTTAATATACAGAAGATCAGCTTAGTATACATTAAGTAAGGATTTCAACAGTTTGCTCCCACACAGAAACATAAAGTGAAAAATGATAGATGATTTTTTTTAAATGATGATGAAATCAGATCAGACCTATTGTCATGTTTAATCCCAGTGAGAGTCAAGTTGGGAGTTGATAGTTTCTTTTTTTTTTTTTTTTTACAGAGGATCAGTTTAGTATACATTAAGTAAAGATTTCAACAGTTTGCACCCCCATAGAAACACAAAGTGAAATATATTGTTTGAGTACTCGTTATAGCATTAAATTTCAATGCACAGCACATTAAGGACAGAGATCCTACATGAGGAGTAAGTGCACAGTGACTCCTGTTGTTGACTTTACCAATTGACACTCCTGTCTATGGCATCAGTAATCTCCCTATGCTCCAGTCATGAGTTTCCAAGGCTATGGAAGCCCTCTGAGTTCTCCAATTCTTATCTTGTTTAGACAAGGTCATAGTCAAAGTGGAGGTTCTCTCCTCCCTTCAGAGAAAGGTACCTCCTTCTTTGAAGACCTGTTCTTTCCACTGAGATCTCACTCACAGAGATCTTTTGCCAGAGTGTCTTGGCTTTCCATGCCTGAAATACTCTCATGGGCTTTTCAGCCAGATCTGAATGCCTTTAGGGCTGATTCTGAGACCAGAGTGCTATTTAGGACATCTGCCATTCTATGAGTCTGCTGAGTATCTCACTTCCCATGTTGGATCACTCTCCCCTTTATTTATTCTATCGGTTAGTGTTAGCAGGTACTAAACTTGTTTATGTGCTCCCTTTGACTCTTAGTCCTTTCATTATGATCAATTGTGAACTGAAATTGATCACTTGGAATAGTGAGATGGCATTGGTACATGCCACCTTGATGGGATTAAATTGGAGTCCCCTGGTATGTTTCTAACTCTACCATTTGGGGCAAGTCAGCTTGAGCATGTCCCAAATTATATATCTCTTCCCTCTCTTATTCCTACTCTTATGTTTCACAGGGATCACATTTCAGTTAAATTTCAACACTTAAGAATAATTGTGTATTAATTACAGAATTAAACCAGTCATATTAAGTAGAACAGACAAAAAAACTACTAAGAGGGATAATGTATTAAGTTGTTCATTAACAGTCAGGGCTATGCTGATCAAGTCACCGTTTCCCATAGTGTCCATTCCACTTCAACAGGTTTCCTTTTTGGTGTTCAGTCAGTTGTCACCGATCAGGGAGAACATATGGTAATTGTCCCTTTGGGATTGGCTTATTTCACTCAGCATGATGTGTTCCAGATTCCTCCATTTTTTGCAAATGACTGGATTTCGTTGTTTCTTACTGCGGTATAGTATTCTAAAGAGTACATACCCCATAATTTCTTTATCCAGTCTACCGTTGCTGGGCATTTAGGTTGGTTCCAGGTCTTAGCTATTGTGAATTGAGCTGCAATAAACATTAGGCTGCAGACCGCTTTTTTGTTTGCCAATTTAAATTCCTTTGGGTAAATTCCAAGGAGTGGGATGGCTGGGTCGAACGGTAGGGTTATCTTCAGGTTTCTGAGGAATCTCCAGACTGACTTCCATAGTGGCTTGACCAGTTTGCATTCCCACCAACAGTGGGTTAGTGTCCCTTTTTCCCCACATCCTCGCCAGCATCTGTTGTTGGTAGATTTCTGCATGTGAGCCATTCTAACCGGGGTGAGGTGGAACCTCATTGTGGTTTTGATTTGCATTTCCCTGATTGCTAATGACCTTGAACATTTTTTCATGTGCCTGTTGGCCATTTGGATTTCCTCTTTTGAAAAATGTCTATTGAGGTCCTTGGCCCATCTCTTAATTGGGTTGTTGGTTTTGTTTTTGTGGAGTTTCTTGATCTCTTTGTAGATTCTGGTTATTAACCCTTTATCTGTTGCATAGTTTGCAAATATTTTTTCCCATTCTGTCGGTTGTCTCTTCACTCACCTGACTGTTTCTTTTGCAGTACAGAAACTTCTCAATTTGATGCAATCCCAATAGTTAATTTTGGCTTTGACTGCCTGTGCCTCCCGGGTCTTTTCCAGAAATTCTTTGCCTGTGCCAATATCTTGAAGGGTTTCTCCAATGTTCTCTAATAACTTGATGGTGTCAGGTCGTAGATTTAGGTCTTTTATCCATGTTGAGTGGATTTTTGTGTAAGGTGTAAGGTAGGGGTCTTGCTTCATGATTCTGCACGTGGATATCCAATTTTCCCAGCACCATTTATTGAATAGACTGTCCTTGCTCCAGGAATTAGTTTTAGATCCTTGATCAAATATAAGTTGGCTGTAGATGTTTGGGTTGATTTCTGGTGTTTCAATTCTGTTCCATTGGTCTATCCATCTGTTTCTGTACCAGTACCATGCTGTTTTGATTACAACTGCCCTGGGTATGTCCTGAAATCTGATATTGTGATGCCTCCGGCTTTGTTTTTGTTGTACAAAATTGCTTTAGCTATTCGAGGTCTCTTGTGCCTCCATATTAATTTCAGCACCAATTTTTCCAGATCTGAGAAGAAGGTCTTCGGTATCTTGATTGGTATTGCATTGAATTTATAAATTGCTTTTGTGAGAATGGACATTTTGATGATATTGATTCTTCCAATCCATGAGCATGGAAGATTTTTCCATTTCTTGGTATCCTCTTCTATTTCTTTCTTTAAGGTTTTGTAATTTTCATCGTAGAGATCTTTAACGTCCTTGGTTAAGTTTATTCCAAGGTATTTGATTGTTTTTGTAGCTATTGTGAATGGGATTGATCTTAGAAGTTCTTCCTCAGCCATGGCATTGTCTGTGTATACAAAGGCTGTTGATTTTTGTACATTGATTTTATACCCTGCTACTTTGCCAAAATCTTCTATGAGTTCCAATAGTCTCTTAGTAGAGTTCTTTGGGTCCCCTAAATAAAGAATCATGTCATCTGCAAAGAGGGATAGTTTGAGTTCTTCCTTCCCAATTTGTATCCCTTTAATTTCTTTTTCTTGCCTAATAGCTCTGGCTAGAACCTCCAGAACTATATTGAATAGCAGTGGTGAGAGTGGACATCCCTGTCTGGTCCCAGATCTCAGTGGAAATGCTTCCAACTTTTCCCCATTCAATAGGATGTTGGCTGTGGGTTTTTCATAGATTGCTTTGATTGTGTTGAGGAATGTTCCTTCCATACCCAGTTTGCTTAGAGTTTTCATCATGAACGGGTGTTGTATTTTATCAAATGCTTTCTTGGCATCTATTGAGATAATCATATGGTTTTTCTTCTGCAGTCTGTTAATGTGGTGTATCACATTGATTGTCTTGCGCACATTAAACCATCCCTGCATACCAGGGATAAATCCCACTTGGTCTGGGTGGATGATCTTTCTGATGTGTTGTTACATTCTATTGGCGAGAATTTTATTGAGGATTTTTGCATCTATGTTCATCAGGGATATTGGTCTGTAATTCTCTTTCAGTGCTGCATCTTTTTCCGGCTTAGGAATTAAGGTGATGCTGGCTTCATAGAAAGAATTTGGGAGGATTCCCTCTTCTTCGATTGTTCTGAATAGTTTGAGAAGAATTGGAGTTAGTTCTTCTTTAAATGTCTGGTAGAATTCAGCAGTGAATCCATCTGGTCCTGGGCTTTTCTTTGTTGGGAGGGCCTTTATTACTGTTTCAATTTCTGTCTCAGTTATGGGTCTGTTTAGGTTTTCGATGTCTTCCTGGTTCAATTTAGGTAGGTTGCATGTGTCCAGGAATCTATCCATTTCTGATAGGTTTCCCTGTTTGCTGGCATACAAGTCCTTGTAGTAATTTCTGATGATTCTTTTTATTTCTGTGGTGTCTGTTGTTACGTTTCCTTTTTCAACTCTGATTTTATTGATTTGGGTCTTTTCTCTTCTTTTTTTAGTTAGTTGGGCCAATGGGGTGTCAATTTTGTTTATTTTTTCAAAAAACCAGCTCCTCGTTTGGCTGATTTTTTGTAATGTTTTTCTTGATTCAATCCTGTTGATTTCTTCTCTGATTTTAATTATTTGTCTTCTCCTACTAGATTTGGGTCTGGTTTGCTGTAGGTTTTCTAGATCCTTGAGGTGAATAGAAAGCTCATCTATTTGGTGCCTTTCCAATTTCTTGATGTAGGCACCTATTGATATAAACTTTCCTCTTAACACTGCTTTTGCTGCGTCCCATAAGTTTTGGTATGTTGTGCTGTTATCCTCATTTACTTCCAGAAAGTTTTTGATTTCTCTTTTGATTTCTTCTATGACCCATTGTTCATTCAGGAGCATGTTGTTCAATCTCCATGTGTTTGCGTATGCTCTAGGGATTCCTGAGTTGTTCATTTCCAACTTCATTCCTTTATGGTCTGAGAAGCTGCATGGTATGATTCTAATTCTTTTGAATTTGCTGAGACTTGCTTTATGGCCTAGTATGTGGTCAATCCTAGAGAAGGTTCCATGTACTGCTGAGAAGAATGTAAAATCTTTAGCTGTAGGATTGAAAGTTCTGTATATATCTGTTAGATCCATTTGGGCTATAGTGTCGTTTAAATCTACTGTATCCTTGTTGATCTTCTGTCCTATTGATCTGTCTATTTCTGAGAGTGGAGTATTGAAGTCCCCCAGTACTATTGTATTGGGGTCTAAGTCTCCCTTTAAGTCCGTTAACAAATCTTTTAGATAAACCAGTGCCCTGTAGTTAGGTGCATATACATTGATAATTGTTATATCTTCCTGTTGAATTGATCCCTTAATCATTATGTAGTGTCCCTCTTTGTCTCTCTTAACAGTTTTTGTGGTAAAGTTTATGGTGTCTGAAATTAAGATGGCTACGCCCGCTCTTTTTTCATTTCTGTTGGCATGGTATATCTTTTTCCAGCCTTTCACTTTCAGTCTGTATGGATCTTTGTTGGAAAGAAGTGTTTCTTGTAAGCAGCAAATAGATGGGTTTTGTTCCTTAACCCAATCAGCCAAACGGTGTCTTTTAACTGGACAGTTCAGGCCATTCACGTTCAATGTGACTAATGATAAGTGGTAACTTTGCCCTGCCATTTGCCAAAGATAAGTTCTAATATATGCTTTGAATTCCCTGTGATCTTTTACTGTGAGGTTTCCTTCCTTGGTTTCCTTCCTTTACCTTCTTTCATATTGATGACCGTGTTTCTGTGTTTCTGTGTGTAACACATCTTTAAGCATCTTTTGCAGGGCTGGACGAGAGGCAACAAATTCTTTCAATTTCTGTTTGCTATGAAAAGTCTTTATTTCACCTTCATTCACAAATGACAGCTTTGCAGGATATAATATTCTGGGCTGGCAGTTGTTCTCTCTTAGTACCTGGGCTATATCTCGCCATTCCCTCCTAGCTTGTAGAGTTTCTGATGAGAAGTCAGCTGTGAGTCTGATTGGAGATCCTCTGAGAGTAATCTGACGTTTCTCTCTTGCACATTTTAGGATCTTTTCTTTATGTTTCACTGTGGAGAGTTTAATTACAACGTGTCGTGGTGAGGATCTCTTCTGGTCGTGTTTATTAGGGGTTCTGTGAGCTTCCTGTACTAGGATTTCTCTGTCCTTCTCCAAACCTGGGAAATTTTCTGCTAATATCTCACTAAAAAGGCCTTCTAATCCTTTCTCCCTCTCCATGCCTTCAGGAACTCCTAGAACCCGAATGTTGGGTTTTTTAATAGTATCCTGAAGATTCCCGACAATATGTTTTAGGTTTCCAATTTCCTCGTCTTTTCTTTGGTCTGACTGTATCCTTTCCTGTTCTCTGTCTTCTAAGTCCGATATTCTCTCTTCTGCTTCTCCCATTCTGTTTGTAAGGCTCTCTATTGTGTTTTTCATTTGATCTATTGAATTCTTCACTTCAGTCACTATCCCAGTTTCCTGTTGTACTAGTTGTTTCGTTTCATTTTGATTCCTCCTTAATATTTCATTTTCACGAGAGAGATTTTCTATCTTGTCCATTAAGGATTTCTGTAGTTCAAGAATTTGTTTTTGAGAACTTCTTAATGTTCTTATCAATTTTTTGAGATCTGCTTCTTGCATTTCTTCTATGTCATCATCCTCATAATCTTGAATTGGGGTGTCTTTTTCATTTGAGGGCTTCATGGTGACTTCCTTGTTTTTATTACCTTGGTTTTTGCGTTTGTTATTTGTCATATTGGAGATATTTGGTTTCTTCACTGTGGTGCTTTTTCTTGTTATACTATGACTCTAGATTAAGTGGACTATCTGTTTTTGATGGAGCCTTAGGGCTTGAGATGGGTGTGGCCTGAGAGCTCTGTTTGGTGTGCCAAAGGTGACACTCCCAGGTTAGGCATGGTAAACCTCTCTCTCTCTCTCTCTCTCTTTTTTTGATTCAAAAGGGAAGTTATTCTGCACAGCTGAATGAAGTTGGAGGTAGTTAGCAGGCAAATGATATACCCACAGGAGCCAGAGATCGGAAGCTCTTTCCCAAGGACCACACAGGGAATCTGTTCGGCCCTCAGAGTGGGCTCAAAGTCTCCTTCAGTTTCCCACAGGGTTGCCAAAGTTACGTAATTGTAGCGTCTCTGGAGAGTGCTCACGTGAATTCCGTGAGTTCTCTCCCCCACCATCTCTTTTTTCACAGTCTCAGTTCAGTAGCACCACAAATTTACTAGGTCCTAATCTCCTGTTAATTCGCCCCGCCCAGAGTCAGGTTTTTCTGCTAGGCTCAGGGCCGGTGCAGACCTGAGGTCGCTCTGCTTATGACGTATGTCCAAGATGGCGCCTGCTCTTTGTCTTGCTCGCCCTTGAGAGGTGAGCGGAGAGAGAGAAACCCGTGTCTGTACCAGTCACCTTTTTTTTCCCTCTCTCTCTCTTCCAGTTAGCTTGGTGAAGTCCCCCCCCCCCGGGGATCGTTCCCTCTAGTCTCCTCTCTCCGCTTGCCTGCCGGTGTCTCGGGTTATTGAGGTTCAGCTCACCTCGCATTCCAGCGCTGGTGTGTTGAGTCTGCCGCTGGTGTCTCGAACTGTGGGCTCCCACGCTCTCCACGCAGGTCCGCTCCCCTTCCAGCGCCGATGTGTGGACTCAGAGCCCTGGACGTCCCAAGTCTCTCCACTGTTGTCTGTGTGGCACACACTCTCCTTCGAGCACTTGCGCGCAGACCCTGCAGCTTGCGCAGCTCAGTCCCGCGGCTTGGCTTCCACGGCTCAGTCCCGCAGCTGGGTCCTGCGGCTCGGCTTTCGCGCGGTGGGCGACCTTGTTCTCCCAGTAGGTCCTCCGATTCACGACTACTGGATCCAGAAGAGTTTCCTCTGCAATATTTTTCTGGTTCTTTTTTCTGAGGCTACCGTAACTCCCCTTTTATTAAACTAAATTTTCCCGGACTATTGGTGCGCGCCCTCACTATTCCGCCATCTTGGCTCCGCCCCGCTAGATCACATTATTAAAACCAACTGTGGGGCCGGCACTGTGGCGTAGCAGGTAAGGCTGCCGCCTTCAGTGCTGGCATCCCATATGGGCGCCAGTTCTAGTCCCAGCTGCTCCACTTTTGATCCAGCTCTCTGCTGTAAGTAGAAGATGGCCCAGGTCCTTGGCCCCTGCACCTGCGTGGGATACCCGGAGGAAGCTCCTGGCTCCTGGCTTCAGATTAGCGCAACTCTGGCTGTTGTGGTCATCTGGGGAGTGAACCAGTGGATGGAAGAACTCTCTCTAACTCTGCCTCTCTGTAACTCTGCCTTTCAAATAAATAAATAAATCTTAAAAAAAAAAAAAACGCAACTGCAACACATCTCAGAAAGTACAAAGCTATACATCTTTAAATATATATGGGGTCCTCAGAAAGTTCATGGAGCATGAGTATTATGAAATAACTATACATGAATTTCTAAAAAGTTTTGCAAAACAAATCACTTTTTGTTACTCCCATTGTCCACAAAGGTTTTGAAGGACTCTCCTACTTCCTGGAGGGTTAGAACATAGTATGAGGTGAAAAAGTAGTATTATCTATTTGAAAAATTATGTGTGTAAATGTGTGCTTGTAGAGAGGAGTTAGGCAAGAGGGGGTTTGCGTTGTCTGTGTGTGAGCCAGGTGGCAGTACAATTATGCAAATGGATCTGCTGCACGCACACACACACACACATATAAATATACAGTCAATCCAGTTTTCTTAGCTACAATGGAATCCATGAAAAATATGCAGAGACCTCTTGCTAAGAAGTGGAAAAAGAAGGGCCTTCCTATTGTGAAATCTGCTTTTTGTATAACCTCTCTAGTTTGATTTTCCAATTACAGGGGCCTCTTGCAAGTAGCCAGTTCAGGAAAATTTTTCAAAAGTTATCATTAAAAATAAACTAACACAAGAGTTATAATAGGGGTCAGCACTGTTGCGTAGTGGGCTAGGCCTCCGTCTGCGGCACCAACATCCCGTATGTGTGTGGGTTCATGTCCCAGCTGCTCCTCTTCCAATCCAGCTCCCTGCTTATGGTATCGGAAAAGCAGTAGAAGGTGGTTCGAGTGCTTGGGCCCCTGCACCCAAATGGGACAGCTGGAAGAAGCTTCTGGCTCTTGGCTTTGAATCGGTCCAGCTCTGGCTGTTGTGGCCATTTGGGAAGTGAACCAGTGGATGGAAGACCTTTTTCTCTGTCTCTGCCTGTCTGTAACTCTCTCAAATAAATAAATAAAATGTTTTTAAAATTTTTTTAAAGTTATAGTAAACTATTAAATATGAAATCAAGAGATTCACCACTAATCAACACACCAAAAATATCCACTAGAACATGTTGCCATAGAGAAGAAATTGACTGTGACCAAATATTTTGTAATCAAAGTTTATGCAAATTCAGCCTTCATTTTTAATGTCAGATGTTACTTTTATAAGATTTTTTTTTAAATATTTGAATGGAAGAGTTATGGGGGGAGGGAGATACTTTCCATCACTAGTTCACACCCCCAAAATATTCATGACAATCAGTACTCGGCCAGGCTGAAGCCAGGAGTCCGGAACTCCATCCTGGTCTCCCTCACGGATACGGAGTATGGGAGGCCCAACTACTTGTGTCATATTCTGCAGCATGTCCAGGCACATCAGTATGAAGCTGGATCACAAAGAGTAGCCAGGATGTGAACTAATTTTTAATTGATGTCATAGCTGTTTCTTCAGGCACCAGCACACCGGGTTCTAGTCCCGGTCAGGGCGCCGGATTCTGTCCCGGTTGCCCCTCTTCCAGGCCAGCTCTCTGCTGTGGCCCAGGAGTGCAGTGGAGGATGGCCCGGGTCCTTGGGCCCTGCACCCCATGGGAGACCAGGAGAGGCACCTGGCTCCAGGCTTCGGATCAGCACGGTGTGCCAGCCGCAGCGGCCATTGGGGAGTGAACCAACGGAAAAAGGGAAGACCTTTCTCTCTCTCTCTCTCTCACTGTCCACTCTGTCAAAAAAAAAAAAAAAAAAAAAAAAAAACACAAAAAACAAAAAAAAAAAAAACTAAGAATTTTAGTATTTTCAAACAAACTGAAACTTTTTACTCTAGAATAAGACAACATGGTAATTGGATCAGAATGTTCATGGCAACGTGAAAGAAATACACAGTAAAATGATAATACTGAGGAAAAAGTAAAAAGTGGAATGCATGATGGTGAATTCTTTGTTTGCCTTATCTCTTTCAGTATTTCTTTAGTGTGAATAAAAGTTATCAAATGTATTTTGCTTAAGAATGGCAGCTACTTTTGTCCTAGTTTACTGCATGTCTCCTATTCTATTCTATTAAGAAAAAACTCTGACTAGAGGATTGTTTTTCCTAAGTTTGTCATAATATGAAATGTGGTAATCAGAAGGAGTTCACCAAAAACATTTTTTTAAAAAGCTGCAAAAAATTCAGGGACTTCCAAATAAGTAATTTTTCTGCAATACTTTTAAGACATCTGACAATACTGGTTATCATTACATCATTAGGAAAATAAAAGATAATACCATGTAAAAAAAAAGCATATATTTCCATGTTTATATATTTCAATGTTTCCTAATCAGCATGGCATCTACTTTATATGAAAAACATACACTCCAGGATTCTTCCAAGACAGGGCTTAGCAAGATCACTGCAAAGAAATGCTTGCAAATGTCTCAGTTTTGCAGCCTATGGGCAGAGCTGGGACTAGGCTCCTGGTCCGGTTTGGTCTAGAGCCCACACTACTCCAGTCCTCTCAGACTGAGACAGACCTTGTATCTTGTAATTCATTTTTCTTCTCACTGCCTCAAAATGTACCTCAAAGGATAAAATAGACCGTGTATCCAAACCACTGTTTTGGAACACAGAGCTGCAGTACCAATCATGTTGAGTAAATGAGTGGTAGGAATGAAGAAAAGAGAAAGTAACATGTGAAATGTCAGATAACAACAAAGATCAAGAACTCACAGTATCATTCTGCTCTACTCCTTTACTATCCAAAGTGAATCCATGGAAAGTTAGATCATATGCTAATTCTGGCTGGTACAGCAGAGGAACAGATCAGTGTGTTTTATCTGACAGCCCTTGTACAAGCACACTTTATACTGAACTGAAACAGCCAGAGGCCACTTCATTAAAAGTGCATTTTAGTAATTAGGTTATCTCGAGTACAATTCGTCAATCTCTAAGGGAGGTCTCGATGTTTGGTGGAGATTAAATGAATGAAAACAGAGGTGGAGTAGTTCGCATGTAAAGGCACATGGGACAGTGCTTTCTGGTCCTTGATACAAATTCTGGGACCTCTGACTTGCATTCAGCTGGGGGAGACACTCCACTCTAAATTAACATTAACATGGTTTTATTTGCTAAATATCACTTCATTTTCTCCCAAGGTGTTGTCTGTTTTCTGACATCTCATGGATTTAACAGAATCTCAGAATGATTGGTAGTATTGTCTGGTATCATGATAATAATATCATTCCTTACTGACCACTGTTTTTGGAGCTTTACAAACATTATTCCAACTGTTCTACATGATCAGGCTTTGAAGAACATACAAGTTTATCATGTTACCCAGACTGTTAAGTGACAGAGCTGTAACTGGACCCTTGGTCTGAATTAAACTAAATCCTACACTCTTCCAATCCTTCTACCCTGAGACAAACATTCTGTCTTTTTATTACCTTTTCTTGTTGCAATTCTAAAATGTATTTCCAGCAATAAAAAGGACCCTCATCTTAGTATCTTTTGTACTGCTGTAACAAAATATCTAAGGCTGGGTGACCTATACAGTTGCCTGGTGTTTCTCATTGCTAAGGCACACAAACAGCAAGGTGCCGGCATCCTGGCAAGGATCCCCTAGCTGCATCACAACATGGAGAAGTACAAAGGCAAACAACTCTGTGCACAAGGGGCCAAGGCAGATGGGGCCTTGCTTTCTAAAATGTGCTCTTGTGAGAGCCCATCCCATTACATGAGCCCTGAAGCACTCTCCTGAGACAGTGTTAATCCATTCATGAGGGGGGACCCCCACCATGATCTAATTATGTCTCACCAGGTCCCACCTCTTAAAGGTTCCACCACCTCAACACTGCCACACTTGGGACCAAGCTTCCAACTTTGTGCACATAAGCCATATCCAAACTATAGCAAATCTTTCACAGTTACTACAATCAGTCATAATACAGGAAGCATCTATGTGAATAAGCCACAATTTTGGGTCTGTTTATGGAGTTCAGTCATGTTGCATCTTATGGCCCCTTGCCACAGGATTCCTTGAAAGCTGACCATGCCCAGGAACTGGCTTTTATTCAACTCCAGTTCACTTTGCAGTACAGTGCCCTTCCCTGGGTCTTCCCCAGGGTGAATTCCTGTCCATTTCTGAAACAGGACTTTTTCAGTGCCACTTCCTCTCACAGATGCCCCCTGTCGTCAGCAGGAGGGCAGCTCAAAATCACCTTCTTTCCCCCTGAAAGAGGATTCCAATTATTTTTTATTCATTTTCCTAAACATAGCCACTCCCTGGTGGTGACAGCCTCTTCCATGTATGAACCATAAAGCTAGGACCACCTGGGTGTCTCCACGACACCCATAAACTATCCAAATGAGTAGGAGAGTAGAATCAGAATTGGCAACAATATTTTTGATTGAGAGTTATATGCTGTAGGTAGATAATGTGTCAACAACCAAGTTTTTGCAAAGTTTTCATGGCAGTTTTATTGGAAATTTGTCCACGGAAAAATATCCCAATGGTGGGCTTAACCAGGTTTTGAATATTCAAAGCCACTCTCATAAATTGGAGATAAGGAAAAATCACAAAAAAAATCACTGTAGTGTAGTGTAGCTATTGAGTCTGATTTTTTGGACTCTTCCCCCGGGGAGGCCCTCTAAAAAAAGAAAAAAATGGCTTCTTGGAAGACGCACTAATAGAAAGGATAGAAATGATTTACAATCTTTCAGATACCTCTTATCTCAGTATTTACACCAGAGGAAAATAGTGATTTTTTTTTCCCTGTGACGAATGGTACCGATAGAAGTATCCTGTAAGTTCAGGCATGCTTAGGTTTTCAAGATTTACCATTCTCACCCTACTTACACCTCGGAATTTATTTCTAAGATGGTAATGAGTGAAGAAGGTAGGAAGCCTTCCCTCACCGTGATTCTACAGGGTTCTTTAGAAAATTTGATGTGATCCTGTATTGCAAAACACTTATCACACAGTAGACTCTTGGAAAAAAATCAAGGCATGTTCAACCTTCCTAGAGACAACATCAAGTATGGAGATGATTGTTTTCATAACATTCTCTAACAGATTTTCCTTTATTGAACACTTAATATGTAACAGCTTATAGGAGAGACTTCAAGTGCTCATCTACATAGTATCTTGGACAATATCTCCTTTGGCATGTTAGGAGGCAGTATGATCTAGTTAACTTGTAATTAGGAAGGATTCTGTGACAATCCTTGCCAATAAAATATATGAAGAGGAGCAATATAGGTTATTCAAATAGTTCATGTGTAATAAAATGAGAAATGAAGGGTATTCTCTGTCTTGAATTCAACATTATGTGATATTAATATATCTACTCCTGCAAAAAAGGGAAAAAATACCATTAGAAGTATAGGGGGTGGGGTGAGACACCTGGTTTTATACTTGGATGGAACTAGGAAGCCCCATGTGGGAGCTCTGTAATTCTTTCTCTGTGCTGCTTCTTCCTTGCCAATATTTGGTCCTGTGAATTTGGTCATAATCTGGCCCACATCCTCATCTCCTCAACAACAGAAGGTGGTCAGTTTCACCTGAATTACTCCACCCTGCAATGCTGTGTCACAGCAGCAAGCTGAGGCAATTATAGACAGACAGTGTTGGTTCTTAATGTCTCAGGAATCAATGCCTTTCATTGCTTGATGTCCAATATGCTGAAAATTATTAACTATATTTTATCATTTCCATCTGTTTTTCAGTTGTTTCAGGCAGATGGTTAAATCTAACTCCTGTTATTTTACCTTCCCCAGAGACACAAGTATCATAGTCTAATCACTGTTACATGTAAACCATAAGCCAATCAGCACTTGAAATAAATCAGAGTAAAAACTTAAATGAAAAGACTGTGGTACACATACACAAATATATATGTAGGAGAGTATGTTTGTGTGTGTGTGTATATATATATATATACACACATATATTCATATATACACATTAACATGTAAGTAGGAGAGTATAAGCCAGCAGAGAAAATAATCAAGAATGTTTCTCTTCCACTTCTGGAAATTTATATGATTTTTCAATTTTATTATTATTTTAATATTTTCTAACACTGTTGAAATGTATATTATCTTTATGTCTGTAAAATAAAATGAACATTCAAACTATAAGCGGATACTTAATTAGTCAGAACTTTCTAAAGACACAGAACTAATTAGTGATACACACACACAAAAACCCACACATCTATTTTTAGAGCAGTGGCCTTTGCAAAGTGATTAAGTGATAACTAGTGATATTAGCCCCCTTCAGAAAGGGTTCACAGAGAGCTCTCTCTGTGTACTGTAAGAACACAGTTAAAAGAAGATCATCTATGAACCAGGAAGCAGGCCCTCACCAGACATCAACTCTTTGAGAGCTTTGACTTAGATGTTCTAGCCTCCAGAAGTATAAGAAATAATTTTGCTGCATAGAAGCCACCTGGTCTATGATATTCTGGTATAGGAATAGAACTAACATTCTCTCTCCCTCCCTCCCTCCCCCTCCTTCTCTCTCTCCCATTGACTTTGAGTCTGGCCTGGAGGGTTGGCAGGGGGCAAGAAAACAACTTAAGCCTATGAGGTGCTCCCCTGGCCTCTATATCACTGGCACCTGTATTCAAACTGCCCAGGCAGAACACCAACAGGCAGCTGGCTCTGGAAATGCCTCAGCTCTCTCTGTGGATGAAGCGGCCTCCTGGGGCTGAGAGTAGATCCCCTGCTACCTGTGATTTTAAGAGCCCTGCATTTTATGACTGAGGAAATTATCTGACTGCATGATAGGGCATGAGGTATAGCTGAGTCTCTGGGCAATCACTGTGTCTGGACTGGAGGGGCTCAGATTTCATTAGGTGCCTGGGGTGGGTCATTGCAGAGGGTTCCGTACTCACATCAAGATCCACATGGATCCTTTGTGTGGTTCTTACAAATCCATGGATGGGGTATGTAGCAACTGTGGGCTCACCTGGGCATTGAATACCTTAGCAGAGAGGAGGTGAAGCAGTGATCATACTAGCCAAAGGGATCATACCTTCACCCCTGCTGACAACAGAGGAGATCTAGCACACCCTACATGGGTGTCACTCTGTACTCTTGTACCATACCCAAACACTGCTAGGAGCTCCCTGGTGACCCCAGCACATGCCTCTATATACCCACTGAGGGAACAGTCAGTCACTCCAGTAAGCCAGAGAGGCATAGTTCAAAGATAAAAGCCATCAGAGGAGAAACCTAAAACCCAAAAAATAGCTCCACAAATGCTTAAAAATAAATATAAAAACACAAGAAACATGAAGAAGGAAGAAAATATGACTCCCCAAAAGGAACACAACACTTTAATATTAGCATGTGAAGAAAAGGAGATTGATGAAATGCCTGTAAAGGGATTCAAAAAATGATCATTAGGATTACTCGGAAGAAACAAGAAACAAGTTTACGAGTTAAAGAAGTCCATACATGACATGTATAAAAAATTTTTCCATGAGATAGATATTGAAAAGAAATCAAAATGAAATATTAGAAATAAACAACATGTCACATAAAAATACAATGGAAAGCCTTTACAACAGACTTGATGAGGCAGAAGACAGAATATCCAAGATAAAAGTCAAAGCTTTACAAATATCTCAGTCCAAAAAAATTAGAAAAATTAAAAACAATTTTTGAGATTTATGGGATACTATCAAATGACCCAACACATGGGTCTTAGGTGCTCCTGAAGATGTGGAGGGAGAGAATGGATTAGAAAGCCTATTCAGTGAATTAATAACAGAAAATTCCCTTATTTGGAGAAAGAAAGGGACATTCAAGTACAGGAGGCACACCGAACTGCTAATAGATAAGGCCAGAAAAGATCTTAACTATGACATATTGTAGCCAAACTTTCAACAATCAAATGTAAAGAAAATATTCTAAAATGTTCATGAGAGAAATTCCAGATTATATTCAGATTGACAGTTGAACAGAAACCCTAGAGGTTGGAGAGAATGGATAGACACAGTTCAAGTCTTAGAAAAAAAAATGCTTTAAAGATTTATTTATTTATTTGAAAGTCAGAATTACACAGAGAGGAGGGGCAGAGAGAGGGAGAGAGAGAAGGAAAGAGAGAGAGAGAGAGAGAGAGGGAGGGAGGGAGGGAGGTTGGTCAGTCTTCATCTGCTGGTTCACTCCCCAATTGGCTGCAATGGCCAGAGCTGCACTGATCCAAAATCAGGAGCCAGGAGCTTCTTCCAGGTGTCAAATGCAGGCGCAGGGGCCCAAGGACCTGGGCCATCCTCCACTGCCACATCCAGGCCAGAGCAGAGAGCTGGATCGGAAGTGGAGCAGCCAGGTCTCAAACCGGCGCCCATATAGCATGCTGGTGCTTCAGGCCAGGACATTAACCAACTGCGCCACAGCGCCAGTCCCAAAGAAGAAAAAAACTTTCAACCCAGAATATTATACCCTAAAAAGCTCTCATTTATCAATGAAGGTAAAGACCTTTAATAACACAAAGAAATGGAACGATTTTGTCACCATTATCCATCCTCAAAAACGATGCTTAAGGATGTGCTATACACAGAAACACAGAAAGAAAGTCATCATTATCAAAGAATGTGAAGGTAGAAAATCTCCCAGTAAAAGTACAAAGGAAATCCAAGATAAACAACAAGAATATTTATGGGGAAATGCCAGGGCTAAGCCGTTACTTACAGATAACAACCTTGAATGTAAATAGCCTGCATTCCCCAATGAAAATATACAGACTGGCTGAACTGATTAAAAAACAAGATCCATCTATTTGTTACATGCAAGACACACACATCACCAACAAAGATACATACAAACTAAAAGTTGAAGGAGGGAAAAACACATTCCAAGATAATAAAAACTAAAAAAGAGCCAGAGCAGCCATCCAGAAATAAGACAAAAAAGACTTTAAAACAAAAACTGTTAAGAGACAAAGAAAGGAAATTATATAATGATTAAGGGATCAATTCTGCAGAGTCTTAGTCCACCCGTACAAGGATGGACTGGGTCTGAGGAAAGGTAAGTGTGCCGCTCGCCTGTTCCCCAGCCTCCTGATCCCGGAGACAATCAGACGCTGCGGGGAGTCAAGTCTAGAAAGAACTCGTTTATTTCACATGTAACAGGGGAGTCAAGTCTAGAAAGAACTCGTTTATTTCACATGTAACAGAGCCTTTTATAGCACAAAACTGCAGAGTCATTGGGGCAGGGCTAAGGACCAACCAATCACTTAAACGGTCATTTTACGGGGCAATTTTCATAGGACTAGCCATATGTCTACACACTTGTTACTAGTTTTGTTACCTCCCCTGATGTTGCATGGCCAATTAGCTTTGGTGGTAAACAACTTTGGATTTCACCCACCTTACTTCCTCTGGGCACCATCTTTGAATTGCTTCATGTAACTAATTTCCCCACATATTCCCCCTTTTTTGTTTTTAGCTGATCGCCCACCTTGTTTGAGTTTCGAGCCTGCCCACCTTGTTTGAAGTTCGGGCATACAGACACCTCCATTAGGAAGTACGTCCCGTCTACATGGAAGGTTTTTTTTTTTTTTATTAATTTTGTCATAATGTCCTGCACTTCCCGGAATGGTCCCCCCTTTTTTGTTTTATTAAAAAATGAAGGTCCTAAAACAACCCCTGTGGCACCCAAACCTATGAGTATGGTTACAGTACGTGGGGGATGAGGGTCACTAGCGCAGGAATCGTTGTAAACCAATAACCCTATCGAAATACAAGGTGTGAGTCCTGTAGCCCTGCATAACCAAAACATACCTCCCTTCTGGGGTGCCACCCATAGGCCCAAAGTCTCATTAACAATTTGACATCCATTCCATATTTTTTCCTGAGACCCTTTTGACTAATCCAATGACCCATCCCCGTAGTCTCACACACCCATTGAGATGGGGGTTGGTCCCCCCTTTTTGTTTCCTTTAGGCCAGCCTCTTGGCCAGGCTGCCAATTCCAGGCTCCTCGATGTGGAGAAGGAGCCGTAGCACACGCAGATCACATTGTAGGGCATGCTGAAGTCCTGCGTGGGGCAGGCTCACCAGCAGCAGTTCCATGTATAGTCTCACGAAGTAGCTGGACTGAGGATGGACAAGCTGACATAGAAGCCATGATTGGGGTCTGGAGTGTACTCAGTCCACTTGAGCAGGGTCCACTCAAACTGGATGGAGACTTTGGTGACTGAGCTGGCAGGCAGCTGAATGAGCATCTCCAGGAGGTGGGGCTGCAGGCGGTCCTGGGCAGGTTGGTCTCCTTGCCCTTGGACATGATGGTGAGCATGTGCAGGCAGACCAGGGCACAGTGTCCAGCAGCAGCACGGGGAAGGCGCTGTACGGGTGGGTGTTGTATAGCAGAGTGCTCAACCCTCTCCCAGCCCGTGCAGCAGGAGGGCCGGGAACAGGGATCCTCAGGGCGCCATCTTCTTTGCCCCTCTCGCAGGGCCCACTGGAGAGGAGGCTGCCGGCATCATCGTCGGTAGCCTGGTCCCTCTCCGTCTGGTTCCCAACGGTCCTCTTGCTGGGGGGCTGTGGCAGCCGCATGAGCTGCTCTAGGATCCACTCCTCCTCCTCCCGCGACAGCAGTTTGTTCATGGCCGGCCTTGGCATCACGGCGGCATCACGGCGGCAGCTGTGCAGACGTTCTAGCTCACTGTCCCGCTCCTCCAGCGCCTGCAGGCTGTGGATGAAGTCCTCCTGCAGGCGCTGCAGCCGGCCCTGCGCCTCCTGGAGCCAGGCGCACTTCATGTTGACTTGGTGCCGCCCGGTCTGGGGGCTGGAGCCGCCACCACTGCGCGCCCTGCCGGGTCCCTCCCTGCGCCGCCATCCTTGGGACACCTGCCGACTGGCTCCGCAGGCCCTGGCTCGGGTTAGTTCATGGGCTTGGCTCCGCGCAGCTCCGCTCCACGCAGCTCGGGCGGGGGCGCCTGGGGGCAGTTGCGCGTGGGGAGCCCCAGGGCCTGGCCTGGCCGTGCCATGGCCGTGCTCATGCCCCACAGATTCCCCCTTTTTGTTTTAAAAGCAGACCCACCTCTTGCGAAGTTCGGGTCTTTGGGCACCTTTTTTATAAGGTACACCCATTTGGCACCTCTTTTCCTGAGGTTCACCTAGAATATAGGGGAGTCTTTAGGGTTGAGCTTGTTGTAGTGGCCACAGAGCGCCATAGTTTGTTTAATATGCAGGGCCCAAGGGTACAGATTCCTTTAACACCTAGGGCCTCATAGAAGGGAGGTCTATGTCAGGCCACCAGGTTCAGGGGACATTATGTGTGGTGCTGTTGAGGATCTCTCCATTGCTGGCACTGGTCACTAGTCAGGTCAACCACTGAGGTTGAGGTGGGTTTCTCTGGGCCACCGTCTGAGCCAAGAGGGTTGGAATGCCCATCAGTCGAGGTACCTCCATCTGAAATGGTTAAGGAACATAAAAGCTTCTCAAGGGCTCAAGGGTTCTTTGAGGTCCTTGGCCTCCCAAGGGTACCATTCCAAGGCCCTATTAGCCCCTGGGGCTAAATTAACAGGGTAGGCCTGAGGCAGCAAGTTCCCATGCCCAGAGTTCACTTCCCTACACTGCTTTATGTACACCAGATAAGCTTTCGCATAGGTTACCTCCCCAAGCCCCTGTCTTCAGTGGAGGGCTGGTCATTGGGATCTAGGTCACACAGGTCCCTCTGCGGGGTCGCATAGAACGACGCTCCCTCCTCAGTCCCAGGCGCGTATGGCAGGGGCCTAGACTCCTCTGAAATGTAGGTGGGGGGAGGAAATTTTACTTTTGTCCTAACTTCCACTGTCTGTGTCTCTTCATCTTTCCTACTGTCGATATCATCCTCTGTCCCTTCCATATCCCAGACTGCCTTAAAAATAGGATTACTCATAATAAGGGTTTCACTTACCCTGAGAGACCGCTTAGCCTCGGCCTAAAAGTAACTGTTCGAAACCCACGTTGGGCACCAGATGCAGGGTCGTAGTCCACCCGTACAAGGATGGACTGGGTCCGAGGAAAGGTAAGTGTGCCGCTCGCCCGTTCCCCAGCCTCCTGATCCTGGAGACAATCAGACGCAGCGGGGAGTCAAGTCTAGCAAGAACTCATTTATTTCACATGTAACAGAGCCTTTTATAGCACAAAACTGCAGAGTCATTGGGGCAGGGTTAAGGACCAACCAATCACTTAAACGGTCATTTTACGGGGCGATTTTCATAGGACTAGCCATATGTCTACACACTTGTTACTAGTTTTGTTACCTCCCCTGATGTTGCATGGCCAATTAGCTTTAGTGGTAAACAACTTTGGATTTCACCCACCTTACTTCCTCTAGGCACCATCTTTGAATTGCTTCGTGTAACTAATTTCCCCACAAATTCAACAGAAATATGTGACTATAATAAATCTATATGCAACAAATACTATGGTACCACACTATTTGAAAGCAATGTTGGGCAGGCACTGTGGTGTCGTAGGGTAAACCTCCTCCTGTGGTGCCAGTATTCCATATGGGTACTGGTTTGTGTCTCAGCTGCTCTTCTTCCAATCCAGCTCTCTGCTTATGGCCTGGGAAAGCAGTGGAAGATGGCCCAAGTACTTGGGCCCCTGCACCCATGTGAGAGACCCAGAAGAAGCTCCTGGCTCCTGGCATCAGATTGGCCCAGCTCCAACCATTGTGGTCATTTGGAAAGTGAACCAGCAGATGGAAGACCTATCTCTGTCTGTAACTCTATTTTGCAAATAAGTAAATAAATCATTACAAAAAAAAAAGGAAGCAATGTTAATGGATCTAAAGAGAGACACAGACTCCAATACAATAATGAGGGTTCACCACCCCAGTTTCATAATGTACAGAGCAACAATAAGAAAAATATCAAAAAAGAAACAGCAGAGCTAATCTACATTACGGACCAAATGGACCTATAGACATTCTTTTCATCACTGTATGGAACTATCTCTAGGATAGACCATATGCAAGGCCATAAAGCAAATCTTAGCAAATTCAAAATAACTGAAATCATACCCTGTATCTTTTCTGACAACAATGGAATGAAGCCAGAAATTAAAAACTTAAGAAACTCCAGAAAATATGCAAACACATGGAGACTGAACAATATGATCCTGAGGGCCAGCGATGAGCAGAGGCAGGTAAAGCCACCCTCTGTGATACTGGCATCCAATATGGGTGCCAGTTTGAGTCCCAGCTGCTGCACTTCCAATCCAGCTTCGTGCTAATGCACCTGGGAGAGCAGCAGAAGATGATACAAGTGCTTGGGCCCCTGCACCCATGTGGGAAACCTGGAGGAAGCTCCTGGCTCCTTGCATTGGACAGGCCATGCTCCCACCATCCCAGCCTTATAGTGAATGGACCAGCAGATAGAAGATCTATCTATCTCTCCTCCTCTCTCTCTGAAACTCTACCTTTCAAAAATATAAATAAATATTTTAAAAGATCTTGAATCAACATTAAGTCATAGAAGAAATCAAACGGAAAGCAAAAAAATTCCTGGAAACAAATGAAGATGACAATGCAGCATATTGAAACATGTTATACAACAAAAGCAGTGTTAAGAGGGAAGTTTATAGCAATCAGTGCCTACATCAAGAAATTTGAAAAGCATCAAATGAATGATTTAACAATGCATCTCAAGGACCTACATAAATAAGAACAAACCAAAATCAAAATTAATATGGAAAATAAATAATTAAAATAATGGAATAAACTAAAACAAAAAATATAAAAGATTAGTGAAATAAAGAGTTTTGTTATAAAGATTCATTTATTTATTTGAAAGGCAGAGTTACAGAGAGGCAGAGAGAGAAAGAAGTCTTCCCTTCACTGGTTCACCCCCCAAATGGCTGCAATGGCCAGAGTTGATCCGTTCCGAAGCCAGGAGCTTCTTCCAGGTATACCAAGTGAGTGCAGGATCCCAAGGACCTAAGCCATCTTCTAGTGTTTCCACAGGCCACAGCAGAGAGTTGGATCAGAAGTGGAGCAGCTAGGACTCAAATCAGCACCTATATGTGATGCTGGAACTGCAGGCAGTGGTTTTACCCACTATGCCACAGTGCCAGCCCCAAGAGCTGTTTTTGTTTTTTTTGTTTTTTTTTTAATAAAAAAAAAAAAAACTGATAAACTATTGGCCCAATGCAACAAAAAAGCGAGGGTGGAGAACATATTTATCTCTGGCTTTTTGAATCCCTATCATATGGGCTCTTAAAAATGCATGCTCTGCACCCCCTTGACTTACATCTTCTGGTCTGCTTTAACAAAAATCAGGAGGAAGAGAAAGCTAGGCATCAGAAGTGATGTAGAGATAGGTGACAGGCCTATTAAAGGTGGCTCTGTACGGTGATCTGCCATCAAGGAGAACCAATAGGCCAGTCCACTGCATTGGTTTTTGATGTGGAAAGCCAGGGCTTCAGCAGAAGTCAGCTTATGAAGAGCCCTGGCAGCTATGCTCGCTAAAAGTTGAATCACCAGAAATGGAACTGCCCTGGAGTTGAAGGACATCCAGGTCAGAGCCACAGAGCTTCCTGGCTCCAAGCTGAAAAACTCTTCACTTGGCCCAGCTTCCAAAGTGACCACCGCTGCGGAGCAGACAGCCAAGTAGGGTCAGCAACATTGCAGGCAGAACTGTAAATGTCCTGTTAGAGATGTCACCTGCCTTTACCTGGCCAGCTCTCCTCCCAGGCCAGCGAGGTAATGGAAGTCAAGAGGGTACCTTCCCCAAGGAGGTTCACACCTCCCTTACGATGTACCCCACGTGAAGAGATAGATGGGTCTGGTTCTCATAACTGACAAGCCCTTAAAGCCCACCAGATTACTATCAAGCCCCTTCTGTCAGTTTCTTTTTGCCTCTCAATTGGAGAACTTAGTTGTGGCTTAGACAGCAAAATTTTTAGGTCCTATAGTAATGACTCTGTCCTTTGTTCTAGACCCTGTCTAGCCCACTTGGGGCCTCATTCCTTTGTAATCATAGCCTCTACTCTAACATCAATGCCTCTACTCTCAATCTGGGTGTATTGATGGTCCTCTCCCCTATTTAATGTTGTATGATTGTTCAGGATTTTCTCCACAAACCCGTCTACCAGCAAAAGAAGAATGGCTTTTCTCTCGGTCTTAGTTGGGATCAGCTTTAAACCACGTCCATTAAACAGTCTTCACAGGGGTCCAGAGACCCTTCTCAATTCCTCTCCTCTATGAAATCAACTCATTATTCGGTTAATGCCACTCTTAGGATAATTGGTTGCCATTCTCATCCTGTCTTTTATACTACAGCGTTTGTTTAAGTATTTACAGGAGGTGATAATGGAAGGAACCAAGGCCTTCAGCAACCAGGTGGTCAACCAAATGCTGTTAAAGGGATATACTAGGCTCCTCATCCAGGAGACAGCAGCTTAAGACATCGCCCCATGCCAGCAAAGAGTACCTTGTTGCCCCATGTCAGCAAGAAGGAGCTCTAAAGACAGATTATCGTACCTCTACCCATCCTGGACTTTGGGGACTAATGTAATCCCATACAACTCTTGCTTTATAAAAAACAAAAGGGTGGAATGTTAGTAAAATATTACAGTCTTATCTATGGTGCAATCTACACTCCGACACTATCCTAGCCCCTGCCACCGTGGCTGGAAGCCAAGTGACCCCATGGCTCAACCACTGGTGTCAGCTCCACCCCCACCCTAATGGGATTCTCTGCTCCTACTTCCCTGTCTGCCTCCCAGCAAAGTTTTAAAAGGACCTGTTCCTGAACACGTGGCTCGCTCTCTCTCTCTTACACTCTCCTTCTCTCTTTGTCCTTCTTCGCCCCTTCCCTCCAGTCTGTTGGGTTTCCCCCAATAAACCCTTTCCCTTAAAGAAATGCATGCTCTGGAAAGCCAAGACACTGTGGCAAAAAATGTCCTACATGAAGGACCTCTGCAGTTGAGACCCCAGAGGAAAGAAGTGGTCATCAAAGAAGGATATACTTTTCTCTGAAGGGAGGAAAGAACTTCCACTTTGTTTATGGCTTTGTCTAAATACTGAAGGAGTTTGTGGATTCAAAAGGCTTCCATAGCCTAGGTAGCTCCTATCAAGAGCCTTGGGTAATCACTGATGTCATACATAAGAGAGTTAATTGTTAAATTAACAACAAGAGTCACTGTGCACTAACTTCCCATGCAAGACCTCTGTCCTCAATGAATTGTATTATGAGAGTTAACAGTTAAACTTGTTCTCAAAGATTTAGTGTATTAAGTGGAGGATATTTTTATGTCTCATAAGTTTTAGTTATACCTAAGTGTCCAACTTCACTGCTTGTTTTCTTAGGTGCTTCCTCAATTAATGATAAAACTTGTTATCAAAGACTTACTTTATTTTAATGTATTAAATGGAGGATATTCCTATGTCTCATAAGTTTTAGTTATGTCTAAGTGCTCACAAAAGATGTATCATTCTTGGATGCTTCTTTAAAGTTAATTAAGTTTCTTAAAAAAAGTGAAACTAATTTGAAGATGCAATGACTTTGAACAGCCCTTGTCTTAATTGTTGAGGAAAAGTTTTTTGGGGGGAGGAGGGCAGGGCAAATTGTTGAACCCTTTACTTAGTACAGAGTTGGTCTTCTCTATATAAAGTTAATTGGAAATGCATCTTGAGGAAGTTACAAGATGGTGGAGTAGGGAGGGAGTTTACGGTTCTAGTCCAGGAGAAGATAATTTTTAAAAAGTGGAGAGAGTGTAGTCTCAGGGAAGAGTTAGAGAGAAAATGGCAGAGGAAACTATGAAAATTAGAGGGACCCAATAGAGAGCATGGACACCCACAACTCAGGAATCCAGCAGTCGAGAGCCTACACACCAATGTATGAAAGTAAGGTGAGACTAGACTGCAGCAGCCCAAGACACTGGCAATAAAGCTTCAGGAAAAGCCTAGAAGGAACCTGGATTCGAGTCCTCTGGGAGACAGTGTATCTGCCAATCTAGAGGAGAAAAAAAAAAGGAGGGTCACCGTTCTCTCTCCCCACTTTGGACACACCTAACAGCTGTGCCAGCTCATGTCTGCACCCAGCAACCAGCTGAGTGGAGATTCCTGACTCTGGTGGGGAGAACTAACAGGGGCCTGGGAGCTCCTGACTGTGGGAGGCTTGTGTGCTGGGACTGTGAAAAAAAAAAATTGAGGCTGTGTAGGAGGACTTGCGGAGCAGCCGGGAATTTGGGCAGTCACTATGAGAGACTCCACATGCTCAGGGCCTCCTGGTTACCTTGTGAGGGACATTGCTGGGGTATCTGAACTTACATGGAGGACTGCACAGATCCTTGTGATCCCGGGGGCAGAGTGGACAAATATTATATACACTGGGGCTAGGGTTCAAGCACTGGTCTCCTTTGAGGAGAGGAGTTTAGCTGAGAACAAACTTACCACCTGATTTAAAAAAAAGGGAAGGGTCACTGTAATCACACCCTTCACCCTGGAGAACTGAACAGAGCTCCCCAGCCACACCCACTATAAGCCTCTAGATTTTCACTGAAAGCAGACACCCCACTTACCTACAGAGGTACAGTACAAAGATAAAGCTGGCACAGCAAAAACTAAAAATAAACCAACAAATATCTCCATGAATACCAAACAACAAAAGTGCCAATTCAAGAAATATGAATAAGGAAGACAATATGATGCCCTAAAAGAACACAACACTTCAGTACCAGGTTACAGAGATAATGAGATGGAAGAAAGGTGAAAAATGGTATTCAGAAAATTGATAAGATTACACAGAAACAAATGTATGAACTACTGAAATCCATACAGGACATGAAAGAAAATTTTTCCCATGAAATTGAGATCTTAAAGAGAAATCAAAATGAAATGAAGAACTCAATAGAACAAATAAGAAATGCAGTGTAAAGCCTTAACAACAGATTCAGTGAGGCAGAACAAAGAATATCAGAAGACAAAGCAAAGGAAATTATACAGTCAAGCCAAACACAAAAAGAAATTAGAAAATTAAAAACCACTGTAGGGGATCAACAGGATACTGTCAAACAACCCAATATATGGGTTCTAGGAGTTACTAAAGGTGTGAAAAGAGAGCAAGAATTAGAAGGCCTTTTTAGCAAAATAATAACAGAAAACTTTCCTAATTTGGAGAAATAAAGGGACATCCAAGTACAGGAAGCACATAGAACTCCTAACAGACATCACCAGAAAAGATCCTCACCATGACGCATTGTAATCAAACTCACCACAGTAAAACATAAAGAAAACATTTCAAAATTTGCATGAGAGAAACACCAGAATTACTTTCAGAGGAGCTCCAATTAGACTCAGCAGACTTCTCATCAGAAACCCTATAGGCTAGGAGGCAATGGCGAGGTACATTCCAAGTTTTAAGAAAAAAAAACTAATGGGAGGGCGGAGCCAAGATGGCGGAATAGTGAGGGCGCGCACCGATAGTCCGGGAAAATTTAGTTTAATAAAAGTGGAGTTACGGTAGCCTCAGAAAAAGGACCAGGAAAAAATTGCAGAGGAAACTCTTCTAGATCTAGTGGCTGTGACTCGGAGGACCTACTGGGAGAACAAGGTCACCCACATTATGGAAGCCGAGCCGCGGGAGCTGCAGGGTCTGCGCGCCAGTGCAGGAAGGGGAGTTCATGTCACACAGACACCAGCGGGAAGAGTTGGGACGCCCAGGGCTCCGAGTCCACACATCGGCGCAGGAAGGGGAGGTGAGCTCAATAACCCGAGACACTGGCGGGGAAACGGCGGCCAGAATCTATAGGGGAGTGGGAAAGTGCACCAGACTAACTACTGGAGAGAAGGAAAAAAAGGTGGAGGGTTTCTCTCTCTGCCAACCTTGCAAAGGTTTCAAGGCTGCAAGGCTTGCAAGAGTTTGCAAGAGACAAAGAGCAGGCCCCACCCTGGATTTACATAACAACAGGGGAGAGCTAAGGAACTGAGTAACTACAATTCAGTAGCCTAGGCAACCCAGTGGGAGTACAGAGGAGAAACAGAGCCTGCACAGACTCTTTGGGTAGAAGCCAGAGATCGGAAGCTAAATACCATCAATTCTGCACAGCCGTGCCGTGCGGCATTACTTACCCCCTGAATAAATAAAATAAATAAATAAATAAATAAATAAAAAGAGAGAGATTTACCACGCATAACCTGAGGGTGTCACCTTTGCACACCCGTAACCCTGAAGAACCAAGCAGAGCTCTCAGGCTGCACCCATCTCAAGCCTCCGAGGCTCCTCCAACAGCAGGCAGTCCACTTCACACAGACATAGTATAAACTAAAAAAATAAAATAAAAAAAAAAACGCACAGTGATGAAAGAAGAATTAACTATGGCAAGCAACAAACACAGAAATCGAGGGAACAAGATCAACGATGACACTATGAAGCCTCCAAATAAACAAAACACCCCAAGCCAAGATTATGAAGATGATGAGATAGAAGAAATGCAAGATACGGATTCCAAAAAATTTATGATAAGAATATTTAGAAGTTTTCAAAAGCAAATCCTTGAACTACAGAAATCCTTATTAGACAGGATTGAAAATCTCTCTCGTGAAAATGAAATTTTAAGGAAGAATCAAAATGAAACGCAGAAACTAGTAGAACAGGAAAGTGTGATAGTGAAGAGAAATCAAAATGAAATGAAGAGCTCAATAGATCAAATGACAAACACACGAGAAAGCCTTAAAAACAGAATGGGTGAAGCAGAAGAGACAATATCCGAGTTAGAAGACAGAGAACAGGAAAGGATACAGTCAGACCAAAGAAAAGAAGAGGAAATTAGAAATCTAAAACATATTGTCGGGAATCTTCAGGATACTATTAAAAAACCCAACATTCGGGTTCTAGGAGTTCCTGAAGGCATGGAGAGGGAGAAAGGATTAGAAGGCCTTTTTAGTGAGATACTAGCAGAGAACTTTCCAGGTTAGGAGAAGGACAGAGACATCCTACTACAGGAAGCTCACAGAACCCCCAGTAAACATGACCAAAAGAGATCCTCACCACGACACGTGGTAATTAAACTCACCACAGTGAAACATAAAGAAAAGATCCTAAAATGTGCAAGAGAGAAACGTCAGATTACTCTCAGAGGATCTCCAATCAGACTCACAGCAGACTTCTCATCAGAAACACTACAGGCTAGGAGGGAATGGCAAGATATAGCACAGGTGCTAAGAGAGAAAAATTGCCAGCCCAGAATATTATATCCTGCTAAGCTCTCATTTGTGAATGAAGGTGAAATAAGACCTTTCATAGCAAACAGAAATTGAAAGACTTTGTGGCCACTCATCCAGCCCTACAAAAGATACTTAAAGATGTGCTACACTCAGAAACACAGAAACACGGCCATCAATATGAAAGAAGGTAAAGGAAGAAAACCTACCAGTAAAAGAGCATGGGAAGCTCAAAGCATATACTAGAAAATATCTCCGGGAAAATGGCAGGGCAAAGTCACTACGTATCAATAGTCACATTGAACATTAATGGTCTGAATTCTTCAGTTAAAAGACACCGTTCGGCTGACTGGCTCAAAGAACACAACCCAACTATTTGTTGCCTACAAGAAACACATCTCTCTAACAAAGAGGCATGCAGACTGAAACTGAAAGGTTGGAAAAAGATATTCCATGCCAACAGAAACCAAAAAAAAAGCAGGTGTAGCCATATTAATATCAGACAAAATAAACTTTATCACAAAAACTGTTAAGGGAGAAAAGGGGGACACTATATAATGATTAAGGGTTCAATTCAACAGGAAGATGTAACTATTATAAATGTATATGCACCTAATTACAGGGCACCGGTCTATTTAAAAGATATGTTAAGGGACTTAAAAGGAGATTTAGATTCCAATACAATAGTACTGGGGGACTTCAATACTCCACTCTCAGAAATAGATAGATCATCCGGACAGAAGATCAACAAGGAAACAGCAGATTTAATTGACACTATTGCCCAAATGGATCTAACAGATATCTACAGAACTTTCAATCCTACATCTAAAGACTTCACATTCTTCTCAGCAGTGCATGGAACATTCTCTAGGATTGATCACATACTAGGCCATAAAGCAAGTCTCAGCAAATTTAAAAGAATGAGAATCATACCATGCAGCTTCTCAGACCACAGCAGAATGAAGCTGGAAATTAGCAACTCAGGAAACCCTAGAAAGTATGCAAACACATGGAGACTGAACAACATGCTCCTGAATGAACACTGGGTGATTCAAGAAATCAAAAGAGAAATCAAAAACTTTCTGGAAGTAAATGAGGATAACAACACAACATATCAAAACTTATGGGATACAGCAAAAGCAGTATTGAGAGGAAAGTTTATAGCAATAGGGGCCTATATCAAGAAATTGGAAAGGTACCAAATAAATGAGCTTTCAGCGCATCACAAGGACCTAGAAAAACTGCAGCAAACCAAACCCAAATCTAGTAGGAGAAGAGAAATAATTAAAACCAGAGAAGAAATTAACAGGATTGAATCCAAAAAAAAAAAAAAAAACACTACAAAAAATCAGCCAAGCGAGAAGCTGGTTTTTTGAAAAAATAAACAAAATTGACATCCCACTGGCCCAATTAACTAAAAAAAGAAGAGAAAAGACCCAAATCAATAAAATCAGAGATGAAAAAGGAAACGTAACAACAGACACCACAGAAATAAAAAGAATCATCAGAAATTACTACAAGGACCTCTATGCCAGCAAACAGGAAAATCTATCAGAAATGGATAGATTCCTGGACACATGCAATCTACCTAAATTGAACCAGGAAGACATAGAAAACCTAAATAGACCCATAACTGAAACAGAAATTGAAACAGTAATAAAGGCCCTCCCAACAACGAAAAGCCCAGCACCAGATGGATTCACTGCTGAATTCTACCAGACATTTAAAGAAGAACTAATCCCATTTCTTCTCAATCTATTCAGAACAGTCGAAAAAGAGGGAATCCTCTCAAATTCTTTCTATGAAGCCAGCATCACCTTAATCCCTAAGCCAGAGAAACATGCAGCACTGAAAGAAAATTATAGACCAATATCCCTGATGAACACAGACGCAAAAATCCTCAATAAAATTCTCGCCAATAGAATACAACAACACATCAGAAAAATCATCCACCCAGACCAAGTGGGATTCATCCCTGGTATGCAGGGATGGTTCAACATTCGCAAATCAATCAATGTGATTCACCACATTAACAGACTGCAGAAGAAAAACCATATGATTATCTCAATTGATGCAGAGAAAGCATTCGATAAAATTCAACACCCTTTCATGATGAAAACTCTAAGCAAATTGGGTATAGAAGGAACATTACTCAATATAATCAAAGCAATTTATGAAAAACCCACGGCCAGCATCCGATTGAATGGGGAAAAGTTGGAAGCATTTCCACTGAGATCTGGCACCAGACAGGGATACCCACACTCACCACTGCTATTTAACATAGTTCTGGAAGTTTTAGCCAGAGCCATCAGACAAGAAAAAGAAATTAAAGGAATACAAATTGAGAAGGAAGAAGTCAAACTATCCCTCTTTGCAGACGATATGATTCTTTACTTAGAGGATCCAAAGAACTCTACTAAGAGACTATTGGAACTCATAGAAGATTTTGGCAAAGTAGCAGGGTATAAAATCAATGCACAAAAATCAACAGCCTTTGTATACACAAGCAATGCCATGGCTGAGAAAGAACTTCTAAGATCAATCCCATTCACAATAGCTACAAAAACAATCAAATACCTTGGAATAAACTTAACCAAGGACATTAAAGATCTCTACGATGAGAATTACAAAACCTTAAAGAAAGAAATAGAAGAGGATACCAAAAAATGGAAAAATCTTCCATGGTCATGGATTGGAAGAATCAACATCATCAAAATGTCCATTCTCCCAAAAGCAATTTATAGATTCAATGCAATTCCAATCAGGATACCAAAGACATTCTTCTCAGATCTAGAAAGAACGATGATGAAATTCATATGGAGGCACAGGAGACCTCAAATAGCTAAAGCAATCTCGTACAACAAAAAACAGTCGGAGGCATCACAATACCTAATTTCAGGACATACTACAGGGCAGCTGTAATCAAAACAGCATGGTACTGGTACAGAAACAGATGGATAGACCAATGGAACAGAATTGAAACACCAAAAATCAACCCAAACATCTACAGCCAACTTATATTTGATCAAGGATCTAAAACCAATTCCTGGAGCAAGGACAGTCTATTCAATAAATGGTGCTGGGTAAACTGGATTACCACGTGCAGAAGCATGAAGCAAGACCCCTACCTTACACCTTACACAAAAATCCACTCAACATGGATTAAAGACCTAAATCTACGACCTGATACCATCAAGTTATTAGAGAACATTGGAGAAACCCTTCAAGATATTGGCACAGGCAAAGAGTTTCTGGAAAAGACCCGGGAGGCACAGGCAGTCAAAGCCAAAATCAACTATTGGGATTGCATCAAATTGAGAAGTTTCTGTACTGCAAAAGAAACAGTCAGGAGAGTGAAGAGACAACCGACAGAATGGGAAAAAATATTTGCAAACTATGCAACAGATAAAGGGTTAATAACCAGAATCTACAAAGAGATCAAGAAACTCCACAACAACAAAACAAACAACCCACTTAAGAGATGGGCCAAGGACCTCAATAGACATTTTTCAAAAGAGGAAATCCAAAGGGCCAACAGACACATGAAAAAATGTTCAAGATCACTAGCAATCAGGGAAATGCAAATCAAAACCACAATGAGGTTTCACCTCACCCCGGTTAGAATGGCTCACATACAGAAATCTACCAACAACAGATGCTGGCGAGGATGTGGGGAAAAAGGGACACTAACCCACTGTTGGTGGGAATGCAAACTGGTCAAGCCACTATGGAAGTCAGTCTGGAGATTCCTCAGATACCTGAATAAAACCCTACCGTTCGACCCAGCCATCCAACTCCTTGGAATTTACCCAAAGGAATTTAAATTGGCAAACAAATGCGGTCTGCACCCTAATGTTTATTGCAGCACAATTCACAATAGCCAAGACCTGGAACCAACCTAAATGCCCATCAACGGTAGACTGGATAAAGAAATTATGGGATATGTACTCTTTAGAATACTATACCGCAGTAAGAAACAAAGAAATCCAGTTATTTGCAACAAAATGGAGGAGTCTGGAACACATCATGCTGAATGAAATAAGCCAGTCCCAAAGGGACAAATACCATATGTTCTCCCTGATCGGTGACAACTGACTGAACACCAAAAAGGAAACCTGTTGAAGTGTGGGGAGCAACTCGGACTAGACTAAGTTACTGGAATTAAGACTTATTCTATGCATCTGCTCTCCCACAATATGGCGCTGGGAGAGGAGGAAACAACTTTTACACAGCTGCCTCCAGTTCGACCAGTAACCTGCAGGAGCTGATCCTGCTCCTGATTGGAGGAGAGCAGCGTTCTTGGCGTGTGGGTAGTAGAGTTGGGATTGGTGGAAGAGGACTATAAAGGAGGAGAGAGACAACATATACCAGGAACATCTAAAGGGAACATCCGGATAACATCTGAGCAGCCCCTGAGAGAGCCGGCCGGTGGTGTGCCGCTCCCCCGCGGAAGTGGGGAAAGTGGCAGGGGGAGCCGCCCTTCCACAGAGGTGGAAGGATCGGCAGCCAACCCGGGAAGGACCAGCAGCAAACCCAGGAAGGGCCGAGCAGACAAAAGAACAGCGCAGGGTCCTGTGTTGTTCCTCCACGAAGAGGGGGAGTGACATAATGGTGCTGTGACTCGGATAGGAAACTTAGGAGGCATAATGGTGCCGTGACTCGGATATGAAGCCTAGGAGACATAATGGTGCCGTGACTCGGATATGAAGCTTACGAAGCATAATAGTGCCGTGACTTGGATAGGAAACCTAGGAGGGAAGAAGCGGAAAGAAGCGGGAAAATATCGGAGATAGACTAGGGAAGAAGCGGGAAGAAGTGGGAAAATACCGGAGAGAAAGACTAGGGAAGAGCCTAGGGAAAAGCCGGACGTTAAAAGTGCTGGAAGAATTTAGGATTGAAAGCGAAAGTGAAAGCTGGAAGAAAATAGATTCAGATACAGACTATGGCGGGGAAGTTAGGAGAAATCTATGGTTGAAAGCGAAAGTGAAAGCTAGAAGAAACTTAGACTCGGATACGGACTGTGGGGAGAAGCCAGGAGAAATGAGAGGGGAATATTGTTAGAAGAAAAGTTAGGAAACATACCGGGTAGAGAAAAACATGTTAGGGAGGATGAAGCCGCGGGGGCAGGCCGAAGCGGAGACGTAAGCTAGGTTGGGATTCGTCAAGTCAGCCTGGGGAGCAAAACGCGAAAAACTAAAACCAGAAGCGGAGACGTAAGCTAGGTTGGAATCTGTCAGATTAGCCCGGGGAGCAAAAGACGGGAAGCCAAACCAAAAGGTGGAGACGTAAGCTAGGTTGGATTTCGTCAGGTTAGCCCGGGGAACTTAGACTGAAAACCGAGAAGCGGAAATGTGAGCTAGGCCCTGATTCGTGGAAGCCGCCGCGCGCAGAGAAAGCGAGCGGGGCGCGAGTAGATAGGACGTGCGGGGCTGGCGCGGAGGCCGTGGTGCGGGCGCGAAGGGCACGGAGACCGCACAGCGCGTGCGAATCCGGGAAGCCACGCAGATGAGGGAAGCGCGGGCTGAAGCCGCACAGAGCCCGGAAGCCGCTGCGGGGCGAGGCGCCGAGAAGCCGCCTCGGGGCGGGCGCTGGGAAGCCGCGGGGATAAGAGAAACAGAAGTATAGAAGTAAAATGAGAGAAATAGGAATACTGGCAGATAGAAGTAAAATAGGAGAGATAGGAATGCCCAGAGATACAGAAATAGAGAAAAATAAGGCCTCCGCACAACACAGCAATGAGAGGGCTTGGATTCGGTCTGCCTGATTAGTAAGGCGATGAGCACTTGCAGGCAGCTCGAGCAGAGCGTGCACTGCAGGGCACCGAACACAGGCACGCATCAGCGCCTAAAAACCTCCTCACAACATGGTGAAGAGAGGACCCGGATTCAGTTTGCCTGATTGGTAGGGCTTGTAAGCACCTGTGGGCAACTCTAGCAAGCAGAGCAGAGTGTGTGCCATGGGGCACCGAAGACAGGCGCGTATCAATGCCAAAAAATAAAAAGAAAGAGGGATCTGTGTGGAGCAACTCGGACTAGACTAAGTTACTGGAATTAAGACTTATTCTATGCATCTGCTCTCCCACAATATGGCGCTGGGAGAGGAGGAAACAACTTTTACACAGCTGCCTCCAGTTTGACCAGTAACCTGCAGGAGCTGATCCTGCTCCTGATCGGAGGAGAGCAGCGTACTCGGCGTGTGGGTAGTAGAGTTGGGATTGGTGGAAGATGACTATAAAGGAGGAGAGAGACAACATGCACCAGGAACATCTAAAGGGAACATCCGGATAACATCTGAGCAGCCCCTGATAGAGCCAGCCGGTGGTGTGCCGCTCCCCCGCGGAAGTGGGGAAAGTGGCAGGGGGAGCCGCCCTTCCACGGAGGTGGAAGGATCGGCAGCCAACCTGGGAAGGACCAGCAGCAAACCCAGGAAGGGCCGAGCAGACAAAAGAACAGCGCAGGGTCCTGTGTCATTCCTCCACGAAGAGGGGGAGCGACATTGAAGTGAAATGGACACTATGAAAAACGGTGACTTGATCAGCATAGCCCTGACTGTTAATGAACAACTTAATACATTATCCCTCTTAGTAGTTTTTTTGTCTGTTCTACTTAATATGACTGGTTTAATTCTGTAATTAATACACAGTTATTCTTAAGTGTTGGAAATTAACTGAAATGTGATCCCTGTTAAACATAAGAGTGGGAATAAGAGAGGGAAGAGATGTACAATTTGGGACATGCTCAAGCTGACTTGCCCCAAATGGTAGAGTTAGAAACATACCAGGGGATTCCAATTCAATCCCATCAAGGTGGCATGTACCAATGCCATCTCACTAGTCCAAGTGATCAATTTCAGTTCACCATTGATCATAATGAAAGGACTAAGAGTCAAAGGGAGCACATAAACAAGTCTAGTACCTGCTAACACTAACCGATAGAATAAATAAAGGGGAGAGTGATCCAACATGGGAAGCGAGATACTCAGCAGACTCATAGAATGGCAGATGTCCTAAACAGCACTCTGGCCTCAGAATCAGCCCTAAAGGCATTCCGATCTGGCTGAAAAGCCCATGAGAGTATTTCAGGCATGGAAAGCCAAGACACTCTGGCAAAAAAAAAAAAAAAAAAAAAAAAAAAAAAAAAAAAAAAAAAAAACCACAACAACAACAACTAAATGAAAGATCTCTGTGAGTGAGATCCCAGTGGAAAGAACAGGTCTTCAAAGAAAGAGGTACCTTTCTCTGAAGGGAGGAGAGAACCTCCACTTTGACTATGACCTTGTCTAAACAAGATAAGAGTCGGTGAACTCAAAGGGCTTCCATAGCCTTGGAAACTCATGACTGGAGCATAGGGAGATTACTTATGCCATAAACAGGAGTGTCAATTTGTAAAGTAAACGACAGGAGTCACTGTGCACTTACTCCTCATGTAGGATCTCTGTCCTTAATGTGCTGTACACTGAGGCTTAATGCTATAACGAGTACTCAAACAGTATATTTCACTTTGTGTTTCTATGGGGGTGCAAACTGTTGAAATCTTTACTTAATGTATACTAAACTGATCTTTTGTAAAAAAAAAAAAAAAAAAAAAAGGAAAGAAAAAAGAAATTATCAATTCCCAACTGGACTCTTACTGGGATTAAACATGACAATAGGTCTGATCTGATTTCATCATCATTTAAAAAATCATCTATTATTTTTCACTTTATGTTTCTGTGTGGGAGCAAACTGTTGAAATCTTTACTTAATGCATACTAAGCTGATCTTCTCTATATTAAGATAATCGAAAATGAATCTTGATGTGAATGGAAGGGGAGAGGGAGTGGGAAAGGGGAGGGTTGCGGGTGGGAGGGATGGTATGTGGGGGAAGCCATTGTAATCCATAAGCTGTACTTTGGAAATTTATATTCATTAAATAAAAGTTAAAAAAAATAATAATTAACAAAAGAAAAAAACTGTCAAACCAGGATACTATACCCTGCAAAGCCCTCATTTATGAATGAAGGTGAAATAAAAACCTTCCATAACAAACAGAAATTGAAAGAATTTGTCACCACCCATTCAGCCCTAGAAAAGATGCTTAATGAGGTGCTGCACACAGAAACATGGTCATCACTAGTAAAGAAGGTAAACGCAGAAAATCTCACATTAAAAATTCAAAGGAAATTCAAAGTAAAAAATAGGAATATTTTTGAAAAAATGGCAGGGCAAAGTCATTATTTATCAATAGTTATGTTGAATGTAAATGACCTCAATTCTCCAGTTAAGACACAGGTTGGCTAAATGGAATGAAAAGCAAAACCCATCTATTTGCTGCCCGCAAGAAACACATCTCACAAACAAAGATGCACAGAGACTGAAAGTGAAAAGGATATACAAAGATACTCCATGCCAACAGAAACCAAAAAAGAGATGTTGTAGTCATCCTAATATCAGACAAAATAGACTTTAAAACAAAACTGTTAAAAGAGACAAAGAAGGGAACTATGTAATGATTAAGTAACCTATTCAATAGTAAGATGTGACTATAATAAACATATAGGCACCTAATTACAGGGCAACTGGCTATTTAAAAGAAATGTAAAGGGACATAAAGGGAGACACAGACTACAATACAATAGTAATCAGAGACTTCAATAAGCCACTTTCATCAATGTACAGATCAACCAGACAGAAAATCAGCAAGGAAACAGATTTAATCAACACTATAGACTAAATGGACCTAACACATATCTAAAGAACTTTTCATCCTACAGCCACAGAATATACATTCTTCTCACCAGTGCATGGAATTTTCTCTAGGATTGACGACATACTAAGACATAAAGCAAGTCTCAGCAAATTAAAAAAAAAAATTGAAATCATTCCATGAATCTTCTCAGACCACAATGCAAAGAAGCCAGAACTCAGCAACTCAGGAACTCAGGAATCTCTAGAACATATGTAAACACAAGGAGACTGAAAAACATGCCCCTGAATGAACAGTGAGTCACAGAAGAAATCAAAAGAGAAGTCAAAAAATTTCTGGAAACAAACGAAGATGACAACACAACATATCAAAACTTATGGGATACAGCAAAAGAAGTGTTAAGAGGGAAGATTATAGCAATTGGTGCCTACAACAAGAAAGTGGAAAGGCACCAAATCAATGAGCTATCAATGCATCTAAAGGACCTAGAAAAACAACATTTAATCAAACCCAAAACCAGAAGGAGAAAATAAATAATTAAAATTAGAGAAGAAATCAACAACACTGAATTAAAAAATACAAAATATCAGCAAAATTAAGTGCTGTTTTTTTGAAAAAATAAACAAAATTGACACAGCATTAGCCCAACTAACCAAAAAAAGGAGAGAGAACACCCAAATCAATAAAATTAGAGATGAAAAGGGAAATGTAACAACAGAAACCACAGAAATAAAAAGAATTAATACAAAGGGATGTATGCCAACAAACTGGGAAACCTAGCAGAAATGGATAGATTCCTGGACACATACAACCTATCTAAATTGAGTCGAGAAGACATAGAAATCCTGAACAGACCCAAAAACAAGATAGAAATTGAATCAGTAATAAAGGCCCTACCCACAAAGAAAAGCCCAGGACCGGATGGTTTCACAGCTTAATTCTACCAGACAGTTAAATAGGAACTAACTCCAATTCTTCTCAAGTTATTTGAAACAATTCAAAGGGAGGAAAACCTCCCGAATTCTTTCTATGTAGCCAACATCACCTTAATTCCTAAACAAAGAAAAGATGCAACAGAGAAAGAGAACTACAGACCAATTTCCCTGCTAAACATTGACACAAAATTCCTCAACAAAATTCTAAGCAATCGAAACCAACAACACATCAGAATGATCATCTACCCAGACCAACTGGGATTAAACCCTGGTATGCAGGGATGGTTCAATATTTGTAAACCAATCAATGCGATGCCTCACATTAACAAATTGCAGAACAAGAACCATATTATTATCTCAGTAGATGCAGAAAAAGCATTTGACAAAATAAAACATCCTTTCATGATGAAAACTCTAAGCAAATTAGATTTAGAAGGAACATTCCTTAGCACAATTGAGGCAATTTATGACAAACCCATGGCCAGAGTCATATTGAATGGGAAAAAGTTGGAAGTATTCCCATTGATATCTGGTACCAGACAGGGATGCCCACTCTCACCACTGCTATGCAATATAGTCCTGGAAGTTTTAGCCAGAGCCATTAGGCAAGAAAAAAATCAAAGGGATACAAATTGGGAAGTCAAATTATCCCCATTTGCAGATCACATGATTCTAATATATAGGGGATCCAAAAGACTCCACTAAGAGAGTATTGGAACTCATAGAAGACTTTGGTAAAGAAGCAGGATACAAAGTCAATACACAAAAATTAACAACCTTTGTATACACAGACAATGCATGGCTGAGATTAAGCTTCTAAGATCAATCCCATTCATAATAGCTACAACAAAAATCAAATACCTTGGAATAAATTTAACCAAGGATGTGAAAATCTCTTGGAATAAATTTAACCAAGGATGTGAAAATCTCTAGGATGTGAAAATCTCTAGGATGAGAATTACAAAACATTAAAGAAAGAAATAGAAGATTCAAAAAAAGGGAAACATCTTGCATGTTCATGGATTGGAAGAATCAATATCATCAAAATGTCCATTCTTCCAAAAACAATTTATAGATGCAATGTGATATCAATCAAATTACCAAGACATTCTTCTCAGGTCTAGAAAAAATGATGCTGAAATTCATATGGAGACACAGGAGACCTTGAATAGCTGAAGCATTTTTATGCAACAAAAACAAAGCTGGAGGCATCACAATACCAGATTTCAAGACATACCATAGGTCAGTTATAATCAAAACAGCTTGGTACCCATACCAAAAAAAAAAAATGGATAGACCAGTGGAACAGAATAGGAATGCTGGAAATCAATCCAAACATCTACAACCACCTTATATTTGACTAAGGAGCTAAAACCAATCTCTGGAGCAAGGACAGTTTCTTCAACAAATGGTGCTGGGAAAACTGGATTTTCACATGCAGAAGCATGAAGCAAGACCCCTACTTTACACCTTACACCTTTCACAAAAATCCATTCATCATGGATTAAGGATCTAAATCTATGACACAACACCATCAAAGCAATTGAGAACATTGGGAAAACTCTGCAAGACATTGGCACAAAGAGTTCTTAAAACAGACCCCAGAGGCACAGCAATCAAAGCCAAAATGAATAAATGGGATTACTTCAAATTGAGAAGCCTCTGTATGGCAAAAGAAACACTCGGGAAATTAAAGAGGCAACTGACAGATTGGGAGAAATTATTTACAAACTATGCAACTGATAAGGGATTAATAACCAGAATCTACAAAGAGATCAAGAAATTCTACAACAACAAAATAAACAATCCAGTTAAGAGATGGGCAAATGACTTAAACACATATTTTTCAAAACAGGAAATCCAATGGCCAACAGACAAATGAAAAAATGTTCAGGATCACTAGCTGTAAGGGAAATGCAAATCAAAACCACAATAAGGTTACACCTCACTTCAGTTAGAATGTCTCTCATACAGAAATGAACAAACAACCTCAGAATCAGCCCTTAAGGCATTCGGATGTGGCTGAAAAGCCCGTGAAGCAGTTCAGGCATGGAAAGCCAAGACACTGTGGCAAAAAAATGTCCTACATGAAGGATCTCTGTGAGACCCCAGTGGGAATAAGAAGCCATCAAAGAAGGATGTACGTTTCTCTGAAGGCAAGAGAGAACTTCCACTTTGCTTATGGCCTTGTCTAAACACTGATGGAGTGTGTGGACTCAGAAGGCTTCCACAGCCTTGGCAGCTCATGTCAAAAGCCTTGGGTGATCACTGACATCATAAATAAGAGTGTTAATTGTTAAATTGACAATAGAAGTCACTATGCACTTACTCTCCATGTAGGACCTCTGTCCTTAATTAGTTGTACTGTAAGAATTAAGTGCAATACTTGTTCTCAAAGAGTACTTTATATGTTGTGGGGGGGGTGCAAACTGTTGAAATCTTTACTTAGTATCAGTTGGTCATCTGTATTTAAAGTTAATTAAAAATGAATCTTAATGAAGAATGGGATGGGAGAGGGAGTAGGAAGTGGGATAGGAGTGGGGGTGGGAGGGTGGGTATGCAGAGAATCATTCTATTCCTAAAGTTTTACCTATGAAATTTGTATTCATTAAATAAAAGCTTTTAAAAATGCAATATTAACCATCAAAACAAAAAAAGAAAAGTGAAGTTTTTATTCCTTAAATAAAAGTTTTCTTTGGGAAAATAATGTCACTGTATCATATGTCTTTGAATGATAAACCCAATTCTAATGCACTGCCTTGGTTTCAAGGAAAACATGTACCTGATTCTGAAAAAAATTAAAAGCATCAGAAAGTCTTTGAATAAAAATAATACATGCTCAAGAAGTACCTGTATTAATTAACTGTAATATATTCTTCATATTTTTAAAAGATTTATTTATGATTTGAATGGCAGAGTTGCACAGGAAACAAGCAAGATCCTCCATCCAATGGCCTACTCCCTAAATGGTCATAATAGCCAGAGCTGGGCTGATCTGAAATCAGGAGCTAAGAGCCTCTTCCAGGTCTCCTACATTGGTTACAGGGCAACAAGCACCTGGCCCTTCCTCCATTGCTTTCCCAGGCCACCAGCAGGAAGCTGAATCAGAAGCAGAGCAGCCGGGACTCGAACCTGAACCCATATGGGATGCCAGCACTGCAGGCAGTTGCATTACCCACTACGCCACAGCGCTGGCCACTATTCTTCATATTTTTATTAATATGTTACTTCCACTTGGATACAAGTGTACAAGTCATGTCTCATATGTTCTTCACAAATATTCTCTCCATCTGTGTGGATTTATGTTAAAATTTGTTATATTTATTTGAAAAAGCAGAATGACAGACTAAGAAGGAGATACAGAGAGAAACAGATCTTCCATTTGCTGGTTTACTTCCCAAATAGCCACAAGAGACAGGGCTGGGCCAGGTAGAAGCCAGGAGCCTGAACACCACACAGGTCTCCTGCATGGGCAGCAAGGACCCAAGTACTAGAGCCATCTTCCACTGCTTGCCCAGGATCATCAGCAGGGAGCTAGAAAGGAAGTAGTACTGCCAGGACTGGAGATGGCACTCCAATATGGGATGTGGTATCGCAGGTGGTAGCTTAACCCACCGTGCCACCATTTTTGTGCCCATCTTTGGTTTCATTATCCATCTTAAACAGTGTCTCTTATAAAGCAAAGGTTTCAATTTTGATCAAACACAATTTATTTGTTTTCCTCATGGATGTAAACTTCTGTAAAAAGAAAATAGGTTAATTTGTACCATCATAGTAATGATTTTCTTATATGTGTGTCTCTTATCATATCATGCTGTAAACCTTAAATATATACAATAAAATTTAGTTGTTTTTCTAATTTATTTTTAAAGTGGTTATTTTTAAAGTGGTTATTCCAATAATCATCTCTTTTTTATCTTTATTTCTTTTAAGATTTATTTGTTTGAAAGGCAGAATTACAGAGAAGCAGAGGCAGAGAGAGAGAGAGAGAGAGGACTTCCATCCGGTGCTTCACTCCCCAGATGGCCACAATGGTCAGAGTTGTGCCAATCCAAAGCCAGGAGCGAGAAGCTTCTTCCAGGTCTCTCACACATGACTTGGGCCATCTTCCATTGCTTTCCCAGGCCATAGCAGAGAGCTGGATTGGAAGTGGAGCAGCCAGGACTCAAATTGGCATCCATATGGGATGCCGGCACTACAGGCAGCGGCTTTACCCACTACACCACAGCATCAGCTCCTAGTTTTTTTTTAAAAAAAAGCTTCAAGGTGGAGGGTAAGAGGCATGCCCTGATGTTGGTGATGCTTCGTAGCCTGAAATAGAAGATATATAACCATATCACATGGACAAAAAGTTTTAAAGTTTTCCCCTTGTTTCTATCCAATGTGCCTGGGGAATACTAAATCTCTGTTGCTTCCCTACAGGAATCTAGGAAGGAAGCTCAGATCACAAATACTGATACCACAGGTTCATATAATGAAGCAAAAATGTTTGTATGACTGAGGCATGATGTGTCCAGAAGATGTACTAACAGATATCTGAAATTTCTTTAGTGATGAGTGCTGGGTTTGTTAGTATTATTTTATAGCATATGGACCAAAAACAGAATGGTGAACAATAGAGTAAATCAAGGAGCATAAGGCTATTAAAGTATCTGTGGAAATTTTGAGACTAAACACACACACACACACACACACACACACAACACAAAGTCACTAATATGCATACTTGGTAGATATTTCTTACTATTACATGTATATCACACTATATTGAGGGTAAAACAAATGACAGTACACTGAACTATGTGATGTTCAAAAGATCAAGGGCTCACAAAACCAATCAAAAAGTTCTGTCCCTGTAGAAAGTCAATCTTTTTTCAACAGAAGATACATAGAAACAAAGTTTGACTGTGAAGCAAGGAACAGACTACTGTGTTTTGTCTCTGAAAGTCCTCCACCTGTCCTGGGCCAACTGCCTTTTGCTTCAGGTTCCCTGTCTCACATCTAGATGGAGACACTAACTCATTCTCTAGAATGAATGCACAAAAGTCCAGAGCTTGCAATGTTGTAGTATTACCAATGAGGTGTTCATAAAGATCCTAGATGAAGATCTGCATGAGACAGGAGTGACATGAGTACAAACCTCAAAACGTAAAGACGATCACATCCTCGACCCTGTTTTCATCCTTGCAAGACACCAGGCCGCTCCTTTGAGTTTGGGCTGAGACTCCATGCAGAATCTAGGGAGATCTCAGATCACAATGGCAAGAGAAGTCATTTGTTCTGGGTATTCCAGAGGCTTTGTCTTGTCTTAGGTCACATGGTGCTCTCCAAGTCCCTCGGATCACTCCGTCTACCACCAACAGCGCTATGGATATTTCATGTACAAGAAGTGATGAAGGTGCCAACAGCCAAGAAGACAAAAATGCAAGTACTTCACAAGGCCCACCTGCCACTGAGAACTCATGCAAAGACCTGACCAAGAAGGTAGCTGTTTTGTTCCTCTTGCTCAAATATAAAATTTTAAAACTCAGCATGAAGGCACACATAGTGAAAAAGTTTAGAAAAAGTATAAGGACCCCACCACTGTAATCTGATGGAGAGCCTATCATATGTGGATTTGATGACTGGCCTTGACTGAAGAATTCTAACACTACTAAGCATTTCTATGTCCTTGTCAGCAAACTGGTCTCAGGAATAATGGGAGCCAGAGTGCTGGCAAAAGTTGCCAAAGACCAGTTTCTTGTAATTTCCAGTAATTACCAATAATGATTCTACATACTATGAATTCCTATGGGATATAACAGCTCACATTAACTAGAAAGAATCAGAGTCCTGAAATTTTGTCCAAGTCCATTACATGGTTCTGTTTCTTTCTCTCCCTGTATGAAGAATCTTGGTACAATAAAGAGCCTAAGGTAGAGTTGCAGCCAGGGATGGTGGTACTGCTACAGCTACAGCAAGTTCCAAGGCCATGTACAGTAGTCTTTTGCAGTGTAGTAACGTCTGCAGCAAGTTCTTCACAGTCTGTTTAAACATGGTAGCCAACCTTGCATAATAGAGGCCCAGTATGGGGCAGGTAGGAACAAAATATACAGTATCTTTCTTTTACTGAGTTACTTGAAGATATCCTTTGCGCCCTTCTTTCTAGTTAATTTCTAAATATTATTTCTTTTCAAACAAGTTTTAGGGGCCGGCACTGTGGCACAGTGGGTTAACACCCTGGCTTGAAGCGCCAGCATCCCATATAGGCACCAGTTCTAGTCCCAGCTGCCCCTCTTCCGATCCAGCTCTCTGCTATGGCCTGGGAAACTAATAGAAGATGGTCCAAGTCCTTGGGTCCCTGCACCCATGTGGGAGACCTAGAAGCTCCTGGCTCCTGGCTTTGGATCGGCGCAGCTCCAGCAGTTGCAGCCATCTGGGGAGTAAACCAGCAAATGGAAGACCTCTGTGTGTGTGTGTGTGTGCATGTGTGTGTAACTCTGACTTTCAAATAAATAAAAAAAATCTTTAAAAAAAAAACATTTTATCTTATCTTTATCACATTAAAATCAGGGGAGAGAGCAAAACAAGGTTAGCACAGTAAAGTTTGGCCACTAACAGCTACGGCTACAGCAAATAGTAAACACAGCCTGACTCCTAGCTGTTGAATACACACACACAAAACAAAATAAAAAAAAAAAACCTCACACCAAAGGCCTATAAACTCAGTTCCTTTTAGCCAGTACATGATATCTAGCTTCCAACAAATATTTCAAGGTATACAAAAAACTAATAGTTTGAAGAGAAAAAGCAAAGAACAAAGTCAGACTTACTTATGGCAGGTATTTTGGAATTAAGACAATGAATTTAAAATAATGATAAATAAGAGCTATCATAATAAAAACAAACAACAGGCAAGAATAGGTTAATAATGCAAACAATGAGTGTAAAGAGAAAAGAATTGAATTAAAATGTAAAAATGAAGCTACAAGTCTAGAATTCCACTTCCAGCCAATTTATCTTTCAATGTGAAAGAGAAAAAATTACTTTCTCACACAAACAGGAACTGAGGGAATCTGTCACCATTAGATGTTCCTTGCAAAAAAAAGAAGTTAAAAGAAATTCTTCAGAAAGAAAAGTACATAGGTCAGAAATTCATATCTATACAAAGACAGAAAGACTGTCAGAATAAATGAAAGTAAAAGAAAATCATTTTATTCTTAATTGATCTAGCAGATAAAGGTTTGTTCAAAATATTAATACCAATAACGTATTCAGTGACCATATTTTATGGATAAGTGAAATAAATCACAGCAATTTTTTAAGACATGAGGGAGGCTCTGAGAATCTGCTCTAACAGAAAATGTTATTACTGAATTAATGACAGATGCTTATTGGAAACCCTAAGAGAACCATCAAGAGTTGTAATAAAATTTTAAAAAAGAAGTATAATTGAAATACTAATGGGCCGGCACTGTGGCATAGTGGGTAAAGCCGCTGCCAGCAGTGCCAGCGTCCCATATGGGTGCAAGTTCAGGTCCTGGCTGCTCCACTTCCAATCTAGCTCTCTGCTATGGCCTGGGAAAGCAATGGAAGATGGCCCAAGTCCTTGGGCCCCTGCATCTGCATAGGAGACCTGGAAGAAGCTCCTGGCTCTTGGCTTCAGATTGGCGCAGCTCTGGCCATTGCAGCCAATTGGGGAGTGAACCATCAGATGGAATACCTCCCTCTCCTTCTCCCTCCCCCTCCCACTCTTCCTCTCCCCCTCTCCCCCTACCCGCTCTCTTCTCTCCCTCTCCTCTCTTCTTTCTTCTCTCTTCTCCTCTGTGTAACTCAGACTTTCAAACAAATAAATAAATCTTTAACAAAAAAAGGGGGTGGAAAATATTTATACCATTTTAACACAAATTAAAAGTTAGATTGAATAGTCATTTTTTTTTAGGCAAAGAATAATCAGATCAAGAAAAATATAGAAAGAGAGGCTTCCCATGATGATGGGGTCAATTCTACAAGAAGATATAAAAATCTTTATTGTGCATATACTAAAACTGACAGTGTTAACATAAGTCATATAGGTCGGCGCCACAGCTCACTAGGCTAATCCTCCGCCTTGCCGCACCGGCATACCGGGTCCTAGTCCCAGTCGGGGCGACGGATTCTGTCCCGGTTGCCCCTCTTCCAGGCCAGCTCTCTGCTGTGGCCAGGCAGTGCAGTGGAGGATGGCCCAAGTCCTTGGGCCCTGCACCCCATGGGAGACCAGGATAAGTACCTGGCTCCTGCCATCAGATCAGCGTGGTGCGCGGGCCACAGCGCGCCAGCCGTGGCAGCCATTGGAGGGTGAACCAATGGCAAAAGGAAGACCTTTCTCTCTGTCTCTCTCTCTCTCACTGTCCACTCTGCCTGTCAAAAAAAAAATAAAAAAATATAAAATAAAATAAGTCATATAATGAAAATACTGATGAGAAAAATATGTTCTTATAGTTAAACACTGAAACAATCATCTGTCATTAACTGACAAATTCAGCAGGCAGAAAATCTATAAGGATATAGCTGAATTTAACAGACAATTAATGAAATCTAAATGATTTTATAGAATATTAACACAATTGGCCGGTGCCGCGTCTCAATAGGCCAATCCTCCGCCTGCAGCGCCAGCACACCGGGTTCTAGTCCCAGTTGGGGCGACGGATTCAGTCCCAGTTGCCCCTCTTCCAGGCCAGCTCTCTGCTGTGGCCAGGGAGTGCAGTGGAGGATGGCCCAAGTGCTTGGGCCCTGCACCCCATGGGAGACCAGGAGAAGTACCTGGCTCCTGCCATCAGATCAGCGCGGTGCACCGGCCGCAGTGTGCCAGCCACAGCGGCCATTGGAGGGTGAACCAATGGCAAAGGAAGACCTTTCTCTCCATCTCTCTCTCTCACTGTCCACTCTGCTCGTCAAAAAATAAATAAAAATTTTTTTAAAAATAGTATCAACACAATAAGAAAACATTTTTTGAAGTTCACATGGAACATGAAGGATCTTCAAAAAGTTCTTGAAAATATATATAAACTATAAATATATAAAATTTATTAAATTTTTTGCATCAAAATAAACTTATCTTTTAATTTTATTTTTTCCATTAAACTTTCTTAACTATCTTCGTATAGTAGTCAGCTCTTCATAACTATAACATAAATACCTGAGAGAAGCTACTTAGGAAGGAATATTTATTTCAACTCATTTTAAAGGTTCACAGTCCAAGATTAGCCAGCCCCATAACTGTGGTTTCTGATGAGAGGGGTGAATGGCTGACTTCTTGCAGAGAAAGGATCACATGGTGAGCCAGGAAGCAGAGTCATACATGTTTATGTGGTCTTTTCTTATGAAGCCACCATTATTTGTTCATGGGAGCTCATTTCTAATGGTCCAATCCAATAGCCCCAACTTCAGACAGTATAATTGGGTCAAGCCTCCACCCCGTAAGTAGTTTCATTCCATGACATTGGGACTTAAATGCCTGTATGCTTCAGGCAAACAAACTATAGCACCTTGTACACCTAGACCACATTCTTTCCCATAAAACATAAAGTTCAAATTTGAAGGAGTAAAAATGATACAAAGTATGCTTTAAGACCACACTGTAACTAAACTAGATATTGGTAACAGAAAGTAGGAACATCCTCAATTATTTGAAATCTAAATAACATATTTAGAAGACATATATCAAAGGAATCCCAAGAGGAATTAAAATACATTCTGAATAAAATTAAAACATATTTATCATGAGTGAGTGTTTAACCTAATCTTTAGAATCCTGGTTAAGATGCCCATATCCTATGTCATAGGTTCACCCTCAGGCTCTGGCCCCTGACTGCAGCTTCCTGCTAATGCAGATCCTGGGAAGCAGTATTGATGGCTCAAGTAATTGGGTTTCTGCCACCCAAAAGGAAGACTTAGACTGCGCTTCCAGCTTCCAGCTTCAGCCCAACCCAGTCCCAGCCATTGAAGGCATTTGGGAACTAAACCAGGAAATGGGAACTCATTCTCTCTCTCAAAAAAAAAAAAAAATCAAAATATGTGGGGTGCAGCAAAAGCAATGTCTGGCAAGAAACTTTTAGATCAAATGTATGTTAGAATAGAAGGCATATCTAATTTAATAAGCTTAATTTCTGAGGAAACGAAAAAGTCAAAATTAAATTCAAGGTAATTAAGAAGGAAAGAAATAATAAAAATTACAGCAGAAATCAATGAAATTGAAAACATTAATATGGAAAATGAATAACACCCAAGGTAATTTTTGTCAAGATTAATAAAATTAATAAACTTCTAGCCACATGATCAAGAAAACAGGGAAAATATAAAATGCTAACACATGGGCCATCACTACTGATTTCATAGGCATTAAAAGGATAATAAAGAATATGCTTATCCTAATTTGTATATTATGCTAATATGCATTATCAAGAGACTACACAATACCATATAGGTATACAATTTTCACATGTAATTTTAAAAGAAGTCAGAGAAATGCTATGAAAAACTCTATAATCACAAATTTTGTAACCAAGATGAGATGGACCAATTCGACAAAATGTACAAATACTCACACAGGACAGACATATTATCTGAAAGTCTTTTATCTATGAAAAATACTGAATCAACAATTCAACAGTCACAGATGAGGTCACTGGCAAATTCTACCAAATCTTTGGACAGAAATGCTAATTCTCTACACTTAAGCACATAGAAAGATGCTTAGCCTATCATTAGGGAACTGTAAATTAATCAACAATGACATACCAAAACATACATATTAGAACCACTAAAATTCAAAACACTGAGAAGAATAAAATGCTGGAGAGGATGTGGAAAAAGAGAATATCTCATTTAGTGCTGGTGGGAGTGAAATAAATTGGTACAAGGAGTATGCATTTAGCCTAGTCATTACACCCCCGTATTCGACATCAAATACCTGGGTTCATTTCCTGGAACTAGGTCCAGACTCCAGATTCCTTTTAATGAAGACCCTAGAAATCAGCAATGATGGCCCAAGTAATTGGGCTCTGGCTACACTCAAAGGGGCCTGGATTGCATTCTGAGTTCTCTGCTTTGGCTACAGTGTAGCCCTGGCTTTTGCAGGTATTTGGGGAGAGAACTTGTATCTCATCTGCCCTCTTCTCTCTATATACCTCTTTTTCTAACTCTATATCTCTCAAATGAAAAAATAATTTTTCTTAATGATTCAGACTCATTAGAAGACCGTTTGGCAGAATCTTACAAAATTTAATACATCCTGATCATATATTCCAAAAATGCATTCCTTGGTGTTTTCCCAAATAATTGAAAACTAGGTCCACACAAAAACTGTCACACAAATGTTCATAGCAACTTTATTCAAAATTGTTAAATCTGGGGTCAGTGCTGTGGTGCAGCAGATTAAAGCCCCAGCCTGCAGCACCAGCATCCCATATGGGCACCAATTTGAGTCCCAGCTGCTCCTCTTCCGATCCAGCTCCTTGATATGTCCTGGGAAAGCAGTAGAAGATGGCCCAAGTCCTTGGGCCCCTGTACCCGCATGGGAGGATGGGAAGATGCTGCTGAATCCTGCCTTCAGATCAATGCACTCTCTCTCTGGCTCTACCTCTCTGTAACTCTGTCTTTCAAATAAATAAAATGATACTTTAAAAAAAAATTGTTAAATCTTAGAAGAAGCTAAGCTGTCCTTCAATAGAATACATAAAGTATGCTGCATTCATACAAGATAATTTTGATTAGCAATAAAAAGAAATAGCTATTCAGCAACGAAGACATAGGGAGGGGCAGATATTGGGACCCAACGGGTTAAACCACACCTGTATCCCATATCATAGTGCCACAGAAGAGGTTACTGCTCTTCTTATCCAACTTCCTGCTAATGTACCTAGGAACGCAGCAAATGAGGGGCCCAAGTGCTTAGGTTCCTGCTCCCCATGTGAGAATCCTGGATGACATTCCAGGCTCCTGAATTCTGCAAGTGCCAGTCCCAGCTGTTGCAAATATTTGCAGAGAGAGGAAGTACCACTTCAGGACTCTGCTAACAAGAGTCTCATCACCAGAGGCTGCCATTGTGGCACAGTGGGCTAAGCCTCAGCTTGCAACACTGGCATCCCATTTTGAAGTACTGCTTTGAGCACTGACTGCTCTGTTTCCAATCAAGCTCCCTGTAAATGTGCCTGGGAAAGTAGATGAGGGCCCAACTTCTTAGGTCCCTGTCACACATGTGGGAAACACAGATGGAGTCCTAGTATCCTGATTTTGGCCTGGCCCAGCTCCAGCCTTTGTGGCCATTTGGGGTGTGAACCAGCAGATGGAAGATATCTCTTTCTCTGTCTCTTTCATGCTTTCACTCTAGTTCCCACTGTCACTATGATGCCTTCCAAATAAATAAAGCTTTTCAAAAAGATAAAAAAGGAAAAATAAAAAAAACAAGGAAAAATTCTACCTAAAAAAACACAGGTAATAAATTCAAAGGAATTTCAGAATCAGAATATTTCTATCCTGTAGCCCCTAGTATATTAATGATAAAGGTGATGGCTGCTGACATCACATCAAAAGAGTTAAGACACATAATACATGTCCTAAAGGGTGTGCACAATGCCACCTCTAGAGAATGTTTGCCAATAAACAGACAAGTAAGTAAACCTTAATCTGTATAAGTTTTTATTTTAAAAACTGAGAATCACTTATGATGAATGTCAGGTTATCTGGTTCCTTATTCTCTTGTCTGTACTGCTGCATATATTTGATCATTTTAATTTTTAAAATATTATTCATTTTGCTTTTTAAAATGTTTGGGGTCTTTTTTGAAATACAGAGAAACAGTGTTGGGTGAGGAGGAGAGCAAGATCTTCCATCCACTGGTTGACTCCCCAAATGGCCACGACTACAGGGCATTGGCTAGGCCAGAGTCAAGAGTATAGAACTCATTCCTGGTCTCCCACATGGGAGGCAAGAATCCAACTACCTGGGCCATCCAGCTGCCTTCCAAGATGTGCATTAGCAGGAAGCAGAATTAGAAGCAGAATCACTAGGCACTCTGATACGTGATGGAGGCATTTCAAGCAGCATCTTAACCACAGTGCCAAATGAACACTCCTAATAATTTTGTAACAATAACTGCATTACAAATATGATGCCTCTATATAAGAAAAATTGTAGCAGTTTGGCAAAATAGATATGACTAAGTTGGTTCATAAAAAAAAAAAAAAAAAAAAACAGAAATCTTACAAGGAAACTAACACTGTAGTCCAAACCCAAGGCATCATCAAAAGATTTGAGGACCAGTCAGAAGGCTTATTATATCAAATGGTGAAGAAAAAGCTAATCATCATCTCACTTAAATACTTCCAAATCTTACAAAAAGACTGAGAATCACTAACCATTTTGACAAGCTAGCTTTCCTTCATACAAAGCCTAGATAAGGATACCCCAATAAAATGACACTTAAGAGGAGATGGCACTGTGGCATAATGAACTAAGCTGCTATCTCAATGCCAGCATCCTTTATCTGAACACTGGTTTTCATGCTGGCTGCCTCACTTATAATCTAGCAAGCCAGTACTGTCCCTTAAAGGCAGAAGAGGGTGGCTCAAGTACTTCAACCCCTGCAACCTATCTAGAAGACAGCATGACCCCTGACCTCCTGGCTCCAGCTTGGAGCAGACCCACTTGTTGTGGTCACATGGGTAAAAAGCAGAAGATGGAAGAGCTTTTTGTGTCTGTTTCCCTTTGTCTTTCAAATAAATAAATACATCTTTAAAAAATAACACTAAAGGGGGCCGGGGCTGTGGCACAGTGGGATAATTCCCTGGCCTGAAGCACCAGCATCCTTTATGGGTGCCAGTTCTAGCCCCAGTTGCTCCTCTTCTAATCCAGCTCTCTGCTATGGCCTGGGAAAGCAGTAGAAGATGGTCCAAGTCCTTAGGCCCCTGCACCCACGTGGGAGACCCAGAAGAAGCTCCTGCCTCCTGGCTTCAGATCTATGCAGCTCCAGCTGTTGAGGCCATCTGGGGAGTAAACCAGCAGATGGAACACCTCTCTCTCTGTATTTACCTCTCTCTGTATCTATGTCTTTCAAATAAATAAAATAAATCTTTAAAAAAATAATACTAAAGGTAAGTTCACTCACATAGGGAAAAAAATATCCTAAATAAATTCATAGTAATCCAATCTAAAAATTACTGGGGAAACAGTTGGGTTCAAGAAACAGAAAAATGAAATCACATTAGAAAATCCTGTCAACTGGAAATCACTATGTTACTGAAAAAGTATGTGATCATGTGTAACAGAAAACATCTCTAAAAAAAAAACACTCAAAAGTGGTTCATGATAATAACTTTCAGTGAACTTACACTATGGGGAAATTTCCATTTTGTAAAATCCCCAGTTAACACAGTAAAGGTGCAATACAAAAGCATCCCCAACAGAGTACAGAGTAATACACAAACATATGGCATTACCACCATTGTTGTAAACTGGATGAAATGCATAGCCAATCCACATCATAACAATGGTTCCAAGTAAATAAGAGGTAAGAAAAATGAAAACTTTAATCACAGTAACCATAACAAAAAATGAAATCTTGATATTTTGCAGCAGTGGATAGAACTGGAGGATATTAGGTTATATATCATACACAAATCATAAATAGCATATATTCTCTTTTACATGTGGAAGTCACAAACTGTTGATCTGAATCCTACATACTGAGAAGAGTGCACAGGAAGGGAAACATTGAAAGAATTAGGTTGGAGAATCAGTATGAAAACAAAGTAGCACAGAAGGAAAAAGTTCTAGTGTTTGACAGCACAGTGGGTGACTACAATTTACAATAAAATTTATATATTTGATGAAAGACTGAAAGAAAGTAACTAGCAGCTATCAAACACAAAGAAATGCAAAGGAGATTAAAATGCAAATCATGCTGATTTGGTCAGTACATGCTGTACATGTGTGTTGAAATATTACACTATATCCCATAAATATTCCCATCTATAATTATGTTAACTTAAAAGAAAAAAGAAACACTTTCTTTCTACAAACAATAAAATTAAGTAAAACTATATTTACAATTACACTAACACAAAAATGAAATTCTGAATAATACTAAGTTTATATTGAGTTTTAACTTTAGTGAGGGTGGTTAAGGCGTAATCTGAAGGGAATACAAGTTGGAAGACTTCACTATCAGCTAGAAGAACACTTTGAATGAGTAACCCTCGTTCTTCTACTGTGCCTCGGGACAAGGCATTTCTCCTGTTGCACTGAAGCACTCTGAGACAGCAACTGAGACCCCACACACCCGTACTGTGTGGGCTATCAACACAGCAATGCCACCTGAATTACCACTATAGGTCCAGACGCTGTGCTCATAACCACCTGGAAGCTTGGAACCGCATGAAGACTGACTCATTAATCATCATCAAAAAGCATATAAAGAACTGAACACATTACAAGCAAAGCATCTCTGTTATCACATGTAACAAAGGTAGAACTTTTTTCCCTGAACGTTTTGAAACATCCAGTCCTGTGGAGAGAAGGACACACAGAGACAGTTGTCTCAACAAGGAGACCCCACGCCCACGCCCACGCCCACTCCTTGGGGATTTCGCTGGCACGGGCGGAGAAAAGGGACGGATTCCCATCAGAAGGCGAATTCCAGCAGTGGGCAGGAGAACCTAGAGCAAGAACTCAGAGGCTGCACAGCTCCAAAGAAACTGGCTCCCTCCCAGTCCGCCCTCCCACAGCCTAAGCCACTTACCCAGAGCAGCCAGGTCTGGAGGCCCCAGGGAGCGGTGGTCACATGAGGTGCACCTGCACTCCACAGCAGGTGGCTCAGGTACTGGAGGTCGTGGGTCGAGGCCTGGTCTCCCGTCAGCAGAGAAGTGGGGCTCCCCCACGACGAGGAGTCCAGATGATACAGTGCGAGAGAACCGAGGGTACCATCCACACCCGAAGATGGACCCCACAAAGCCGCACACCTCCCCCATCAGCCTCGGGAGGACCCACACGTCACCACAGGGCTCGGGCTCCACTGGACTTGCAATGGTGCGCCCACAAGAAAATGAGAGCTCAGGTCTCAGGCTGGCCGGGTAGGCTCAGCTGTGAGAGGAGCCTGGGGCCCAGCTGCCTGACAACAAAAGCATGCTTGGAATTCTCTGGGACCACGCCCCACCTGAGACCCTGAACCCCAAACCCAGAACCCGGAACCCGGAACCCGGATCCCGGAACCCTGAACCCGGAACCCGGAACCCGGAACCCGGAACCCGGAACCGCTCCACACTTCCCTCCCTGGAAGGAAGGAAGGAAGGAATTGCGGCCCAGAGCACCGCCCTGTCCGCCCTGGGGAGGGGCCAGAGGGCGTGGCCGGAAGTGGCCACCCCCACTTCCGCCTAAAAGGCCGTTGGGGGGTGCTGCCCTGAGAGGTGCGGCCTCTATCTGAGGCATCTTCACAGGTCTCTTCAGGTGTGTCGGCGCGTTACCTGGCTTACAAGTGTGGGGACCACCCCGCCGAAACCCACAACCCCTGCCCCTAGAAAGAGAAAGCACGAGAAATCTGCCCACCGCGCCCAGAGCCCGGGCGGGATTCGGCCCTGCGGCACCCCCGCCCCACTCCACCCCCCACCCCACCCGGCCTGCTCCCGCTCCCTCTCCGCCATGGCGGCCTAGGGAATAAAGGCTTACTCCAGGGTTGGACTCGGCTCGCTGAAGGGGTTAGCCAGGCCTCTGCAGCTAAGGAAGGGAATCCTCGGGACACTTGAGGGTTTGGGGGGCCCCACGGCGCTGAAGCCACAAGAGCAGAGGCAGGGCGAGGGTCCAGGACCCGCTGGGCCGGGGAACGGCGCTACACGGAACCCCGGACCTTGCGTTGGGAGGGCCCGCTGAGTCTGAGGACTCCGATGCGCCCGCGTAGTCTCCTCCAGAGAGTCGGGGTGTGGGAGCTCAGTTGCAGGGGGAGGCGGCAGGCCAGCAGGGCACGATTTCCACAGCGTGGGCACAATCAGCTTGAGGGCCCTGCTGAGGGCCGGGACCATGCTCACGCAGCGCGGCACCCTGGCACCCTGGAATCCTTCCTTACTGTCCCCTGGGGAAGCCCGGGCATAGACGTCTTTCTGACCCCACTGCCGCCCAGTTCCTCAAGGATAGCAGCCAAGTGGAGGCTTCTGGTCGGGGAAGAGTCACAAGGTAGCCTGAGGACAGACAATCTGGGGCTCCTCCAGGGCAGCTCCGGAACCCCAAAGACCCCAACTCGCTCTTGCATTTTCCAGTTTGCAGAATCCGCGCAGGTGGGACCAAGAGGTCCACACTCGGTTCCCGGGGCTGCCTGTCAGGTAAGCGCTGACCTTGGCGGGAGGGGCCGGGTCTCAAGTAAAGAGACACAGTGGTGGCCAAGGGGAGGAAGTTAAGGGAAGACTGAACAGCGGCTCCTGAATGCGGGAGCTGAGCTTCCTGACCTGCCCCTGCTCTCAGCCCTGGAGACAGACTCCAGGGCAGTTCTATCAGGCTGAGGCTGCCCCTCATGGCCGAACTCCAACTCCATGGGAGGTGAGAGCCTTGAGGTGAAGGGGAAGCCTCCGGGCAGCAGATGGGAGCACTCGCAGCTCCCACCATGGACGAGGTGAGGACCTCGACTTCAGTGCTCACACGATGACACTCTCCCCCATCCAGGTGCCTGCCCTGCCCGCTCTGCTGCCAGCCCTCTGCCGCCTGCAGTGGTCATGCCTCGGGGACAGAAGAGCAAGCTCCGAGCTCGCAAGAAGCGCCAGCAGACCCGCAGTGTGGCCCAGGGTGCCAAGGCTGCCCATGCCGTTGGGGAAGAGGAAGAAGAGTCTCCCTCCTCCTCTCCCGTTCGTGAGGGAACTCCCCCAAGCTCCCCTAGATCCTGCGCTGCCCAGGGGGGTCTGAGAGGCCGAGCGTCTAGCTCTCCTGAGGCAGGGAGTTCTGATGCCAGTTCGGATGTAGATGAGGGCTATAGGGCAGGCTCTTCCCAGGTCTCCCTCAGAGATCCTCTGAACAGGAAGGCGAGTATGCTGGTGCAGTTCATCATGGAGAAGTATAAAAAGCGAGAGCCCATCGTGCAGGCAGACATGCTGAAGGTAGTCAAGAGAAAGTATAAGAAGCATTTCCCCGAGATCCTCAGGAGAACCTCTGAGCGTGTTGAGCTGATCTTTGGCCTCGAGTTGGAGGAAGTCGACCCCATTAGTCGCTCCTATGTCCTTATCAACAAGCTCAGCCTCTCCAGTGAGGATGAGGTCAGTGGGGAAAGGGTGCTGCCCAAGACAGGGCTGGTGATGACACTCTTGGCTGTGATCTTTATGAAGGGCAACCGTGCCACTGAGGCGGAGATGTGGGAGTTCCTGAATGCTCGGGGGATCTATGCTGGGAGGAGGCACTCAATCTTTGGGGAGCCCCGGAAGCTCATCACCGAAGATCTGGTGCAGGAAAATTACCTGGAGTACCGTCAGGTGCGCTTTAGGAGTCCTCCAGTCTATGAATTCGTGTGGGGTCCCAGAGCACATGCTGAAACTACCAAGATGAAAGTCCTGGAAGTTTTGGCCAAGATCAATGACACTGTCCCTCGCTGCTACCCTGATCTCTATGAGGAGGCTTTAAGAGATGAGCAAGAGAGAGCAGAACTGCAAGCTGTAGCCAGGGCCTCCACGGTTGCCAGGTCCAGGGTGGGTTCTAGGGCCAAGTCCCGCAGGTCCTCCCACACCTAATGAGGTCTGAGCAGCATTTTTCACTTAGTGGGAAGAGGGTAGTCAAAGCTCTAACTAACAGAGGCTGGAGGCGACAAAATAGGTATTTTCAAATGTTATTCCCCTGTTTTCAAATGTTATTCCTGTTCATTCAAAGCTTACATTGTTGCAAAGTCTGCTTCTGAATCTCATGGATCACACCTTCATGACTGTTTCTCAGATTTATGACAAAGAGTTTTGCTGTTTCTGAATAAATCGAAAGACCTTTAGTGTGTGTGTGTGTGTGTGTGTGTGTGTGTGTTTGATTAACCATAGAATAAGAAAACACAGCAACGGGATAGGTACATTCATGGAAACATGTAAGAACACGACAGGGTAACAGAATCGCAAAATGCTTAAACAACACTAGGGCTCTTTTGAAAGTAAATGGTGCCCACTTGGATATGGCTTGTTTTCTTAACATGTGTATCAAATTTTGTGTATTATATTGGACTTCCTGCTCAGAGATGTCATTTTAATTTTATTATGATTCTCCAGGCATTAATTGAGCACCTACTGTTTGGAAATCCCCTCAATAATGCAAATTGTGAGAAAAGGATCCCACCACTGCCCAGATAATTTGAGTCCTGCAGCAGCTACCCTATGTTAGGAGGATAGGGAGATACTCCCCAAGACATAAACTTGAAAAAGAGGTTAAGAAGAGGAGACTGCAGATGGGAATAGCGCAGTGCACGTCATCTGAGGGGACCGCAGATTCTCAACAGTGAGCTGACCCAGAGCCTGGCCCTGCCATCAATGCTGGGAGCCTTGGGCAGCGCTGTCAGGCTGATTTCAGCAAGCAGCCTCTCAAGGATGTGAGGTCCTTGTCCCAGCTGGCAGGTTTCTTAAGCAAGCAAATGGAGGAGGCCCAGCCCTACCAGCAGATAAGAGGAGGCCCCTGGGGGGGTGAGGGGGACACAGGAAGCCCTGCCCCTCAGAACTGACAGGACCACTCGCCCCTCCCCCACTTGCGGGCAGATCTGTGACACCAGGGCGTTGTTGCCAGGATGTGACATACTTACTTCCTCCTATGACGTCACAGAGGGTGAGGGACTCAGTCCAAGGGCTGTGGCCTCAACTTGGCAGTTGCAGGATTCGCAAGTGTTTGAAAAGGCCAAGGTGAGTACCCTGGGGACTAAGGGAGCCAACCCTCCGTAACAGTGGAACCATCACGGAGTCTTCGCCCTCAGCCTGAGCACACCTAGGACACGTATGACGGGATGAGAAGACTCTCGGTCCTGGGGGTGGGCAGAGGGTCTCAGAATGACTTTGTACTCAGTATGAGGGGCCAGGCCTCAAAGCAGGTGGGCTCAAAAAATACTGAGGGCAACTCCCACCACCAAATAGTAGGCCCATCAGAGTCTGGTCACTGCCCTGAAAGCCACGGGGCAGGGTTGTGGAGCAGAAGCTGCCAATCACTATTTACATTAGGGCTCTGAAAGACGAGAGCCTGAGTCTGCAGCCACCATTCACCAAACGGCATGGGGGTCCCAGGACCCTTGTGCAAGTGCAATGGCCCAGAATGAAGACTAGGGAATCCAAAGAGGTCAGGGTAGGAGATTCCCTACTGACAAGTCAGCACTGCAAGCACCTGGATGGGAAGCGCCCTTCATTTCCCTTCTGGGGGTTCCAGGGAGGGTTGAGCAATCCAATTCAGATCAGCAGAGGGAATGATTTCCAGGACCTGTCATCTGTTGATGTGACGGTCTTGAGTGTGAATCACGAGGTCCTCTCAACTCAGCAGACCGGCAGCCTGTGCGGCTGTCACGCAGTGTGCCTGAAGCACGCATGGCAGGCTCAGCCCGAGACTCACGCCTTCTTCTTCCACAGGCTGCCCACAGGACAGGCTGACCCGGCGAGCACACGAGCCCCGTGTTCTCCTAGAGCAGGTCCCTCAAAGACGACTGCAAATGTAGCTCTCCTAATAGCCGTGGTGGAACTTCCGTGGTGAAGGCACACACACACCCTCTCAACCTCATTCTCCAGGGAGTCCACCTCACCTAGTCTGCACACGCCCGCCTGCTGGCCCTGACGACATCATCATGCCTCGGGCTCATAAGCGCAAGGGCCGTGCCCCTAAGAAAAGTCGCCATACTGGACAGGACCCCCAGGCTCACAGGGCAGCTCAGGGAGGGACCGAATTGGCAGAAGAGCCCTCCTCTTCTTCTCCTGTTCTTGAGGACATTCCACGGAGCTCATCTGCTGCTGTGTCAGGTACCCCTCCCCCAAGACCCAGCAGCCCTCCCTCCACCAGCACGACTTCTGGACGTGTTCCTGACACAAGACCTCATGAGGGTGACGACAGCCAAGGCGAGGAAGAGCAACAGCCACCTTCCTCGGGGGTCACACCCTCCGCTGACAGATCACACAGTGATGCTTTAGCCACGAAGGTGGATTTGTTGGAGCAGTTCCTGCTCTACAAGTATAAAATGAAACAGCCCATCATGAAGGCAGACATGCTGATGGTGGTTAACACCAAGTGCCCACACCTGTTTGCAGAAATCCTCCAGGGAGCCTCTCGCAGCATTGAGGCTCTCTTTGCGGTGGAAGTGAAGGAAATCAACTCAACCTGTCAATCCTATGACCTCGTCAGCAAACTCAAACTGCCCAACAATGGGAGGGTGCGCCCTGGCAGGGGCTTACCCAAGACCGGTCTGCTGATGACTCTCCTGGGTGTGATCTTCATGAAGGGCAACCGGGCCACCGAGGAAGACGTCTGGAAATTCCTGAACACCATGCGGATCTATGCTGGGAGGAAGCACTTCATCTACGGAGAGCCCAGGAAGCTCATCACCAAGGATTTAGTGAGGCTGCAGTACCTGGAGTACCGGAGGCTGCCTGACACTGATCCTGCACGCTACGAATTCCTGTGGGGTCCAAAAGCCCATGCTGAAACCAGCAAAATGAAAGTCCTGGAGTTTGTGGCCAAGGCCCGTGACACCGTGCCTACTGCCTTCCCATCCCAGTATGAAGAGGCTTTGCGAGATCAGGAAGAGAGAGCCCGAGTCGGAACTGCTGCCACCCCAGGAGCTACTGCCAGAGCCAGACTCAGGTCATGCACATGTCCAGCTGCTTCCTCACTCCTACTCAAATCCAAGGACATTTGCTATCCAGAAGAGAACCTAAGCCACCATGACAGGAGCTGCCTTTAAAATGGGGAAGAATCTCACAGACCAAGGGTTGGGCTAATGCAACATTAAAAAAAAAAAAAAAAAAAAAACTTACCCATCTCGGTTTTCCTCATTTCCTTTAGTGTCTTGTTTTGTTAAAGATGCATTTTATTTATTTGAATGTCACAGTGATTGACAGAGAGGAAGAGACAGAGGAAGAGAACCCATCCTCTGGTTCTTTCCCCATGTGGCCATGATGGCCATGGCTGGGCCATGCTGAAACTCGGCTGCAGGAAGGCATCCCTCATGGGATCATTTTACCTTAGTCACCAATTGAAAAATCTTATTTCCAAAATCAGCCATTCCTGAGTTACTGGAATGTGGATTTCGTATGCAGTTAGGGTACACATTTAATCCCATCAGAGGCATGAATGGGAAGTATCTGCTGTTATCTCCGTGTAGAAGGAAGCCTGGCTTTCTAGTTGTTTCGTACATACTGTCTCTAGGGAGTTCTGCAAACTAAGGGTCAAATGCTTTTGGGATGAGAGGCACAGAGTCCACTAAAGTGGGCATGTTTTGACATGAACTGGGGAACTAGAACGCCTGCTACATTCAAAGGGCACTCTAGGGGCCAGCGCTGTGGCGCAGCAGGTTGGAGCCCTGGCCTGAAGCGCCAGTATCCCATATAGGCGCCAGTTCTAGTCCCGGCTGCTCCTCTTCCGGTCCAGCTCTCTGCTATGGCCTGGGATAGCAGGGGAGGATGTCCCATGTCCTTGGGCCCCTACACTCACATGGAAGACCCGGAGGAAGCTCCTTTCTCCTGGCTTTGGATCCGTATAGCTCAGGCCATTGCGGCCATCTGGGGAGTAAAGCAGCAGATGGAGGACCTCTCTGTCTCTTCCTCTCTCTGTAACTCTGTCTTTCAAATAAATAAAATAAATCTTTAATGAAAAAAAAAAAGTGGGGGCACTCTAGAATTCACATGGGTATAATTTGGCCAATCTAAGGCATGGCTAGATTTTGGTATAGGAACCAATGAATAAAAACAGAGTAGGTGTGTGGAATGGTAGTCCTTGACAAAAGTCTGGGAGATGTGTGATATGTCCATGTGCTGAAGAGACCAAACTGGGGCCTGTGCTGTGGCTTAGTGGCTAAGGCCGCCACCTGCAGTGCTAGTATCCCATATGGATGCCAGTTGGAATCCCAGGTGCTCCACTTCCGATCTAGCTCTCGGCTATGGCCTGGGAAAGCAGTAGAGAATGGCCCGAGCCCTTGGGTTTCTGTACCCATGTGCGAGACTCCGAGGAAGCTCCTGGCTTCGTATCAGCACAGCTCCAAACATGTGGCCAATTAGGGAGTGAACCAGCAGATGGAAGACCTATCTCCCTCTCTACCTCTCCTCCTTTCTCTGTGTAAATCTCACTTTCAAATAAATAAATAAATAAATCTTTAAAAAATAGGAGACCAAATTAAATAACAGAAGCACGAATGGGGAAAAGCTGATTTTACTTTTTAAGGTGAATTTCAGCTAATTAAGTGTTTTTAGAGCGCTAGATTTTCTGACATATATTGTATTTTAGAAAATCCCTTATAGGGGGCCAGCGTTGTGCCATAGCAGGTTAAAGCCACTGCCTGCAATGCTGGCATCCCATATGGGCACCGGTTCGAGTCCTGGCTGCTCCATTTCCAATCCAGCTATCTGCTATGGCCTAGGAAAGCAGTGGAAGATGGACCAAGACCTTGGGCCCTTGTGCCACGTGGGACACACGGAGAAAGATCCTGGCTCCTGACTTTGGATCAGCTCAGCTCTAGCCATTACAGTCATTTGGGAGTGAACAAGCGGATGGAAGACCACTCTCTTTCTCCCTCTGCCTTTCCTTCTCCCTCTCCCTCTGGCTCCACCACACTCTGTAACACTGTCTTTCAAGTAAACAAGATAAATATTTAAAAAAATTTTAAAAATCCCATATAGGAGGGTGTTATTGTTTGGGTAAAGATCATCATAACTGCCACTCATTAAAAATGCAGTATTTGCCAGGCATCATGCCAGGTGCTTTCTGTACAGTACATACATCCCAATGCCCCACCCAAATAGGTGGATCTTAGCTTAGGAAGCTGTAACAGAACATCACAGTTCTGTGGCTTCAACGGCATTCATCTCTTGACATGCTGCAGGCAGGGTGCCGGCATACTGGCTCCTGGACAGGACTTCCCCACAGACAGCTGCCTTCTTGCTGTGTCCTCACATGATAGAGAGGCAATAGGAGCATGTGAGTCCATTTTTTTTCTGAGGGCACGAGTTCCATAAAGAAAGCCCCACCTTCTTTACCTCCTTTAACCATATGTGTCTTCCAAAACCCACTCCTCCCAACATCATCACATTGTTATCTAAGAATTCAACATATACATTTTGGAGAGACACAAACATTTCAGTACAACAGGCCTTACCACTCTCAAATGGCAGATGAAGAACATGTAACATTCTCATATTTACAAAGTGGTAAGTAATAGAGCTATTCTACCCATCTGATAGAAATTCATATTCGGCACGTGGTGGTATTCCAGTCCCATCAGCCTGAAGCTGACCTTGGATACCCTTTTTCATTCTCTCGCTTCAGTGGTGTATACAATTTCTGTTAGAGCAACACTGAATTTCTTTGGGTTCCTGGCTCCCGGCTTCACCCTGGCCCAGACAAAGCCTTTGCAGGCATCTGAAGAATGAAACAGCAGATGGAAAATTCTCTCTCTTTCTCTCTCTCTCTCTGCCTGTGAAAGCAAGAAAAAAAAAAAGAGGGAGAGAGGAAGGTGTGGGGAGCAGGGTCCGTCTCCCGCAACATGGCAGGGCACCCAGGAGAGAAATAAGTACTGAGACTGTGGACTGAAACTAACTCTATGCGTCTGATCTCCCACCATATGGCGCTGAGAGACAGTAAACAAATCTTACACAGCTGCTTCGTTAATTAGCTGATTCCTGACCCAACCACTGTTTGGAAGAAAGCGGCATGCTCAGCACGCAGGCAGCAGAGCACGGATTGGTGGGAGAGGACTATAAAAGGGGGAGAGAGACAACATGCGGCGCCCCCCCCCACCCCCCGAGAGAGTCAGTTGGAGAGTTTGCCGGTGCCACTCCTCCACGGAGGCAGGGGAGCAGCAGCAAATCCGGGAAGGACCGGGGAAAGAAAACTGGCCCGGTGTTGTTCCTCCGCGAGTCTGGGAGCGACAAGTGGTTCCGTGACTCGGATATGGACGCAGGGAGAGAAAGCCAGCTGTGGCGGGGACAGAAAGCTAGCCGTGGCGGGGACAGCATCCGGTCCGGTGTCGTTCCTCTGCGAGCGGGGGAACAACAGGAAGGAACAGGAAGGATAGTCTTAAAAAATTTCTTTGGACAAACACATAAAACGGATACTGAAAACTGTACCTTTGACTGCCATTCATATGATCCTAAACTTACTGAAATTATTTCAACTCTCAAAATACATTTTTGGGGCCAGCGCTATGGCGTAGTGGGTAAAGCCTCTGCTGCAGTGCTGGCATCCCATATGGGCGCCAGTTCGAGTTCTGGCTGCTTCACTTCTGATCCAGCTCTCTGCTGTGGCCTGGGAAAGCAGTGGAAGATAGCCCAAGTCCTTGGGCCCCTGCAGCTGCATGGGAGACCAGGAAGAAGCTCCTGGGTCCTGGCTTTGGATCAGTGCAGCTCCAGCCATTGCAGCCAACTGGGGAGTGAAGCAGCGGATGGGAGACCTCTCTGCCTCTCTTTCTCTCTGTAACTCTGAATTTCAAATAAAGAAATCCTTTAAAAATACATTTTTTATCTTTTGTAAATGGAGTTATTTTACTACTTATTTTTTAAATTATAATTTATATAGCATAAGTTCTTTTATGTAGCCAGGAGGGAACTTCTTTAATTAATGGCAGCAAACTAAGTAAATTTCTAACTCAACAAAATATTTAAAATTATATTAGACACTATAAAATAAGTATTGTGCTGAATATGATGTGAATATAGAATTTATTCTTTTCAGAATCATCCAAAGCATACAGTCTACATTTTATTTATGTAGAATAAAATGATAGGGCCTGGCACTGTAGCATAGTGGGTGAGGCCACTGCCTACAATGCTGGCATCTGATATGGACACCAGTTATTATCCTGGCTGCTCCACTTCTGGTCCAGTTCCCTGCTAGTGTCCTGGGGGAAGCAGCAGAGGATGGCCTGTCGCTCCCCCTCTTCGTGGAGGAGCGACACAGGACCCTGCGCTGTTCTTTCGTCTGCTCGGCCCTCCCCAGGTTTGCTGCTGGTTCTTCCCGGGTTGGCTACCGTCCCTTCCACCTCCGTGGAAGGGCGGTTCCCCCTAGCCACTTTCCCCACTTCCGCGGGGGAGCGGCACACTGCCGACCGGCTCTCTCGGGGGCTGCACAGGTGTTCCTTCAGATGTTCCTGGTGCATGTTGTCTCTCTCCTCCTTTATAGTCCTTTTCCGCCAATCCCACCTTGGCTGCCCACACGCCGAGTACGCTGCTCTCCTCCAATCAGGAGCAGGATCAGCTCCTGGATGTCATCACTGAAGTTGGCGAGAGGCAGCTGCGTAGAAGCTGTTTCCTCCTCTCCCAGCGCCATATTGTGGGAGAGCAGATGCATAGAATAAGTCTTAATTCGAGTAACAGTATAGTCCGAGTTGCTCCTCACAGATCCCCCTTTCTTCTTATTTTTGGCGTTGATACGCACCTGTCTTCGGTGCCCCGCGGCACATACTCTGCTCTGCTTGCTAGAGTTGCCCACAGGTGCTTACAAGCCCTATCAATCAGGCAAACCGAATCCAGGTCCTCTCTTCGCCATGTTGTAAGGAGGTTTTTAGGCGCTGATGCATGCCTGTGTTCGGTGCCCTGCAGCTCATGCTCTGCTCTGCTAGAACTGCCTGCAGGTGCTTACAAGCCCTACCAATCAGGCAAACCAAATCCAAGCCTTCTCATTGCCGTATTGTGGGGAGACTTATTGGTGTTGATTCGTGCCTATCTTCGGTGACCTGCAGCTCATACTCTGGTCGAGCTGCCTGCTGGTGCTTATCGCCTTACTAATCAGGCAGACCGAATCCAAGCCTTCTCATTGCGGTGTTGTGGGGAGACTTATTGATGTTAATTTGTGCCTGTCTTCGGTGACCTGCGGCGCATAAGCTGCTAGCTGCCCGCAGGTGCTCACCACCTCCCTAATCAGGCAGACCGAATCCAAGCTCTCTCATTGCCATGTTGAGGGGAGGCCTTATTTTTCTCTATTTCTCTATCTCCGGGCATTCCTATCTCTCCCATTTTACTTCTATCTGCCAGCATTCCTATTTCTCTCATTTTACTTCTAAAACTTCTGTTTCTCTTATCCCTGCGGCTTCCCAGCGCCCGCCCTGAGGCTGCTTCTCGGCGCCTCGCCCCGCAGCGGTGGCTTCCTGGCTCTGAGCCGCTTCAGCCCGCGCTTCTCTCATCTGCGCGGCTTCCCGGCTTCGCGCGCGCACTCCGCGGCCTCCGCGCCCCTTCGCGCCCGCACCACGGCCTCGCGCTAGCCCCACGTTCCCTATCTATTCACGCCCCGTGCTCTCTCTGCACACGGCGGCTTCCACGAATCACACAGCCCCAGCTCACGTTTCCGCCACTGGTATTCAATCTAAGTTCCCCGGGCTAACCTGGCGAATTCAACCTAGCTTACGCGTCTCCGCCTTATGGTTTGGCTTCCCGTCTTTTGCTCCCCGGGCTAATCTGACGGATTCCAACCTGGCCCACGTTTCCACCTCTGGTTTAACTTTTCGCCTTTTGCTCCCCGGGCTAACTTAAAGAATTCCAAGCTGGCTTACGTTTCCGCCTCGGCCTTCCCCGCAGCTTCAATTTCCCTAACATTTTTCTCTACCCGGTATGTTTCCCTAAGTTTTGTTCCAACAATATTCCTCCCTCATTTCTCCTGGCTTCTCCCCACAGTCCGCATCCGAGTCTGTTTGTTCTAGCTTTCACTTTCGCTTTCGACCTTAGAGATTTCTTCCAGCTTCCCCCCGTAGTCCGTATCTGAGTCTATGCCTAGGCTTTCAATAGCTTCTTCCGGCACCTTTTTCGTCTGGCTTTTCCCTAGGCTCTTTGCTAGTCTCTTTCTCCGGCATTTTCCCACTTCTTCCTGTTTCTTCCCTCCTAAGTTTCCCTAATCCGAGTCACGGCACCATTATGTCGCTCCCCCTCTTCGTGGAGGAGCGACACAGGACCCTGCGCTGTTCTTTCGTCTGCTCGGCCCTCCCCAGGTTTGCTGCTGGTTCTTCCCGGGTTGGCTACCGTCCCTTCCACCTCCGTGGAAGGGCGGTTCCCCCAGTCACTTTCCCCACTTCCGCGGGGGAGTGACACACTGCTGGCCGGCTCTCTCGCGGGCTGCACAGGTGTTCCTTCAGATGTTCCTGGTGCATGTTGTCTCTCTCCTCCTTTATAGTCCTTTTCCGCCAATCCCAACTTGGCTGCCCACATGCCGAGTATGCTGCTCTCCTCCAATCAGGAGCAGGATCAGCTCCTGCAGGTCATCACTCAAGTTGGCAAGAGGCAGCTGCGTAGAAGCTGTTTCCTCCTCTCCCAGCGCCATATTGTGGGAGAGCAGATGCATAGAATAAGTCTTAATTCCAGTAACAGTATAGTCCGAGTTGCTCCCCACAATGGCCCAAGTGTTTGGGACCCTGCTACCCCTGAGGGAGACCTGGAGTGGACAAATATTATATACACTGGGGCTAGGGTTCAAGCACTGGTCTCCTTTGAGGAGAGGAGTTTAGCTGAGAACAAACTTACCACCTGATTTAAAAAAAAGGGAAGGGTCACCGTAATCACACCCTTCACCCTGGAGAACTGAACAGAGCTCCCCAGCCACACCCACTATAAGCCTCTAGATTTTCACTGAAAGCAGACACCCCACTTACCTACAGAGGTACAGTACAAAGATAAAGCTGGCACAGCAAAAACTAAAAATAAACCAACAAATATCTCCATGAATACCAAACAACAAAAGTGCCAATTCAAGAAACATGAATAAGGAAGACAATATGATGCCCTAAAAGAACACAACACTTCAGTACCAGGTTACAGAGATAATGAGATGGAAGAAAGGTGAAAAATGGTATTCAGAAAATTGATAAGATTACACAGAAACAAATGTATGAACTACTGAAATCCATACAGGACATGAAAGAAAATTTTTCCCATGAAATTGAGATCTTAAAGAGAAATCAAAATGAAATGAAGAACTCAACAGAACAAATAAGAAATGCAGTGTAAAGCCTTAACAACAGATTCAGTGAGGCAGAACAAAGAATATCAGAAGACAAAGCAAAGGAAATTATACAGTCAAGCCAAACACAAAAAGAAATTAGAAAATTAAAAACCACTGTAGGGGATCAACAGGATACTGTCAAACAACCCAATATATGGGTTCTAGGAGTTACTAAAGGTGTGAAAAGAGAGCAAGAATTAGAAGGCCTTTTTAGCAAAATAATAACAGAAAACTTTCCTAATTTGGAGAAATAAAGGGACATCCAAGTACAGGAAGCACATAGAACTCCTAACAGACATCACCAGAAAAGATCCTCACCATGACGCATTGTAATCAAACTCACCACAGTAAAACATAAAGAAAACATTTCAAAATTTGCATGAGAGAAACACCAGAATTACTTTCAGAGGAGCTCCAATTAGACTCAGCAGACTTCTCATCAGAAACCCTATAGGCTAGGAGGCAATGGCGAGGTACATTCCAAGTTTTAAGAGAAAAAAACTAATGGGAGGGCGGAGCCAAGATGGCGGAATAGTGAGGGCGCGCACCAATAGTCCGGGAAAATTTAGTTTAATAAAAGTGGAGTTACAGTAGCCTCAGAAAAAGGACCAGGAAAAAAATGCAGAGGAAACTCTTCTAGATCTAGTGGCTGTGACTCGGAGGACCTACTGGGAGAACAAGGTCGCCCACAGTATGGAAGCCGAGCCGCGGGAGCTGCAGGGTCTGCGCGCCAGTGCAGGATGAGGAGTGCATGTCACACAGACACCAGCGGGAAGAGTTGGGACGCCCAGGGCTCCGAGTCCACACATCGGCGCAGGAAGGGGAGGAGAGCTCAATAACCCGAGACATTGGCGGGGAAACGGCGGCCAGAATCTAGAGGGGAGTGGGAAAGTGCACCAGACTAACTACTGGAGAGAAGGAAAAAAAGGTGGGGGGTTTCTCTCTCTGCCAACCTTGCAAAGGTTTCAAGGCTACAAGGCTTGCAAGAGTTTGCAAGAGACAAAGAGCAGGTCCCACCCTGGATTTACATAACAACAGGGGAGAGCTAAGGAACTGAGTCACTACAATTCAGTAGCCTAGGCAACCCAGTGGGAGTACAGAGGAGAAACAGAGCCTGCACAGACTCTTTGGGTAGAAGTCAGAGATCGGAAGCTAAATACCATCAATTCTGCACAGCCGTGCCGTGCGGCATTACTTACCCCCTGAATAAATAAATAAATAAATAAATAAAAAGAGAGAGATTTACCACGCATAACCTGAGGGTGTCACCATTGCACACCCATAACACAGAAGAACCAAGCAGAGCTCTCAGGCCGCACCCATCTCAAGCCTCCGAGGCTCCTCCAACAGCAGGCAGTCCACTTAACACAGACATAGTATAAACTAAAAAAATAAAAAAATAAAAAAAAACGCACAGTGATGAAAGAAGAATTAACTATGGCAAGCAACAAACACAGAAATCGAGGGAACAAGATCAACGATGACACTATGATGCCTCCAAATAAACAAAACACCCCAAGCCAAGATTATGAAGATGATGAGATAGAAGAAATGCAAGCTATGGATTTCAAAAAATTTATGATAAGAACATTTAGAAGTTTTCAAAAGCAAATCCTTGAACTACAGAAATCCTTATTAGACAGGATTGAAAATCTCTCTCGTGAAAATGAAATTTTAAGGAAGAATCAAAATGAAACGCAGAAACTAGTAGAACAGGAAAGTGTGATAGTGAAGAGAAATCAAAATGAAATGAAGAGCTCAATAGATCAAATGACAAACACACGAGAAAGCCTTAAAAACAGAATGGGTGAAGCAGAAGAGACAATATCGGAGTTAGAAGACAGAGAACAGGAAAGGATACAGTCAGACCAAAGAAAAGAAGAGGAAATTAGAAATCTAAAACATATTGTCAGGAATCTTCAGGATACTATTAAAAAACCCAACATTCGGGTTCTAGGAGTTCCTGAAGGCATGGAGAGAGAAAAAGGACTGGAAGGCCTTTTTAGTGAGATACTAGCAGAGAACTTTCCAGGTTTGGAGAAGGACAGAGACATCCTACTACAGGAAGCTCACAGAACCCACAGTAAACATGACCAAAAGAGATCCTCACCACGACACGTGGTAATTAAACTCACCACAGTGAAACATAAAGAAAAGATCCTAAAATGTGCAAGAGAGAAACGTCAGATTACTCTCAGAGGATCTCCAATCAGACTCACAGCAGACTTCTCATCAGAAACACTACAGGCTAGGAGGGAATGGCAAGACATAGCACAGGTGCTAAGAGAGAAAAATTGCCAGCCCAGAATATTATATCCTGCTAAGCTCTCATTTGTGAATGAAGGTGAAATAAGACCTTTCATAGCAAACAAAAATTGAAAGACTTTGTGGCCACTCGTCCGGCCCTGCAAAAGATACTTAAAGATGTGCTACACTCAGAAACACAGAAACACGGCCATCAATATGAAAGAAGGTAAAGGAAGAAAACCTACCAGTAAAAGAGCATGGGAAGCTCAAAGCATATACTAGAAAATATTTCCGGGAAAATGGCAGGGCAAAGTCACTACGTATCAATGGTCACATTAAACATTAATGGTCTTAATTCTTCAGTTAAAAGACACCGATTGGCTGATTGGCTCAAAGAACACAACCCAACTATTTGTTGCCTACAAGAAACATCTCTCTCTAAGAAAGATGCATGCAGACTGAAACTGAAAGGTTGGAAAAAGATATTCCATGCCAACAGAAACCAAAAAAAGCAGGTGTACCCATATTAATATCAGACAAAATAAACTTTATCACAAAAACTGTTAAGAGAGAAAAGGGGGACACTATATAATGATTAAGGGTTCAATTCAACAGGAAGATGTAACTATTATAAATGTATATGCACCTAATTACAGGGCACCGGTCTATTTAAAAGATATGTTAAGGGACTTGAGATTTAGATTCCAATACAATAGTACTGGGGGACTTCAATACTCCACTCTCAGAAATACACAGATCATCCGGACAGAAGATCAACAAGGAAACAGCAGATTTAATTGACACTATTGCCCAAATGGATCTAACAGATATCTACAGAACTTTCAATCCTACATCTAAAGACCACACATTCTTCTCAGCAGTGCATGGAACATTCTCTAGGATTGATCACATACTAGGCCATAAAGCAAGTCTCAGCAAATTTAAAAGAATGAGAATCATACCATGCAGCTTCTCAGACCACAGCAGAATGAAGCTGGAAATTAGCAACTCAGGAAACCCTAGAAAGTATGCAAACACATGGAGACTGAACAACATGCTCCTGAATGAACACTGGGTCATTCAAGAAATCAAAAGAGAAATCAAAAACTTTCTGGAAGTAAATGAGGATAACAACACAACATATCAAAACTTATGGGATACAGCAAAAGCAGTATTGAGAGGCAAGTTTATAGCAATAGGTGCCTATATCAAGAAATTGGAAAGGTACCAAATAAATGAGCTTTCAGCGCATCACAAGGACCTAGAAAAACTGCAGCAAACCAAACTAAATCTAGTAGGAGAAGAGAAATAATTAAAATCAGAGAAGAAATTAACAGGATTGAATCAAAAAAAAAAAAAACACTACAAAAAATCAGCCAAGCGAGAAGCTGGTTTTTTGAAAAAATAAACAAAATTGACATCCCATTGGCCCAACTAACTAAAAAAAGAAGAGAAAAGACCCAAATCAATAAAATCAGAGATGAAGAAGGAAACATAACAACAAACACCACAGAAATAAAAAGAATCATCAGAAATTACTACAAGGACCTCTATGCCAGCAAACAGGAAAATCTATCAGAAATGGATAGATTCCTGGACACATGCAATCTACCTAAATTGAACCAGGAAGACATTGAAAACCTAAATAGACTCATAACTGAAACAGAAATTGAAACAGTAATAAAGGCCCTCCCAACAAAGAAAAGCCCAGGACCAGATGGATTCACTGCTGAATTCTACTAGACATTTAAAGAAGAACTAATCCCATTTCTTCTCAAACTATTCAGAACAATCGAAGAAGAGGGAATCCTCCCAAATTCTTTCTATGAAGCCAGCATCACCTTAATCCCTAAGCCAGAGAAACATGCAGCACTGAAAGAAAATTATAGACCCATATCCCTGATGTACATACACGCAAAAATCCTCAATAAAATTCTCGCCGAGAGAATACAACAACACATCAGAAAAATCATCCACCCAGACCAAGTGGGATTCATCCCTGGTATGCAGGGATGGTTCAACATTCGCAAATCAATCAATGTGATTCACCACATTAACAGACTGCAGAAGAAAAACCATATGATTATCTCAATTGATGCAGAGAAAGCATTCGATAAAATTCAACACCCTTTCATGATGAAAACTCTAAGCAAATTGGGTATAGAAGGAACTATCCTCAATATAATCAAAGCAATTTATAAAAAACCCACGGCCAGCATCCTATTGAATGGGGAAAAGTTGGAAGCATTTCCACTGAGATCTGGCACCAGACAGGGATGCCCACTCTCACCACTGCTATTTAACATAGTTCTAGAAGTTTTAGCCAGAGCCATCAGACAAGAAAAAGAAATTAAAGGAATACAAATTGAGAAGGAAGAAGTCAAACTATCCCTCTTTGCAGACGATATGCTTCTTTACTTAGAGGATCCAAAGAACTCTACTAAGAGACTATTGGAACTCATAGAGGAGTTTGGCAAAGTGGCAGGATGCATAAAAATCAACAGCCTTTGTATACACAAGCAATGCCATGGCTGAGAAAGAACTTCTAAGATCAATCCCATTCACAATAGCTACACAAACAATCAAATACCTTGGAATAAACTTAACCAAGGACATTAAAGATCTCTACGATGAGAATTACAAAATCTTAAAGAAAGAAATAGAAGAGGATACCAAAAAATGGAAAATCTTCCATGCTCATGGATTGGAAGGATCAACATCATCAAAATGTCCATTCTCCCAAAAGCAATTTATAGATTCAATGCAATTCCAATCAGGATACCAAAGACATTCTTCTCAGATCTAGAAAGAACGATGATGAAATTCATATGGAGGCACAGGAGACCTCAAATAGCTAAAGCAATCTCGTACAACAAAAAGAAGTCGGAGGCATCACAATACCTAATTTCAGGACATACTACAGGGCAGCTGTAATCAAAACAGCATGGTACTGGTACAGAAACAGATGGATAGACCAATGGAACAGAATTGAAACACCAGAAATCAACCCAAACATCTATAGCCAACTTATATTTGATCAAGGATCTAAAACCAATTCCTGGAGCAAGGACAGTCTATTCAATAAATGGTGCTGGGTAAACTGGATTACCACGTGCAGAAGCATGAAGCAAGACCCCTACCTTACACCTTACACAAAAATCCACTCAACATGGATTAAAGACCTAAATCTACGACCTGACACCATCAAGTTATTAGAGAACATTGGAGAAACCCTGCAAGATATTGGCACAGGCAAAGAATTTCTGGAAAAGACCCGGAAGGCACAGGCAGTCAAAGCCAAAATCAACTATTGGGAGTGCATCAAATTGAGAAGTTTCTGTACTGCAAAAGAAACAGTCAGGAGAGTGAAGAGACAACCGACAGAATGGGAAAAAATATTTGCAAACTATGCAACAGATAAAGGGTTAATAACCAGAATCTACAAAGAGATCAAGAAACTCCACAACAACAAAACAAAAAACCCACTTAAGAGATGGGCCAAGGACCTCAATAGACATTTTTCAAAAGAGGAAATCCAAAGGGCCAACAGACACATGAAAAAATGTTCAAGATCACTAGCAATCAGGGAAATGCAAATCAAAACCATAATGAGGTTTCACCTCACCCCGGTTAGAATGGCTCACATACAGAAATCTACCAACAAGAGATGCTGGCGAGGATGTGGGGAAAAAGGGACACTAACCCACTGTTGGTGGGAATGCAAACTGGTCAAGCCACTATGGAAGTCAGTCTGGAGATTCCTCAGATACCTGAATAAAACCCTACCGTTCAACCCAGCCATCCAACTCCTTGGAATTTACCCAAAGGAATTTAAATTGGCAAACAAATGCGGTCTGCACCCTAATGTTTATTGCAGCACAATTCACAATAGCCAAGACCTGGAACCAACCTAAATGCCCATCAACGGTAGACTGGATAAAGAAATTATGGGATATGTACTCTTTAGAATACTATACCGCAGTAAGAAACAAAGAAATCCAGTTATTTGCAACAAAATGGAGGAGTCTGGAACACATCATGCTGAATGAAATAAGCCAGTCCCAAAGGGACAAATACCATATATTCTCCCTGATCGGTGACAACTGACTGAACACCAAAAAGGAAACCTGTTGAAGTGTGGGGAGCAACTCGGACTAGACTAAGTTACTGGAATTAAGACTTATTCTATGCATCTGCTCTCCCACAATATGGCGCTGGGAGAGGAGTAAACAACTTTTACACAGCTGCCTCCAGTTCGACCAGTAACCTGCAGGAGCTGATCCTACTCTTGATTGGAGGAGAGCAGCATACTCGGCGTGTGGGTAGCAGAGTTGGGATTGGTGGAAGAGGACTATAAAGGAGGAGAGAGACAACATGCACCAGGAACATCTAAAGGGAACATCCGGATAACATCTGAGCAGCCCCTGAGATAGCCGGCCGGTGGTGTGCCACTGCCCCGCGGAAGTGGGGAAAGTGGCAGGGAGAGTGTCGCTCCCCATCTTCGTGGAGGAGCGACACAGGACCCTGCGCTGTTCTTCTGTCTGCTCGGCCTTCCCCGAGTTTGCTGCTGGTTCTTCCCGGGTTGGCTACCGACCCTTCCACCTCCGTGGAAGGGCGGTTCCCCCTGCCACTTTCCCCACTTCCGTGGGGGAGTGGCACACCGCCGGCCGGCTCTCTCAGAGGCTGCACAGGTGTTCCTTCAGATAGATGTTCCCCTTAGATGTTCCTGGTGCATGTTGTCTCTCTCCTCCTTTATAGTCCTCTTCCACCAATCCCAACTCTGCTACCCACACGCCGAGTATGCTGCTCTCCTCCAATGAGGAGCAGGTCCTGCTGTTTATTGGTTAAACTGGAGGCAGCTGCGTAGAAGCTGTTTCTCCCTACTCAGCGCCATATTGTGGGAGAGCAGATGCATAGAATAAGTCTTAATTCCAGTAACTTAGTCTAGTCCGGGTTGCTCCCCACAGGGGAGCCGCGCTTCCAAGGAGGTGGAAGGGTCGGCAGCCAACCCAGGAAGGACCAGCAGCAAACCCGGGAAGGGCCGAGCAGACAAAAGAACAGCGCAGGGTCCTGTGTTGTTCCTCCACGAAGAGGGGGAGCGACATAATGGTGCTGTGACTCGGATATGAAGCTTAGGAAGCATAATAGTGCCGTGACTCGGATAGGAAACCTAGGAGGGAAGAAGCAGAAAGAAGCGGGAAAATATCGGAGATAGACTAGGGAAGAAGCGGGAAGAAGTGGGAAAATACCGGAGAGAGAGACTAGGGAAGAGCCTAGGGAAAAGCCGGACGTTAAAAGTGCTGGAAGAATTTAGGATTGAAAGCGAAAGTGAAAGCTGGAAGAAAATAGATTCAGATACGGACTATGGGGGGGAAGTTAGGAGAAATCTATGGTTGAAAGCGAAAGTGAAAGCTAGAAGAAACTTAGACTCGTTTACGGACTGTGGGGGAGAAGCCAGGAGAAATGAGAGGGGAATATTGTTAGAAGAAAAGTTAGGAAACATACCGGGTAGAGAAAAACATGTTAGGGAGGATGAAGCCGCGGGGGCAGGCCGAAGCGGAGACGTAAGCTAGGTTGGGATTCGTCAAGTCAGCCTGGGGAGCAAAACGCGAAAAACTAAAACCAGAAGCGGAGACGTAAGCTAGGTTGGAATCCGTCAGATTAGCCCGGGGAGCAAAAGACGGGAAGCCAAACCAAAAGGCGGAGACGTAAGCTAGGTTGGATTTCGTCAGGTTAGCCCAGGGAACTTAGACTGAAAACCGAGAAGCGGAAATGTGAGCTAGGCCCTGATTCGCGGAAGCTGCTGCGTGCAGTGAAAGCAAGCGGGGCGCGAGTAGATAGGACGTGCAGGGCTGGCGCGGAGGCCGTGGTGCGGGCGCGAAGGGCGTGGAGACCGCACAGCGCGCGCGAAACCAGGAAGCCACGCAGATGAGGGAAGCGCGGGCTGAAGCCGCACAGAGCCCAGAAGCTGCTGTGGGGCGAGGCGCCGAGAAGCCGCCTCGGGGCGGGTGCCAGGAAGCCGCGGGGATAAGAGAAACAGAAGTATAGAAGTAAAATGAGAGAAATAGGAATACTGGCAGATAGAAGTAAAATAGGAGAGATAGGAATGCCCGGAGATACAGAAATAGAGAAAAATAAGGCCTCCGCACAACACAGCAATGAGAGGGCTTGGATTCGGTCTGCCTGATTAGTAAGGCGATGAGCACTTGCAGGCAGCTCGAGCAGAGCGTGCACTGCAGGGCACCGAACACAGGCACGCATCAGCGCCTAAAAACCTCCTCACAACATGGTGAAGAGAGGACCTGGATTCGGTTTGCCTGATTGGTAGGGCTTGTAAGCACCTGTGGGCAACTCTAGCAAGCAGAGCAGAGTGTGTGCCGCGGGGCACCAAAGACAGGCGCGTATCAACGCCAAAAAATAAAAAGAAAGGTGGAACTGTGGGGAGCAACTCGGACTAGACTAAGTTACTGGAATTAAGACTTATTCTGTGCATCTGCTCTCCCACAATATGGCGCTGGGAGAGGAGTAAACAACTTTTACACAGCTGCCTCCAGTTCGACCAGTAACCTGCAGGAGCTGATCCTGCTCCTGATTGGAGGAGAGCAGCGTACTCGGCGTGTGGGTAGCAGAGTTGGGATTGGTGGAAGAGGACTATAAAGGAGGAGAGAGACAACATGCACCAGGAACATCTAAAGGGAACATCCGGATAACATCTGAGCAGCCCCTGAGAGAGCCAGCCGGTGGTTTGCCGCTCCCCCACGGAAGTGGGGAAAGTGGCAGGGGGAGCCGCCCTTCCACGGAGGTGGAAGGATCGGCAGCCAACCCGGGAAGGACCAACAGCAAACCCGGGAAGGGCCGAGCAGACAAAAGAACAGCGCAGGGTCCTGTGTCGTTCCTCCACGAAGAGGGGGAGCGACATTGAAGTGAAATGGACACTATGAAAAACAGTGACTTGATCAGCATAGCCCTGACTGTTAATGAACAACTTAATACATTATCCCTCTTAGTAGTTTTTTTGTCTGTTCTACTTAATATGACTGGTTTAATTCTGTAATTAATACACAGTTATTCTTAAGTGTTGGAAATTAACTGAAATGTGATCCCTGTTAAACATAAGAGTGGGAATAAGAGAGGGAAGAGATGTACAATTTGGGACATGCTCAAGCTGACTTGCCCCAAATGGTAGAGTTAGAAACATACCAGGGGATTCCAATTCAATCCCATCAAGGTGGCATGTACCAATGCCATCTCACTAGTCCAAGTGATCAATTTCAGTTCACCATTGATCATAATGAAAGGACTAAGAGTCAAAGGGAGCACATAAACAAGTCTAGTACCTGCTAATACTAACCGATAGAATAAATAAAGGGGAGAGTAATCCAACATGGGAAGCGAGATACTCAGCAGACTCATAGAATGGCAGATGTCCTAAACAGCACTCTGGCCTCAGAATCAGCCCTAAAGGCATTCCGATCTGGCTGAAAAGCCCATGAGAGTATTTCAGGCATGGAAAGCCAAGACACTCTGGCAAAAAAAAAAAAAAAAAAACAACAACAACAACAACAACAACTAAATGAAAGATCTCTGTGAGTGAGATCCCAGTGGAAAGAACAGGTCTTCAAAGAAAGAGGTACCTTTCTCTGAAGGGAGGAGAGAACCTCCACTTTGACTATGACCTTGTCTAAACAAGATAAGAGTCGGTGAACTCAAAAGGCTTCCATAGCCTTGGAAACTCATGACTGGAGCATAGGGAGATTACTTATGCCATAAACAGGAGTGTCAATTTGTAAAGTAAACGACAGGAGTCACTGTGCACTTACTCCTCATGTAGGATCTCTGTCCTTAATGTGCTGTACATTGAGATTTAATGCTATAACGAGTACTCAAACAGTATATTTCACTTTGTGTTTCTATGGGGGTGCAAACTGTTGAAATCTTAACTTAATGTATACTAAACTGATCTTTTGTAAAAAAAAAAAAAAAGAAAAGAAAAGAAAAGAAAGAAAAAAGAAATTATCAATTCCCAACTTGACTCTCACTGGGATTATACATGACAATAGGTCTGATCTGATTTCATCATCATTTAAAAAATCATCTATTATTTTTCACTTTATGTTTCTGTGTGGGAGCAAACTGTTGAAATCTTTACTTAATGTATACTAAACTGATCTTCTGTATATTAAGAGAATCGAAAATGAATCTTGATTTGAATGGAAGGGGAGAGGGAGTGGGAAAGGGGAGGGTTGCGGGTGGGAGGGATGGTATGTGGAGGAAGCCATTGTAATCCATAAGCCATACTTACATACATACCAAGAGTTGTAATAAAATTTTAAAAAAGAAGTATAATTGAAATGCTAATGGGCCGGCGCTGTGGCATAGTGGGTAAAGCCGCTGCCAGCAGTGCCAGCGTCCCATATGGGTGCAAGTTCAGGTCCTGGCTGCTCCACTTCCAATCTAGCTCTCTGCTATGGCCTGGGAAAGCAATGGAAGATGGCCCAAGTCCTTGGGCCCCTGCATCTGCATAGGAGACCTGGAAGAAGCTCCTGGCTCTTGGCTTCAGATTGGCGCAGCTCTGGCCATTGCAGCCGATTGGGGAGTGAACCATCAGATGGAATACCTCCCTCTCCCTCTCCCTCCCCCTCCCACTCTTCCTCTCCCCCTCTCCCCCTACCCGCTCTCTTCTCTCCCTCTCCTCTCTTCTTTCTTCTCTCTTCTCCTCTGTGTAACTCAGACGTTCAAACAAATAAATAAATCTTTAACAAAAAAAGGGGGTGCAAAATATTTATACCATTTTAACACAAATTAAAAGTTAGATTGAATAGTCATTTTTTTTAGGCAAAGAATAATCAGATCAAGAAAAATATAGAAAGAGAGGCTTCCCATGATGATGGGGTCAATTCTACAAGAAGATATAAAAATCTTTATTGTGCATATACTAAAACTGACAGTGTTAACATAAGTCATATAGGTCGGTGCCACAGCTCACTAGGCTAATCCTCCGCCTTGCTGCACCGGCATACCCCGGGTTCTAGTCCCAGTCGGGGTGCCGGATTCTGTCCCGGTTGCCCCTCTTCCAGGCCAGCTCTCTGCTGTGGCCAGGCAGTGCAGTGGAGGATGGCCCAAGTCCTTGGGCCCTGCACCCCATGGGAGACCAGGATAAGTACCTGGCTCCTGCCATCAGATCAGCGTGGTGCGCGGGCCACAGCGCGCCAGCCGTGGCAGCCATTGGAGGGTGAACCAATGGCAAAAGGAAGACCTTTCTCTCTGTCTCTCTCTCTCTCACTGTCCACTCTGCCTGTCAAAAAAAAAATAAAAAAATATAAAATAAAATAAGTCATATAATGAAAATACTGATGAGAAAAATATGTTCTTATAGTTAAACACTGAAACAATCATCTGTCATTAACTGACAAATTCAGCAGGCAGAAAATCTATAAGGATATAGCTGAATTTAACAGACAATTAATGAAATCTAAATGATTTTATAGAATATTAACACAATTGGCCGGTGCCGCGTCTCAATAGGCCAATCCTCCGCCTGCAGCGCCAGCACACCGGGTTCTAGTCCCAGTTGGGGCGACGGATTCAGTCCCAGTTGCCCCTCTTCCAGGCCAGCTCTCTGCTGTGGCCAGGGAGTGCAGTGGAGGATGGCCCAAGTGCTTGGGCCCTGCACCCCATGGGAGACCAGGAGAAGTACCTGGCTCCTGCCATCAGATCAGCGCGGTGCACCGGCCGCAGTGTGCCAGCCACAGCGGCCATTGGAGGGTGAACCAATGGCAAAGGAAGACCTTTCTCTCCATCTCTCTCTCTCACTGTCCACTCTGCTCGTCAAAAAATAAATAAAAATTTTTTTAAAAATAGTATCAACACAATAAGAAAACATTTTTTGAAGTTCACATGGAACATGAAGGATCTTCAAAAAGTTCTTGAAAATATATATAAACTATAAATATATAAAATTTATTAAATTTTTTGCATCAAAATAAACTTATCTTTTAATTTTATTTTTTCCATTAAACTTTCTTAACTATCTTCGTATAGTAGTCAGCTCTTCATAACTATAACATAAATACCTGAGAGAAGCTACTTAGGAAGGAATATTTATTTCAACTCATTTTAAAGGTTCACAGTCCAAGATTAGCCAGCCCCATAACTGTGGTTTCTGATGAGAGGGGTGAATGGCTGACTTCTTGCAGAGAAAGGATCACATGGTGAGCCAGGAAGCAGAGTCATACATGTTTATGTGGTCTTTTCTTATGAAGCCACCATTATTTGTTCATGGGAGCTCATTTCTAATGGTCCAATCCAATAGCCCCAACTTCAGACAGTATAATTGGGTCAAGCCTCCACCCCGTAAGTAGTTTCATTCCATGACATTGGGACTTAAATGCCTGTATGCTTCAGGCAAACAAACTATAGCACCTTGTACACCTAGACCACATTCTTTCCCATAAAACATAAAGTTCAAATTTGAAGGAGTAAAAATGATACAAAGTATGCTTTAAGACCACACTGTAACTAAACTAGATATTGGTAACAGAAAGTAGGAACATCCTCAATTATTTGAAATCTAAATAACATATTTAGAAGACATATATCAAAGGAATCCCAAGAGGAATTAAAATACATTCTGAATAAAATTAAAACATATTTATCATGAGTGAGTGTTTAACCTAATCTTTAGAATCCTGGTTAAGATGCCCATATCCTATGTCATAGGTTCACCCTCAGGCTCTGGCCCCTGACTGCAGCTTCCTGCTAATGCAGATCCTGGGAAGCAGTATTGATGGCTCAAGTAATTGGGTTTCTGCCACCCAAAAGGAAGACTTAGACTGCGCTTCCAGCTTCCAGCTTCAGCCCAACCCAGTCCCAGCCATTGAAGGCATTTGGGAACTAAACCAGGAAATGGGAACTCATTCTCTCAAAAAAAAAATCAAAATATGTGGGGTGCAGCAAAAGCAATGTCTGGCAAGAAACTTTTAGATCAAATGTATGTTAGAATAGAAGGCATATCTAATTTAATAAGCTTAATTTCTGAGGAAACGAAAAAGTCAAAATTAAATTCAAGGTAAATAAGAAGGAAAGAAATAATAAAAATTACAGCAGAAATCAATGCAATTGAAAACATTAATATGGAAAATGAATAACACCCAAGGTAATTTTTGTCAAGATTAATAAAATTAATAAACTTCTAGCCACATGATCAAGAAAACAGGGAAAATATAAAATGCTAACACATGGGCCATCACTACTGATTTCATAGGCATTAAAAGGATAATAAAGAATATGCTTATCCTAATTTGTATATTATGCTAATATGCATTATCAAGAGACTACACAATACCATATAGGTATACAATTTTCACATGTAATTTTAAAAGAAGTCAGAGAAATGCTATGAAAAACTCTATAATCACAAATTTTGTAACCAAGATGAGATGGACCAATTCGACAAAATGTACAAATACTCACACAGGACAGACATATTATCTGAAAGTCTTTTATCTATGAAAAATACTGAATCAACAATTCAACAGTCACAGATGAGGTCACTGGCAAATTCTACCAAATCTTTGGACAGAAATGCTAATTCTCTACACTTAAGCACATAGAAAGATGCTTAGCCTATCATTAGGGAACTGTAAATTAATCAACAATGACATACCAAAACATACATATTAGAACCACTAAAATTCAAAACACTGAGAAGAATAAAATGCTGGAGAGGATGTGGAAAAAGAGAATATCTCATTTAGTGCTGGTGGGAGTGAAATAAATTGGTACAAGGAGTATGCATTTAGCCTAGTCATTACACCCCCGTATTCGACATCAAATACCTGGGTTCATTTCCTGGAACTAGGTCCAGACTCCAGATTCCTTTTAATGAAGACCCTAGAAATCAGCAATGATGGCCCAAGTAATTGGGCTCTGGCTACACTCAAAGGGGCCTGGATTGCATTCTGAGTTCTCTGCTTTGGCTAGAGTGTAGCCCTGGCTTTTGCAGGTATTTGGGGAGAGAACTTGTATCTCATCTGCCCTCTTCTCTCTATATACCTCTTTTTCTAACTCTATATCTCTCAAATAAAAAAAAATAATTTTTCTTAATGATTCAGACTCATTAGAAGACCGTTTGGCAGAATCTTACAAAATTTAATACACCCTGATCATATATTCCAAAAATGCATTCCTTGGTGTTTTCCCAAATAATTGAAAACTAGGTCCACACAAAAACTGTCACACAAATGTTCATAGCAACTTTATTCAAAATTGTTAAATCTGGGGTCAGTGCTGTGGTGCAGCAGATTAAAGCCCCAGCCTGCAGCACCAGCATCCCATATGGGCACCAATTTGAGTCCCAGCTGCTCCTCTTCCGATCCAGCTCCTTGATATGTCCTGGGAAAGCAGTAGAAGATGGCCCAAGTCCTTGGGCCCCTGTACCCGCATGGGAGGATGGGAAGATGCTCCTGAATCCTGCCTTCAGATCAGTGCACTCTCTCTCTGGCTCTACCTCTCTGTAACTCTGTCTTTCAAATAAATAAAATGATACTTTAAAAAAAATTGTTAAATCTTAGAAGAAGCTAAGCTGTCCTTCAATAGAATGCATAAAGTATGCTGCATTCATACAAGATAATTTTGATTAGCAATAAAAAGAAATAGCTATTCAGCAACGAAGACATAGGGAGGGGCAGATATTGGGACCCAACAGGTTAAACCACACCTGTATCCCATATCATAGTGCCACAGAAGAGGTTACTGCTCTTCTTATCCAACTTCCTGCTAATGTACCTAGGAACGCAGCAAATGAGGGGCCCAAGTGCTTAGGTTCCTGCTCCCCATGTGAGAATCCTGGATGACATTCCAGGCTCCTGAATTCTGCAAGTGCCAGTCCCAGCTGTTGCAAATATTTGCAGAGAGAGGAAGTACCACTTCAGGACTCTGCTAACAAGAGTCTCATCACCAGAGGCTGCCATTGTGGCACCGTGGGCTAAGCCTCAGCTTGCAACACTGGCATCCCATTTTGAAGTACTGCTTTGAGCACTGACTGCTCTGTTTCCAATCAAGCTCCCTGTAAATGTGCCTGGGAAAGTAGATGAGGGCCCAACTTCTTGGGTCCCTGTCACACATGTGGGAAACACAGATGGAGTCCTAGTATCCTGATTTTGGCCTGGCCCAGCTCCAGCCTTTGTGGCCATTTGGGGTGTGAACCAGCAGATGGAAGATATCTCTGTCTCTTTCATGCTTTCACTCTAGTTCCCACTGTCACTATGATGCCTTCCAAATAAATAAAGCTTTTCAAAAAGATAAAAAAGGAAAAATAAAAAAAAAAAAACAAGGAAAAATTCTACCTAAAAAAACACAGGTAATAAATTCAAAGGAATTTCAGAATCAGAATATTTCTATCCTGTAGCCCCTAGTATATTAATGATAAAGGTGATGGCTGCTGACATCACATCAAAAGAGTTAAGACACATAATACATGTCCTAAAGGGTGTGCACAATGCCACCTCTAGAGAATGTTTGCCAATAAACAGACAAGTAAGTAAACCTTAATCTGTATAAGTTTTTATTTTAAAAACTGAGAATCACTTATGATGAATGTCAGGTTATCTGGTTCCTTATTCTCTTGTCTGTACTGCTGCATATATTTGATCATTTTAATTTTTAAAATATTATTCATTTTGCTTTTTAAAATGTTTGGGGTCTTTTTTGAAATACAGAGAAACAGTGTTGGGTGAGGAGGAGAGCAAGATCTTCCATCCACTGGTTGACTCCCCAAATGGCCACAACTACAGGGCATTGGCTAGGCCAGAGTCAAGAGTATGGAACTCATTCCTGGTCTCCCACATGGGAGGCAAGAATCCAACTACCTGGGCCATCCAGCTGCCTTCCAAGATGTGCATTAGCAGGAAGCAGAATTAGAAGCAGAATAACTAGGCACTCTGATACGTGATGGAGGCATTTCAAGCAGCATCTTAACCACAGTGCCAAATGAACACTCCTAATAATTTTGTAACAATAACTGCATTACAAATATGATGCCTCTATATAAGAAAAATTGTAGCAGTTTGGCAAAATAGATATGACTAAGTTGGTTCATAAAAAAAAAAAAAAACCAGAAATCTTACAAGGAAACTAACACTGTAGTCCAAACCCAAGGCATCATCAAAAGATTTGAGGACCAGTCAGAAGGCTTATTATATCAAATGGTGAAGAAAAAGCTAATCATCATCTCACTTAAATACTTCCAAATCTTACAAAAAGACTGAGAATCACTAACCATTTTGACAAGCTAGCTTTCCTTCATACAAAGCCTAGATAAGGATACCCCAATAAAATGACACTTAAGAGGAGATGGCACTGTGGCATAATGAACTAAGCTGCTATCTCAATGCCAGCATCCTTTATCTGAACACTGGTTTTCATGCTGGCTGCCTCACTTATAATCTAGCAAGCCAGTACTGTCCCTTAAAGGCAGAAGAGGGTGGCTCAAGTACTTCAACCCCTGCAACCTATCTAGAAGACAGCATGACCCCTGACCTCCTGGCTCCAGCTTGGAGCAGACCCACTTGTTGTGGTCACATGGGGAAAAACCAGAAGATGGAAGAGCTTTTTGTGTCGGTTTCCCTTTGTCTTTCAAATAAATAAATACATCTTTAAAAAATAACACTAAAGGGGGCCGGGGCTGTGGCACAGTGGGATAATTCCCTGGCCTGAAGCACCAGCATCCTTTATGGGTGCCAGTTCTAGCCCCAGTTGCTCCTCTTCTAATCCAGCTCTCTGCTATGGCCTGGGAAAGCAGTAGAAGATGGTCCAAGTCCTTAGGCCCCTGCACCCACGTGGGAGACCCAGAAGAAGCTCCTGCCTCCTGGCTTCAGATCTATGCAGCTCCAGCTGTTGAGGCCATCTGGGGAGTAAACCAGCAGATGGAACACCTCTCTCTCTGTATTTACCTCTCTCTGTATCTATGTCTTTCAAATAAATAAAATAAATCTTTAAAAAAATAATACTAAAGGTAAGTTCACTCACATAGGGAAAAAAATATCCTAAATAAATTCATAGTAATCCAATCTAAAAATTACTGGGGAAACAGTTGGGTTCAAGAAACAGAAAAATGAAATCACATTAGAAAATCCTGTCAACTGGAAATCACTATGTTACTGAAAAAGTATGTGATCATGTGTAACAGAAAACATCTCTTAAAAAAAAAAAAAACACTCAAAAGTGGTTCATGATAATAACTTTCAGTGAACTTACACTATGGGGAAATTTCCATTTTGTAAAATCCCCAATTAACACAGTAAAGGTGCAATACAAAAGCATCCCCAACAGAGTACAGAGTAATACACAAACATATGGCATTACCACCAGTGTTGTAAACTGGATGAAATGCATAGCCAATCCACATCATAACAATGGTTCCACGTAAATAAGAGGTAAGAAAAATGAAAACTTTAATCACAGTAACCATAACAAAAAATGAAATCTTGATATTTTGCAGCAGTGGATAGAACTGGAGGATATTAGGTTATATATCATACACAAATCATAAATAGCATATATTCTCTTTTACATGTGGAAGTCAAAAACTGTTGATCTGAATCCTACATACTGAGAAGAGTGCACAGGAAGGGAAACATTGAAAGAATTAGGTTGGAGAATCAGTATGAAAACAAAGTAGCACAGAAGGAAAAAGTTCTAGTGTTTGACAGCACAGTGGGTGACTACAATTTACAATAAAATTTATATATTTGATGAAAGACTGAAAGAAAGTAACTAGCAGCTATCAAACACAAAGAAATGCAAAGGAGATTAAAATGCAAATCATGCTGATTTGGTCAGTACATGCTGTACATGTGTGTTGAAATATTACACTATATCCCATAAATATTCCCATCTATAATTATGTTAACTTAAAAGAAAAAAAAAACTCTTTCTACAAACAATAAAATTAAGTAAAACTATATTTACAATTACACTAAAACAAAAATGAAATTCTGAATAATACTAAGTTTATATTGAGTTTTAACTTTAGTGAGGGTGGTTAAGGCGTAATCTGAAGGGAATACAAGTTGGAAGACTTCACTATCAGCTAGAAGAACACTTTGAATGAGTAACCCTCGTTCTTCTACTGTGCCTCGGGACAAGGCATTTCTCCTGCTGCACTGAAGCACTCTGAGACAGCAACTGAGACCCCACACACCCGTACTGTGTGGGCTATCAACACAGCAATGCCACCTGAATTAGCACTATAGGTCCAGACGCTGTGCTCATAACCACCTGGAAGCTTGGAACCGCATGAAGAGTGACTCATTAATCATCATCAAAAAGCATATAAAGAACTGAACACATTACAAGCAAAGCATCTCTGTTATCACATGTAACAAAGGTAGAACTTTTTTCCCTGAACGTTTTGAAACATACAGTCCTGTGGAGAGAAGGACAGAGACAGTTGTCTCAACAAGGAGACCCCACGCCCACGCCCACGCCCACGCCCACTCCTTGGGGATTTCGCTGGCACGGGCGGAGAAAAGGGACGGATTCCCATCAGAAGGCGAATTCCAGCAGTGGGCAGGAGAACCTAGAGCAAGAACTCAGAGGCTGCACAGCTCCAAAGAAACTGGCTCCCTCCCAGTCCGCCCTCCCACAGCCTAAGCCACTTACCCAGAGCAGCCAGGTCTGGAGGCCCCAGGGAGCGGTGGTCACATGAGGTGCACCTGCACTCCACAGCAGGTGGCTCAGGTACTGGAGGTCGTGGGTCGAGGCCTGGTCTCCCGTCAGCAGAGAAGCGGGGCTCCCCCACGACGAGGAGTCCAGATGATACAGTGCGAGAGAACCGAGGGTACCATCCACACCCGAAGATGGACCCCACAAAGCCGCACACCTCCCCCATCAGCCTCGGGAGGACCCACACGTCACCGCAGGGCTCAGGCTCCACTGGACTTGCAATGGTGCGCCCGCAAGAAAATGAGAGCTCAGGTCTCAGGCTGGCTGGCTAGGCTCAGCTGTGAGAGGAGCCTCGGGCCCAGCTGCCTGACAACAAAAGCATGCTTGGAATTCTCTAGGACCACGCCCCACCTGAGACCCTGAACCCCAAACCCCAAACCCGGAACCCGGAACCCGGAAGCACTCCACACTTCCCTCCCCGGAAGGAAGGAAGGAAGGAATTGCGGCCCAGAGCACCGCCCTGTCCGCCCTGGGGAGGGGCCAGAGGGCATGGCCGGAAGTGGCCACCCCCACTTCCGCCTAAAAGGCCGTTGGGGGGTGCTGCCCTGAGAGGTGCGGCCTCCATCTGAGGCATCTTCACAGGTCTCTTCAGGTGTGTCGGCGCGTTACCTGGCGTACAAGTGTGGGGACCACCCCGCCGAAACCCACAATCCCTGCCCCTAGAAAGAGAAAGCACGAGAAATCTGCCCATCGCGCCCAGAGCCTGGGCGGGATTCGGCCCTGCAGCACCCCCGCCCCACCCCACCCCCCCACCCCACCCGGCCTGCTCCCGCTCCCTCTCCGCCATGGCGGCCTAGGGAATAAAGGCTTACTCCAGGGTTGGACTCGGCTCGCTGAAGGGGTTAGCCCAGGCCTCTGCAGCTAAGGAAGGGAATCCTCGGGACACTTGAGGGTTTGGGGGGCCCCCACGGCGCTGAAGCCACAAGAGCAGAGGCAGGGCGAGGGTCCAGGACCCGCTGGGCCGGGGAACGGTGCTACACGGAACCCCGGACCTTGCGTTGGGAGGGCCCGCTGAGTCTGAGGACTCCGATGCGCCCGCGTAGTCTCCTCCAGAGAGTCGGGGTGTGGGAGCTCAGTTGCAGGGGGAGGCGGCAGGCCAGCAGAGTACGATTTCCACAGCGTGGGCACAATCAGCTTGAGGGCCCTGCTGAGTGCCGGGACCATGCTCACAGAGCGCGGCACCCAGGCACCCTGGAATCCTTCCTTACTGTCCCCTGGGGAAGCCCGGGCATAGACGTCTTTCTGACCCCACTGCCGCCCAGTTCCTCAAGGATAGCAGCCAAGTGGAGGCTTCTGGTCGGGGAAGAGTCACAAGCTAGCCTGAGGACAGACAATCTGGGGCTCCTCCAGGGCAGCTCCGGAACCCCAAAGACCCCAACTCGCTCTTGCATTTTCCAGTTTGCAGAATCCACGCAGGTGGGACCAAGAGGTCCACACTCGGTTCCCGGGGCTGCCTGTCAGGTAAGCGCTGACCTTGGCGGGAGGGGCCGGGTCTCAAGTAAAGAGACACAGTGGTGGCCAAGGGGAGGAAGTTAAGGGAAGACTGAACAGCGGCTCCTGAATGCGGGAGCTGAGCTTCCTGACCTGCCCCTGCTCTCAGCCCTGGAGACAGACTCCAGGGCAGTTCTATCAGGCTGAGGCTGCCCCTCATGGCCGAACTCCAACTCCATGGGAGGTGAGAGCCTTGAGGTGAAGGGGAAGCCTCCGGGCAGCAGATGGGAGCACTCGCAGCTCCCACCATGGACGAGGTGAGGACCTCGACTTCAGTGCTCACACGATGACACTCTCCCCCATCCAGGTGCCTGCCCTGCCCGCTCTGCTGCCAGCCCTCTGCCGCCTGCAGTGGTCATGCCTCGGGGACAGAAGAGCAAGCTCCGAGCTCGCAAGAAGCGCCAGCAGACCCGCAGTGTGGCCCAGGGTGCCAAGGCTGCCCATGCCGTTGGGGAAGAGGAAGAAGAGTCTCCCTCCTCCTCTCCCGTTCGTGAGGGAACTCCCCCAAGCTCCCCTAGATCCTGCGCTGCCCAGGGGGGTCTGAGAGGCCGAGCGTCTAGCTCTCCTGAGGCAGGGAGTTCTGATGCCAGTTCGGATGTAGATGAGGGCTATAGGGCAGGCTCTTCCCAGGTCTCCCTCAGAGATCCTCTGAACAGGAAGGCGAGTATGCTGGTGCAGTTCATCATGGAGAAGTATAAAAAGCGAGAGCCCATCGTGCAGGCAGACATGCTGAAGGTAGTCAAGAGAAAGTATAAGAAGCATTTCCCCGAGATCCTCAGGAGAACCTCTGAGCGTGTTGAGCTGATCTTTGGCCTCGAGTTGGAGGAAGTCGACCCCATTAGTCGCTCCTATGTCCTTATCAACAAGCTCAGCCTCTCCAGTGAGGATGAGGTCAGTGGGGAAAGGGTGCTGCCCAAGACAGGGCTGGTGATGACACTCTTGGCTGTGATCTTTATGAAGGGCAACCGTGCCACTGAGGCGGAGATGTGGGAGTTCCTGAATGCTCTGGGGATCTATGCTGGGAGGAGGCACTCAATCTTTGGGGAGCCCCGGAAGCTCATCACCGAAGATCTGGTGCAGGAAAATTACCTGGAGTACCGTCAGGTGCGCTTTAGGAGTCCTCCAGTCTATGAATTCGTGTGGGGTCCCAGAGCACATGCTGAAACTACCAAGATGAAAGTCCTGGAAGTTTTGGCCAAGATCAATGACACTGTCCCTCGCTGCTACCCTGATCTCTATGAGGAGGCTTTAAGAGATGAGCAAGAGAGAGCAGAACTGCAAGCTGTAGCCAGGGCCTCCACGGTTGCCAGGTCCAGGGTGGGTTCTAGGGCCAAGTCCCGCAGGTCCTCCCACACCTAATGAGGTCTGAGCAGCATTTTTCACTTAGTGGGAAGAGGGTAGTCAAAGCTCTAACTAACAGAGGCTGGAGGCGACAAAATAGGTATTTTCAAATGTTATTCCCCTGTTTTCAAATGTTATTCCCGTTCATTCAAAGCTTACATTGTTGCAAAGTCTGTTTCTGAATCTCATGGATCACACCTTCATGACTGTTTCTCAGATTTATGACAAAGAGTTTTGCTGTTTCTGAATAAATCAAAAGACCTTTAGTGTGTGTTTGATTAACCATAGAATAAGAAAACACAGCAACGGGATAGGTACATTCATGGAAACATGTAAGAACACGACAGGGTAACAGAATCGCAAAATGCTTAAACAACACTAGGGCTCTTTTGAAAGTAAATGGTGCCCACTTGGATATGGCTTGTTTTCTTAACATGTGTATCAAATTTTGTGTATTATATTGGACTTCCTGCTCAGAGATGTCATTTTAATTTTATTATGATTCTCCAGGCATTAATTGAGCACCTACTGTTTGGAAATCCCCTCAATAATGCAAATTGTGAGAAAAGGATCCCACCACTGCCCAGATAATTTGAGTCCTGCAGCAGCTACCCTATGTTAGGAGGATAGGGAGATACTCCCCAAGACATAAACTTGAAAAAGAGGTTAAGAAGAGGAGACTGCAGATGGGAATAGCGCAGTGCACGTCATCTGAGGGGACCGCAGATTCTCAACAGTGAGCTGACCCAGAGCCTGGCCCTGCCATCAATGCTGGGAGCCTTGGGCAGCACTGTCAGGCTGATTTCAGCAAGCAGCCTCTCAAGGATGTGAGGTCCTTGTCCCAGCTGGCAGGTTTCTTAAGCAAGCAAATGGAGGAGGCCCAGCCCTACCAGCAGATAAGAGGAGGCCCCTGGGGGGGTGAGGGGGACACAGGAAGCCCTGCCCCTCAGAACTGACAGGACCACTCGCCCCTCCCCCACTTGCGGGCAGATCTGTGACACCAGGGCGTTGTTGCCAGGATGTGACATACTTACTTCCTCCTATGACGTCACAGAGGGTGAGGGACTCAGTCCAAGGGCTGTGGCCTCAACTTGGCAGTTGCAGGATTCGCAAGTGTTTGAAAAGGCCAAGGTGAGTACCCTGGGGACTAAGGGAGCCAACCCTCCGTAACAGTGGAACCATCACGGAGTCTTCGCCCTCAGCCTGAGCACACCTAGGACACGTATGACGGGATGAGAAGACTCTCGGTCCTGGGGGTGGGCAGAGGGTCTCAGAATGACTTTGTACTCAGTATGAGGGGCCAGGCCTCAAAGCAGGTGGGCTCAAAAAATACTGAGGGCAACTCCCACCACCAAATAGTAGGCCCATCAGAGTCTGGTCACTGCCCTGAAAGCCACGGGGCAGGGTTGTGGAGCAGAAGCTGCCAATCACTATTTACATTAGGGCTCTGAAAGACGAGAGCCTGAGTCTGCAGCCACCATTCACCAAACGGCATGGGGGTCCCAGGACCCTTGTGCAAGTGCAATGGCCCAGAATGAAGACTAGGGAATCCAAAGAGGTCAGGGTAGGAGATTCCCTACTGACAAGTCAGCACTGCAAGCACCTGGATGGGAAGCGCCCTTCATTTCCCTTCTGGGGGTTCCAGGGAGGGTTGAGCAATCCAATTCAGATCAGCAGAGGGAATGATTTCCAGGACCTGTCATCTGTTGATGTGACGGTCTTGAGTGTGAATCACGAGGTCCTCTCAACTCAGCAGACCGGCAGCCTGTGCGGCTGTCACGCAGTGTGCCTGAAGCACGCATGGCAGGCTCAGCCCGAGACTCACGCCTTCTTCTTCCACAGGCTGCCCACAGGACAGGCTGACCCGGCGAGCACACGAGCCCCGTGTTCTCCTAGAGCAGGTCCCTCAAAGACGACTGCAAATGTAGCTCTCCTAATAGCCGTGGTGGAACTTCCGTGGTGAAGGCACACACACACCCTCTCAACCTCATTCTCCAGGGAGTCCACCTCACCTAGTCTGCACACGCCCGCCTGCTGGCCCTGACGACATCATCATGCCTCGGGCTCATAAGCGCAAGGGCCGTGCCCCTAAGAAAAGTCGCCATACTGGACAGGACCCCCAGGCTCACAGGGCAGCTCAGGGAGGGACCGAATTGGCAGAAGAGCCCTCCTCTTCTTCTCCTGTTCTTGAGGACATTCCACGGAGCTCATCTGCTGCTGTGTCAGGTACCCCTCCCCCAAGACCCAGCAGCCCTCCCTCCACCAGCACGACTTCTGGACGTGTTCCTGACACAAGACCTCATGAGGGTGACGACAGCCAAGGCGAGGAAGAGCAACAGCCACCTTCCTCGGGGGTCACACCCTCCGCTGACAGATCACACAGTGATGCTTTAGCCACGAAGGTGGATTTGTTGGAGCAGTTCCTGCTCTACAAGTATAAAATGAAACAGCCCATCATGAAGGCAGACATGCTGATGGTGGTTAACACCAAGTGCCCACACCTGTTTGCAGAAATCCTCCAGGGAGCCTCTCGCAGCATTGAGGCTCTCTTTGCGGTGGAAGTGAAGGAAATCAACTCAACCTGTCAATCCTATGACCTCGTCAGCAAACTCAAACTGCCCAACAATGGGAGGGTGCGCCCTGGCAGGGGCTTACCCAAGACCGGTCTGCTGATGACTCTCCTGGGTGTGATCTTCATGAAGGGCAACCGGGCCACCGAGGAAGACGTCTGGAAATTCCTGAACACCATGCGGATCTATGCTGGGAGGAAGCACTTCATCTACGGAGAGCCCAGGAAGCTCATCACCAAGGATTTAGTGAGGCTGCAGTACCTGGAGTACCGGAGGCTGCCTGACACTGATCCTGCACGCTACGAATTCCTGTGGGGTCCAAAAGCCCATGCTGAAACCAGCAAAATGAAAGTCCTGGAGTTTGTGGCCAAGGCCCGTGACACCGTGCCTACTGCCTTCCCATCCCAGTATGAAGAGGCTTTGCGAGATCAGGAAGAGAGAGCCCGAGTCGGAACTGCTGCCACCCCAGGAGCTACTGCCAGAGCCAGACTCAGGTCATGCACATGTCCAGCTGCTTCCTCACTCCTACTCAAATCCAAGGACATTTGCTATCCAGAAGAGAACCTAAGCCACCATGACAGGAGCTGCCTTTAAAATGGGGAAGAATCTCACAGACCAAGGGTTGGGCTAATGCAACATAAAAAAAAAAAAAACTTACCCATCTCGGTTTTCCTCATTTCCTTTAGTGTCTTGTTTTGTTAAAGATGCATTTTATTTATTTGAATGTCACAGTGATTGACAGAGAGGAAGAGACAGAGGAAGAGTGAAATCTCCCATCCTCTGGTTCATTCCCCAAGTGGCCATGATGGCCAGGGCTGGGCCATGCTGAAACTCGGCTGCAGGAAGGCATCCCTAATGGGATCATTTTACCTTAGTCACCAATTGTAAAATCTTATTTCCAAAATCAGCCATTCCTGAGTTACTGGAATGTGGATTTCGTATGCAGTTAGGGTACACATTTAATCCCATCAGAGGCATGAATGGGAAGTATCTGCTGTTATCTCCGTGTAGAAGGAAGCCTGGCTTTCTAGTTGTTTTGTACATACTGTCTCTAGGGAGTTCTGCAAACTAAGGGTCAAATGCTTTTGGGATGAGAGGCACAGAGTCCACTAAAGTGGGCATGTTTTGACATGAACTGGGGAACTAGAACGCCTGCTACATTCAAAGGGCACTCTAGGGGCCAGCGCTGTGGCGCAGCAGGTTGGAGCCCTGGCCTGAAGCGCCAGTATCCCATATAGGCGCCAGTTCTAGTCCCGGCTGCTCCTCTTCCGGTCCAGCTCTCTGCTATGGCCTGGGATAGCAGGGGAGGATGTCCCATGTCCTTGGGCCCCTACACTCACATGGAAGACCCGGAGGAAGCTCCTTTCTCCCGGCTTTGGATCCGTATAGCTCAGGCCATTGCGGCCATCTGGGGAGTAAAGCAGCAGATGGAGGACCTCTCTGTCTCTTCCTCTCTCTGTAACTCTGTCTTTCAAATAAATAAAATAAATCTTTAATGAAAAAAAAAAAGTGGGGGCACTCTAGAATTCACATGGGTATAATTTGGCCAATCTAAGGCATGGCTAGATTTTGGTATAGGAACCAATGAATAAAAACAGAGTAGGTGTGTGGAATGGTAGTCCTTGACAAAAGTCTGGGAGATGTGTGATATGTCCATGTGCTGAAGAGACCAAACTGGGGCCTGTGCTGTGGCTTAGTGGCTAAGGCCGCCACCTGCAGTGCTAGTATCCCATATGGATGCCAGTTGGAATCCCAGGTGCTCCACTTCCGATCTAGCTCTCGGCTATGGCCTGGGAAAGCAGTAGAGAATGGCCCGAGCCCTTGGGTTTCTGTACCCATGTGCGAGACTCCGAGGAAGCTCCTGGCTTCGTATCAGCACAGCTCCAAACATGTGGCCAATTAGGGAGTGAACCAGCAGATGGAAGACCTATCTCCCTCTCTACCTCTCCTCCTTTCTCTGTGTAAATCTCACTTTCAAATAAATAAATAAATAAATCTTTAAAAAATAGGAGACCAAATTAAATAACAGAAGCACGAATGGGGAAAAGCTGATTTTACTTTTTAAGGTGAATTTCAGCTAATTAAGTGTTTTTAGAGCGCTAGATTTTCTGACATATATTGTATTTTAGAAAATCCCTTATAGGGGGCCAGCGTTGTGCCATAGCAGGTTAAAGCCACTGCCTGCAATGCTGGCATCCCATATGGGCACCGGTTCGAGTCCTGGCTGCTCCATTTCCAATCCAGCTATCTGCTATGGCCTAGGAAAGCAGTGGAAGATGGACCAAGACCTTGGGCCCTTGTGCCACGTGGGACACACGGAGAAAGATCCTGGCTCCTGACTTTGGATCAGCTCAGCTCTAGCCATTACAGTCATTTGGGAGTGAACAAGCGGATGGAAGACCACTCTCTTTCTCCCTCTGCCTTTCCTTCTCCCTCTCCCTCTGGCTCCACCACACTCTGTAACACTGTCTTTCAAGTAAACAAGATAAATATTTAAAAAAATTTTAAAAATCCCATATAGGAGGGTGTTATTGTTTGGGTAAAGATCATCATAACTGCCACTCATTAAAAATGCAGTATTTGCCAGGCATCATGCCAGGTGCTTTCTGTACAGTACATACATCCCAATGCCCCACCCAAATAGGTGGATCTTAGCTTAGGAAGCTGTAACAGAACATCACAGTTCTGTGGCTTCAACGGCATTCATCTCTTGACATGCTGCAGGCAGGGTGCCGGCATACTGGCTCCTGGACAGGACTTCCCCACAGACAGCTGCCTTCTTGCTGTGTCCTCACATGATAGAGAGGCAATAGGAGCATGTGAGTCCATTTTTTTTCTGAGGGCACGAGTTCCATAAAGAAAGCCCCACCTTCTTTACCTCCTTTAACCATATGTGTCTTCCAAAACCCACTCCTCCCAACATCATCACATTGTTATCTAAGAATTCAACATATACATTTTGGAGAGACACAAACATTTCAGTACAACAGGCCTTACCACTCTCAAATGGCAGATGAAGAACATGTAACATTCTCATATTTACAAAGTGGTAAGTAATAGAGCTATTCTACCCATCTGATAGAAATTCATATTCGGCACGTGGTGGTATTCCAGTCCCATCAGCCTGAAGCTGACCTTGGATACCCTTTTTCATTCTCTCGCTTCAGTGGTGTATACAATTTCTGTTAGAGCAACACTGAATTTCTTTGGGTTCCTGGCTCCCGGCTTCACCCTGGCCCAGACAAAGCCTTTGCAGGCATCTGAAGAATGAAACAGCAGATGGAAAATTCTCTCTCTTTCTCTCTCTCTCTCTGCCTGTGAAAGCAAGAAAAAAAAAAGAGGGAGAGAGGAAGGTGTGGGGAGCAGGGTCCGTCTCCCGCAACATGGCAGGGCACCCGGGAGAGAAATAAGTACTGAGACTGTGGACTGAAACTAACTCTATGCGTCTGATCTCCCACCATATGGCGCTGAGAGACAGTAAACAAATCTTACACAGCTGCTTCGTTAATTAGCTGATTCCTGACCCAACCACTGTTTGGAAGAAAGCGGCATGCTCAGCACGCAGGCAGCAGAGCACGGATTGGTGGGAGAGGACTATAAAAGGGGGAGAGAGACAACATGCGGCGCCCCCCCCCACCCCCCGAGAGAGTCAGTTGGAGAGTTTGCCGGTGCCACTCCTCCACGGAGGCAGGGGAGCAGCAGCAAATCCGGGAAGGACCGGGGAAAGAAAACTGGCCCGGTGTTGTTCCTCCGCGAGTCTGGGAGCGACAAGTGGTTCCGTGACTCGGATATGGACGCAGGGAGAGAAAGCCAGCTGTGGCGGGGACAGAAAGCCAGCCGTGGCAGGGACAGCATCCGGTCCGGTGTCGTTCCTCTGCGAGTGGGGGAGCGACAGGAAGGAAAGTCTTAAAAAATTTCTTTGGACAAACACATAAAACGGATACTGAAAACTGTACCTTTGACTGCCATTCATGTGATCCTAAACTTACTGAAATTATTTCAACTCTCAAAATACATTGGGTAAAGCCTCCGCTGCAGTGCTGGCATCCCATATGGGCGCCAGTTCGAGTTCTGGTTGCTTCCCTTCTGATCCAGCTCTCTGCTGTGGCCTGGGAAAGCAGTGGAAGATAGCCCAAGTCCTTGGGCCCCTGCAGCTGCATGGGAGACCAGGAAGAAGCTCCTGGGTCCTGGCTTTGGATCAGTGCAGCTCCAGCCATTGCAGCCAATTGGGGAGTGAAGCAGCAGATGGGAGACCTCTCTGCCTCTCTTTCTCTCTGTGTGTAACTCTGAATTTCAAATAAAGAAATCCTTAAAAAATACATTTTTTATCTTTTGTAAATGGAGTTATTTATTTTACTAGTTACTTATTTTTTAAATTATAATTTATATAGCATAAATTCTTTTATGTAGCCAGGAGGGAACTTCTTTAATTAATGGCAGCAAACTAAGTAAATTTCTAACTCAACAAAATATTTAAAATTATATTAGACACTATAAAATAAGCATTGTGCTGAATATGATGTGAATATAGAATTTATTCTTTTCAGAATCATCCAAAGCATACAGTCTACATTTTATTTATGTAGAAAAAAATGATAGGGCCTGGCACTGTGGCATAGTGGGTGAGGCCACTGCCTACAATGCTGGCATCTGATATGGACACCAGTTATTATCCTGGCTGCTCCACTTCTGGTCCAGTTCCCTGCTAGTGTCCTGGGGGAAGCAGCAGAGGATGGCCCAAGTGTTTGGGACCCTGCTACCCCTGAGGGAGACCTGGAGGAAGTTCCTGGCTCCTGGCTTTGGCCTGGCCAAGTCTCTGCTATTATGGCCATCTAGGGAGTGAACCAGTAGATGGAAGATTCATTCTTTCTCTCTCTTTCTCTCTCTCTCAGAGTGAACCAGTAGATGGAAGATTCATTCTCTCTCTCTCTCTCTCTCTCTCTCTATCTCCCTCTGTACCTCTGACTTCCAAATAAACAAAAAAATGATATTTACGTATTTTTGAAGTAAATTTTTCACCTGATTATTTACTCTGAAAATAAAAAAGCATTAGATTGTAAAGATAATGAAAGGATGAATTATGGTCATCAATCTTTTGACTTTGTTAAGATATTGTAGAAACAGAAATATCATAAAAGATTTCAGTGAAATTTTCTTGGTACTAATAGATCTTAATATGTTGGTGCATGATTTGAACAATCAAGAGATATTAAATGATATGAAAGTTTACTGAAGATATTTGTATTCTTGGCATTCAGTACCACATGAGATATAGTATTAATATTCAATAAACATTTGAAAATAGTAAATATAACTGATGAATAGCATAACATTCAATTATAGGTGGTATTATTTCTTGAATAACACTCTCTCAGAAACTGGCTATTCTTGTATGGTATTTATGTTCACTCTTTTAAATAGAATATCAACTTAATCAGCACATCACATTCTCCTTCCAGGCTAGGTAATACAGAAAAATACCATGTAGAAAAAATGAATACCTTTAAAATTTCACAATATGTATTGACAGAATGTGAAAAATTAACAAGAACCATAAAAAATCATATCTGTGACATTTAAAATACTCTGAAAACTAAATTAACACTTTAAAATCTACAACGTGCAAGAAATAGACATGCAAACTGTTGTGTCAAAACTTTGGCAATGGGGGACCAGCACTGTAGCACAGCGGGTTAAGCCACTGCCTGTGACACCTGCATCCTATATGAGCACTGTTTCCAGTTCCAGCTGCTCCGTTTCCAGAGAAGCTCCCTGCTAATGCACCTGAGGAAAGTAGTGGAAGACAGCTGAAGTGTTTTGGCCCCTGACACTCATGTGGGAGTCCTGGATGGAGTTCCAGGCTCCTGGCTTGGGCTTGGCCCAACCTTGGCAAATGTGGGCACTGGGGAGTAGAAAAGCACATGGAACATCTCTCTCTGTCTCTCCCCACTCCCTCTCTCCATCTCTCTCTCTTACTCTGTCTTTCAAATAAATGAATCTTCCAAGAAATATTTGGTAATGGAAAGCATTTAATAAAAATAAAGGTGATCAAAACCATATGTTTTTTTTTTACTATCAAAACTAAAAGAACAAGTAGGAATGACTAAACAGCATGAAGGTTTGTATTATTATTGATATCTCAGGTAATGATAATAATCATAGGTTTATATTTGCTATCATAATAAATATATTTTAGAATTATTTCTTTTAGGACTTTAAGAATAATTATTTTATGAGTTAATATTCCAAATGGAGATACTAACACAGCATTTCTAAACTATATATGTACAAATATATATTAGAATATATCAATACACACTTCTGTGTATATGATTCCACGTATTTGTGTTTATTAACTCATAAACTCTTTATTACCATTGACTTGCTGTTGTACTTCAGGTAAATGAAACTAATTCTCTGAGCCTCAGTTTCCTTACCATGAATCATAGTTACTATCATGCTGGTTTATGATGACTGCATGTGATCAAATAAAAAAGATACTACTCTTCTGATGGCTGTGGCAGAATTCATGCCATATATTCATTAAATCTATGTTCATTTTCCCATTCCTGAGTACACAGGAGGTCTACATTTCTGGACTTCCCACAATACTGTGTTATGGATGAAGGAATGTAGGCAAAAACACGTAAGTGATACATTCCACATTCAAGCTTAGTCCAATGCTACAGGCAAATTTTCTGTTCACTTTTCCTTCCCATGGTAACAATGAATGGCATGTACCTTTGGTGCAGCTGCAAGATCACAGATCCTCCTCAGCCCTGGCAGCCCGTTTCCTTAAGCTACTGTCCACAGTAGTGTTGCTCAAAAAATGCTTTTACAATGAGTTATTGGGGTTAATATTGTGGCAGGATAATTTATCATATCAACTAGTACAGTGGCCACTTCTCAAATTCCATTCCCTTTGTTTTCTTTCTTTTAAATATAAATCAAACCATTTTAATTAAATTACAATTATTTATCACTGGCTGACTTTAAACAATTATCACTAAATAAATAAAAGATACAGGAATATATAAACAACACAAACATTAAAATAAATGTTGATTTCTGTTGTGAATATGGTTGATTAAGACAGCATTCCCATTCTCCTCCAAGAAAGCACTCATCAGGAGAATAGTAATACAAAAACCACCAACTATTTGCTACAAAACTAGGAAGTAAGTGTCAACACATTTCTGTGTGATGTTAAAAGTGGAAATCATGAGAGAGGAAAAGAAAAGCCAAGGCTAGATCACATTATTTTTTTTTAAATTTTTTTAACTTTTATTTAATGAATATAAATTTCCAAAGTACGGCTTATGGATTACAATGGCTTCCCCCCCATACCGTCCCTCCCACCCACAACCCTCCCCTTTCCCACTCCCTCTCCCCTTCCATTCACATCAAGATTCATTTTCGATTATCTTAATATACAGAAGATCAGCTTAGTATACATTAAGTAAGGATTTCAACAGTTTGCTCCCACACAGAAACATAAAGTGAAAAATGATAGATGATTTTTTTTAAATGATGATGAAATCAGATCAGACCTATTGTCATGTTTAATCCCAGTGAGAGTCAAGTTGGGAGTTGATAGTTTCTTTTTTTTTTTTTTTACAGAGGATCAGTTTAGTATGCATTAAGTAAAGATTTCAACAGTTTGCACCCCCATAGAAACACAAAGTGAAATATATTGTTTGAGTACTCGTTATAGCATTAAATCTCAATACACAGCACATTAAGGACAGAGATCCTACATGAGGAGTAAGTGCACAGTGACTCCTGTTGTTGACTTTACCAATTGACACTCCTGTTTATGGCATCAGTAATCTCCCTATGCTCCAGTCATGAGTTTCCAAGGCTATGGAAGCCCTCTGAGTTCTCCGATTCTTATCTTGTTTAGACAAGGTCATAGTCAAAGTGGAGGTTCTCTCCTCCCTTCAGAGAAAGGTACCTCCTTCTTTGAAGACCTGTTCTTTCCACTGAGATCTCACTCACAGAGATCTTTTGCCAGAGTGTCTTGGCTTTCCATGCCTGAAATACTCTCATGGGCTTTTCAGCCAGATCTTAATGCCTTTAGGGCTGATTCTGAGACCAGAGTGCTATTTAGGACATCTGCCATTCTATGAGTCTGCTGAGTATCTCACTTCCCATGTTGGATCACTCTCCCCTTTATTTATTCTATCGGTTAGTGTTAGCAGGTACTAAACTTGTTTATGTGCTCCCTTTGACTCTTAGTCCTTTCATTATGATCAATTGTGAACTGAAATTGATCACTTGGAATAGTGAGATGGCATTGGTACATGCCACCTTGATGGGATTAAATTGGAGTCCCCTGGTATGTTTCTAACTCTACCATTTGGGGCAAGTCAGCTTGAGCATGTCCCAAATTATATATCTCTTCCCTCTCTTATTCCTACTCTTATGTTTCACAGGGATCACATTTCAGTTAAATTTCAACACTTAAGAATAATTGTGTATTAATTACAGAATTAAACCAGTCATATTAAGTAGAACAGACAAAAAAACTACTAAGAGGGATAATGTATTAAGTTGTTCATTAACAGTCAGGGCTATGCTGATCAAGTCACCATTTCCCATAGTGTCCATTCCACTTCAACAGGTTTCCTTTTTGGTGTTCAGTCAGTTGTCACCGATCAGGGAGAACATATGGTAATTGTCCCTTTGGGATTGGCTTATTTCACTCAGCATGATGTGTTCCAGATTCCTCCATTTTTTTGCAAATGACTGGATTTCGTTGTTTCTTACTGCGGTATAGTATTCTAAAGAGTACATACCCCATAATTTCTTTATCCAGTCTACCGTTGCTGGGCATTTAGGTTGGTTCCAGGTCTTAGCTATTGTGAATTGAGCTGCAATAAACATTAGGCTGCAGACCGCTTTTTGTTTGCCAATTTAAATTCCTTTGGGTAAATTCCAAGGAGTGGGATGGCTGGGTCGAACGGTAGGGTTATCTTCAGGTTTCTGAGGGATCTCCAGACTGACTTCCATAGTGGCTTGACCAGTTTGCATTCCCACCAACAGTGGGTTAGTGTCCATTTTTCCCCACATCCTCGCCAGCATCTCTTGTTGGTAGATTTCTGTATGTGAGCCATTCTAACCGGGGTGAGGTGGAACCTCATTGTGGTTTTGATTTGCATTTCCCTGATTGCTAATGACCTTGAACATTTTTTCATGTGCCTGTTGGCCATTTGGATTTCCTCTTTTGAAAAATGTCTATTGAGGTCCTTGGCCCATCTCTTAATTGGGTTGTTGGTTTTGTTTTTGTGGAGTTTCTTGATCTCTTTGTAGATTCTGGTTATTAACCCTTTATCTGTTGCATAGTTTGCAAATATTTTTTCCCATTCTGTCGGTTGTCTCTTCACTCTCCTGACTGTTTCTTTTGCAGTACAGAAACTTCTCAATTTGATGCAATCCCAATAGTTGATTTTGGCTTTGACTGCCTGTGCCTCCCGGGTCTTTTCCAGAAATTCTTTGCCTGTGCCAATATCTTGAAGGGTTTCTCCAATGTTCTCTAATAACTTGATGGTGTCAGGTCGTAGATTTAGGTCTTTAATCCATGTTGAGTGGATTTTTGTGTAAGGTGTAAGGTAGGGGTCTTGCTTCATGATTCTGCACGTGGATATCCAATTTTCCCAGCACCATTTATTGAATAGACTGTCCTTGCTCCAGGAATTAGTTTTAGATCCTTGATCAAATATAAGTTGGCTGTAGATGTTTGGGTTGATTTCTGGTGTTTCAATTCTGTTCCATTGGTCTATCCATCTGTTTCTGTACCAGTACCATGCTGTTTTGATTACAACTGCCCTGTAGTATGTCCTGAAATCTGGTATTGTGATGCCTCCGGCTTTGTTTTTGTTGTACAAGATTGCTTTAGCTATTCGAGGTCTCTTGTGCCTCCATATAAATTTCAGCACCAATTTTTCCAGATCTGAGAAGAAGGTCTTCGGTATCTTGATTGGTATTGCATTGAATTTATAAATTGCTTTTGGGAGAATGGACATTTTGATGATATTGATTCTTCCAATCCATGAGCATGGAAGATTTTTCCATTTCTTGGTATCCTCTTCTATTTCTTTCTTTAAGGTTTTGTAATTTTCATCGTAGAGATCTTTAACGTCCTTGGTTAAGTTTATTCCAAGGTATTTGATTGTTTTTGTAGCTATTGTGAATGGGATTGATCTTAGAAGTTCTTTCTCAGCCATGGCATTGTCTGTGTATACAAAGGCTGTTGATTTTTGTGCATTGATTTTATACCCTGCTACTTTGCCAAAATCTTCTATGAGTTCCAATAGTCTCTTAGTAGAGTTCTTTGGGTCCCCTAAATAAAGAATCATGTCATCTGCAAAGAGGGATAGTTTGAGTTCTTCCTTCTCAATTTGTATCCCTTTAATTTCTTTTTCTTGCCTAATAGCTCTGGCTAGAACCTCCAGAACTATATTGAATAGCAGTGGTGAGAGTGGACATCCCTGTCTGGTCCCAGATCTCAGTGGAAATGCTTCCAACTTTTCCCCATTCAATAGGATGTTGGCTGTGGGTTTTTCATAGATTGCTTTGATTGTATTGAGGAATGTTACTTCCAAACCCAGTTTGCTTAGAGTTTTCATCATGAACGGGTGTTGTATTTTATCAAATGCTTTCTCGGCATCTATTGAGAGAATCATATGGTTTTTCTTCTGCAGTCTGTTAATGTGGTGTATCACATTGATTGTCTTGCGCACATTAAACCATCCCTGCATACCAGGGATAAATCCCACTTGGTCTGGGTGGATGATCTTTCTGATGTGTTGTTACATTCTATTGGCGAGAATTTTATTGAGGATTTTTGCATCTATGTTCATCAGGGATATTGGTCTGTAATTCTCTTTCAGTGCTGCATCATTTTCCGGCTTAGGAATTAAGGTGATGCTGGCTTCATAGAAAGAATTTGGGAGGACTCCCTCTTTTTCGATTGTTCTGAATAGTTTGAGAAGAATTGTAGTCAGTTCTTCTTTAAATGTCTGGTAGAATTCAGCAGTGAATCCATCTGGTCCTGGGCTTTTCTTTGTTGGGAGGGCCTTTATTACTGTTTCATACAAGTTTATCATGTTACCCAGACTGTTAAGTGACAGAGCTGTAACTGGACCCTTGGTCTGAATTAAACTAAATCCTACACTCTTCCAATCCTTCTACCCTGAGACAAACATTCTGTCTTTTTATTACCTTTTCTTGTTGCAATTCTAAAATGCATTTCCAGCAATAAAAAGGACCCTCGTCTTAGTATCTTTTGTACTGCTGTAACAAAATATCTAAGGCTGGGTGACCTATACAGTTGCCTGGTGTTTCTCATTGCTAAGGCACACAAACAGCAAGGTGCCGGCATCCTGGCAAGGATCCCCTAGCTGCATCACGACATGGAGAAGTACAAAGGCAAACAACTCTGTGCACAAGGGGCCAAGGCAGATGGGGCCTTGCTTTCTAACAATGTGCTCTTGTGAGAGCCCGTCCCATTACACTAGCCCTGAAGCACTCTCCTGAGACAGTGTTAATCCATTCATGAGGAGGGACCCCCACCATGATCTAATTATGTCCCACCAGGTCCCACCTCTTAAAGGTTCCCACCTCAACACTGCCACACTTGGGACCAAGCTTCCAACTTTGTGCACATAAGCCATATCCAAACTATAGCAAATCTTTCACAGTTACTACAATCAGTCATAATACAGGAAGCATCTGTGTGAATAAGCCACAATTTTGGGTCTGTTTGTGGAGTTCAGTCATGTTGCATCTTATGGCCCCTTGCCACAGGATTCCTTGAAAGCTGACCCTGCCCAGAAACTGGCTTTTATTCAACTCCAGTTCACTTTGCAGTACAGCACCCTTCCCTGGGTCTTCCCCAGGGTGAATTCCTGTCCATTTCTGAAACAGGACTTTTTCAGTGCCACTTCCTCTCACAGATGCCCCGTCGTCAGCAGGAGGGCAGCTCAAAATCACCTTCTTTCCCCCTGAAAGAGGATTCCAATTATTTTTTATTCATTTTCCTGAACATAGCCACTCCCTGGTGGTGACAGCCTCTTCCATGTATGAACCATAAAGCTCGGACCACCTGGGTGTCTCCACGACACCCATAAACTATCCAAATGAGTAGGAGAGTAGAATCAGAATTGGCAACAATATTTTTGATTGAGAGTTATATGCTGTAGGTAGATAATGTGTCAACAACCAAGTTTTTGCAAAGTTTTCATGGCAGTTTTATTGGAAATTTGTCCATGGAAAAATATCCCAATGGTGGGCTTAACCAGGTTTTGAATATTCAAAGCCACTCTCATAAATTGGAGATAAGGAAAAATCACAAAAAAAAAATCACTGTAGTGTAGTGTAGCTATTGAGTCTGATTTTTTGGACTCTTCCCCCGGGGAGGCCCTCTAAAAAAAGAAAAAATGGCTTCTTGGAAGACGCACTAATAGAAAGGATAGAAATGATTTACAATCTTTCAGATACCTCTTATCTCAGTATTTACACCAGAGGAAAATAGTGATTTTTTTTCCCTGTGATGAATGGTACCGATAGAAGTATCCTGTAAGTTCAGACATGCTTAGGTTTTCAAGATTTACCATTCTCACCCTACTTACACCTCAGAATTTATTTCTAAGATGGTAATGAGTGAAGAAGGTAGGAAGCCTTCCCTCACCGTGATTCTACAGGGTTCTTTAGAAAATTTGATGTGATCCTGTATTGCAAAACACTTATCACACAGTAGACTCTTGGAAAAAAATCAAGGCATGTTCAACCTTCCTAGAGACAACATCAAGTATGGAGATGATTGTTTTCATAACATTCTCTAACAGATTTTCCTTTATTGAACACTTAATATGTAACAGCTTATAGGAGAGACTTCAAGTGCTCATCTACATAGTATCTTGGACAATATCTCCTTTGGCATGTTAGGAGGCAGTATGATCTAGTTAACTTGTAATTAGGAAGGATTCTGTGACAATCCTTGCCAATAAAATATATGAAGAGGAGCAATATAGGTTATTCAAATAGTTCATGTGTAATAAAATGAGAAATGAAGGGTATTCTCTGTCTTGAATTCAACATTATGTGATATTAATATATCTACTCCTGCAAAAAAGGGAAAAAATACCATTAGAAGTATGGGGGGTGGGGTGGGACACCTGGTTTTATACTTGGATGGAACTAGGAAGCCCCATGTGGGAGCTCTGTAATTCTTTCTCTGTGCTGCTTCTTCCTTGCCAATATTTGGTCCTGTGAATTTGGTCATAATCTGGCCCACATCCTCATCTCCTCAACAACAGAAGGTGGTCAGTTTCACCTGAATTACTCCACCCTGCAATGCTGTGTCACAGCAGCAAGCTGAGGCAATTATAGACAGACAGTGTTGGTTCTTAATGTCTCAGGAATCAATGCCTTTCATTGCTTGATGTCCAATATGCTGAAAATTATTAACTATATTTTATCATTTCCATCTGTTTTTCAGTTGTTTCAGGCAGATGGTTAAATCTAACTCCTGTTATTTTACCTTCCCCAGAGACACAAGTATCATAGTCTAATCACTGTTACATGTAAACCATAAGCCAATCAGCACTTGAAATAAATCAGAGTAAAAACTTAAATGAAAAGACTGTGGTACACATACACAAATATATATGTAGGAGTGTATGTTTGTGTGTGTGTGTATATATATATATATACACACACATATATTCATATATACACATTAACATGTAAGTAGGAGAGTATAAGCCAGCAGAGAAAATAATCAAGAATGTTTCTCTTCCGCTTCTGGAAATTTATATGATTTTTCAATTTTATTATTATTTTAATATTTTCTAACACTGTTGAAATGTATATTATCTTTATGTCTGTAAAATAAAATGAACATTCAAACTATAAGCGGATACTTAATTAGTCAGAACTTTCTAAAGACACAGAACTAATTAGTGATACACACACACAAACACCCACACATCTATTTTTAGAGCAGTGGCCTTTGCAAAGTGATTAAGTGATAACTAGTGATATTAGCCCCCTTCAGAAAGGGTTCACAGAGAGCTCTCTCTGTGTACTGTAAGAACACAGTTAAAAGAAGATCATCTATGAACCAGGAAGCAGGCCCTCACCAGACATCAACTCTTTGAGAGCTTTGACTTAGATGTTCTAGCCTCCAGAAGTATAAGAAATAATTTTGCTGCATAGAAGCCACCTGGTCTATGATATTCTGGTATAGGAATAGAACTAACATTCTCTCTCCTTCCCTCCCTCCCCCTCCTTCTCTCTCTCCCATTGACTTTGAGTCTGGCCTGGAGGGTTGGCAGGGGGCAAGAAAACAACTTAAGCCTATGAGGTGCTCCCCTGGCCTCTATATCACTGGCACCTGTATTCAAACTGCCCAGGCAGAACACCAACAGGCAGCTGGCTCTGGAAATGCCTCAGCTCTCTCTGTGGATGAAGCGGCCTCCTGGGGCTGAGAGTAGATCCCCTGCTACCTGTGATTTTAAGAGCCCTGCATTTTATGACTGAGGAAATTATCTGACTGCATGATAGGGCATGAGGTATAGCTGAGTCTCTGGGCAATCACTGTGTCTGGACTGGAGGGGCTCAGATTTCACTAGGTGCCTGGGGTGGGTCATTGCAGAGGGTTCCGTACTCACATCAAGATCCACATGGATCCTTTGTGTGGTTCTTACAAATCCATGGATGGGGTATGTAGCAACTGTGGGCTCACCTGGGCATTGAATACCTTAGCAGAGAGGAGGTGAAGCAGTGATCATACTAGCCAAAGGGATCATACCTTCACCCCTGCTGACAACAGAGGAGATCTAGCACACCCTACATGGGTGTCACTCTGTACTCTTGTACCATACCCAAACACTGCTAGGAGCTCCCTGGTGACCCCAGCACATGCCTCTATATACCCACTGAGGGAACAGTCAGTCACTCCAGTAAGCCAGAGAGGCATAGTTCAAAGATAAAAGCCATCAGAGGAGAAACCTAAAACCCAAAAAATAGCTCCACAAATGCTTAAAAATAAATATAAAAACACAAGAAACATGAAGAAGGAAGAAAATATGACTCCCCAAAAGGAACACAACACTTTAATATTAGCATGTAAAGAAAAGGAGATTGATGAAATGCCTGTAAAGGGATTCAAAAAATGATCATTAGGATTACTCGGAAGAAACAAGAAACAAGTTTACGAGTTAAAGAAGTCCATACATGACATGTATAAAAAATTTTCCCATGAGATAGATATTGAAAAGAAATCAAAATGAAATATTAGAAATAAACAACATGTCACATAAAAATACAATGGAAAGCCTTTACAACAGACTTGATGAGGCAGAAGACAGAATATCCAAGATAAAAGTCAAAGCTTTACAAATATCTCAGTCCAAAAAAATTAGAAAAATTAAAAACAATTTTTGAGATTTATGGGATACTATCAAATGACCCAACACATGGGTCTTAGGTGCTCCTGAAGATGTGGAGGGAGAGAATGGATTAGAAAGCCTATTCAGTGAATTAATAACAGAAAATTCCCTTATTTGGAGAAAGAAAGGGACATCCAAGTACCGGAGGCACACTGAACTGCTAATAGATAAGGCCAGAAAAGATCTTAACTATGACATATTGTAGCCAAACTTTCAACAATCAAATGTAAAGAAAATATTCTAAAATGTTCATGAGAGAAATTCCAGATTATATTCAGATTGACAGTTGAACAGAAACCCTAGAGGTTGGAGAGAATGGATAGACACAGTTCAAGTCTTAGAAAAAAAAATGCTTTAAAGATTTATTTATTTATTTGAAAGTCAGAATTACACAGAGAGGAGGGGCAGAGAGAGGGAGAGAGAGAAGGAAAGAGAGAGAGAGAGAGAGAGAGAGAGAGAGAGGGAGGTTGGTCAGTCTTCATCTGCTGGTTCACTCCCCAATTGGCTGCAATGGCCAGAGCTGCACTGATCCAAAATCAGGAGCCAGGAGCTTCTTCCAGGTGTCAAATGCAGGCGCAGGGGCCCAAGGACCTGGGCCATACTCCACTGCCACATCCAGGCCAGAGCAGAGAGCTGGATCGGAAGTGGAGCAGCCAGGTCTCAAACCGGCGCCCATATAGCATGCTGGTGCTTCAGGCCAGGACATTAACCAACTGCGCCACAGCGCCAGTCCCAAAGAAGAAAAAAACTTTCAACCCAGAATATTATACCCTAAAAAGCTCTCATTTATCAATGAAGGTAAAGACCTTTAATAACACAAAGAAATGGAACGATTTTGTCACCATTATCCATCCTCAAAAACGATGCTTAAGGATGTGCTATACACAGAAACACAGAAAGAAAGTCATCATTATCAAAGAATGTGAAGGTAGAAAATCTCCCAGTAAAAGTACAAAGGAAATCCAAGATAAACAACAAGAATATTTATGGGGAAATGCCAGGGCTAAGCCGTTACTTACAGATAACAACCTTGAATGTAAATAGCCTGCATTCCCCAATGAAAATATACAGACTGGCTGAACTGATTAAAAAACAAGATCCATCTATTTGTTACATGCAAGACACACACATCACCAACAAAGATACATACAAACTAAAAGTTGAAGGAAGGAAAAACACATTCCAAGATAATAAAAACTAAAAAAGAGCCAGAGCAGCCATCCAGAAATAAGACAAAAAAGACTTTAAAACAAAAACTGTTAAGAGACAAAGAAAGGAAATTATATAATGATTAAGGGATCAATTCTGCAGGGTCTTAGTCCACCCGTACAAGGATGGACTGGGTCTGAGGAAAGGTAAGTGTGCCGCTCGCCCGTTCCCCAGCCTCCTGATCCCGGAGACAATCAGACGCTGCGGGGAGTCAAGTCTAGAAAGAACTCGTTTATTTCACATGTAACAGGGGAGTCAAGTCTAGAAAGAACTCGTTTATTTCACATGTAACAGAGCCTTTTATAGCACAAAACTGCAGAGTCATTGGGGCAGGGCTAAGGACCAACCAATCACTTAAACGGTCATTTTACGGGGCAATTTTCATAGGACTAGCCATATGTCTACACACTTGTTACTAGTTTTGTTACCTCCCCTGATGTTGCATGGCCAATTAGCTTTGGTGGTAAACAACTTTGGATTTCACCCACCTTACTTCCTCTGGGCACCATCTTTGAATTGCTTCATGTAACTAATTTCCCCACATATTCCCCCTTTTTTGTTTTTAGCTGATCGCCCACCTTGTTTGAGTTTCGAGCCTGCCCACCTTGTTTGAAGTTCGGGCATACAGACACCTCCATTAGGAAGTACGTCCCGTCTACATGGAAGGTTTTTTTATTTTTATTAATTTTGTCATAATGTCCTGCACTTCCCGGAATGGTCCCCCCTTTTTTGTTTTATTAAAAAATGAAGCTCCTAAAACAACCCCTGTGGCACCCAAACCTATGAGTCTGGTTACAGTACGTGGGGGATGAGGGTCACTAGCACGCAGGAATCGTTGTAAACCAATAACCCTATCGAAATACAAGGTGTGAGTCCTGTAGCCCTGCATAACCAAAACATACCTCCCTTCTGGGGTGCCACCCATAGGCCCAAAGTCTCATTAACAATTTGACATCCATTCCATATTTTTTCCTGAGACCCTTTTGACTAATCCAATGACCCATCCCCGTAGTCTCACACACCCATTGAGATGGGGGTTGGTCCCCCCTTTTTGTTTCCTTTAGGCCAGCCTCTTGGCCAGGCTGCCAGTGCTAGGCTCCTCGATGTGGAGAAGGAGCCGTAGCACACGCAGATCACATTGTAGGGCATGCTGAAGTCCTGCGTGGGGCAGGCTCACCAGCAGCAGTTCCGTGTATAGTCTCACGAAGTAGCTGGACTGAGGATGGAGAGGCTGACATAGAAGCCATGATTGGGGTCTGGAGTGTACTCAGTCCACTTGAGCAGGGTCCACCCAAACTGGATGGAGACTTTGGTGACTGAGCTGGCAGGCAGCTGAATGAGCATCTCCAGGAAGTGGGGCTGCAGGTGGTCCTGGGCAGGTTGGTCTCCTTGCCCTTGGACGTGATGGTGAGCATGTGCAGGCAGACCAGGGCACAGTGTCCAGCAGCAGCACGGGGAAGGCGCTGTACGGGTGGGTGTTGTATAGCAGGGTGCTCAACCCTCTCCCAGCCCGTGCAGCAGGAGGGCCGGGAACAGGGATCCTCAGGGCGCGATCTTCTTTGCCCCTCTCGCAGGGCCCATTAGAGAGGAGGCCGCCGGCATCATCGTCGGTAGCCTGGTCCCTCTCCGTCTGGTTCCCAACGGTCCTCTTGCTTGGGGGCTGTGGCAGCCGCATGAGCTGCTCTAGGATCCACTCCTCCTCCTCCCACGACAGCAGTTTGTTCATGGCCGGCCTTGGGCACAGCGGCATCACGGCGGCAGCTGTGCACACGCTCTAGCTCACTGTCCCGCTCCTCCAGCGCCTGCAGGCTGTGGATGAAGTCCTCCTGCAGGCGCTGCAGCCGGCCCTGCGCCTCCTGGAGCCAGGCGCACTTCATGTTGACTTGGTGCCGCCTGGTCTGGGGGCTGGAGCCGCCACCACTGCGCGCCCTGCCGGGTCCCTCCCTGTGCCGCCATCCTTGGGACACCTGCCGACTGGCTCCGCAGGCCCTGGCTCGGGTTAGTTCATGGGCTTGGCTCCGCGCAGCTCCGCTCCACGCAGCTCGGGCGGGGGCGCCTGGGGGCAGTTGCGCGTGGGGAGCCCCAGGGCCTGGCCTGGCCGTGCCATGGCCGTGCCCATGCCCCACAGATTCCCCCTTTTTGTTTTAAAAGCAGACCCACCTCTTGCGAAGTTCGGGTCTTTGGGCACCTTTTTTATAAGGTACACCCATTTGGCACCTCTTTTCCTGAGGTTTGCCTAGAATATAGGGGAGTCTTTAGGGTTGAGCTTGTTGTAGTGGCCACAGAGCGCCATAGTTTGTTTAATATGCAGGGCCCAAGGGTACAGATTCCTTTAACACCTAGGGCCTCATAGAAGGGAGGTCTATGTCAGGCCACCAGGTTCAGGGGACATTATGTGTGGTGCTGTTGAGGATCTCTCCATTGCTGGCACTGGTCACTAGTCAGGTCAACCACTGAGGTTGAGGTGGGTTTCTCTGGGCCACCGTCTGAGCCAAGAGGGTTGGAATGCCCATCAGTCGAGGTACCTCCATCTGAAATGGTTAAGGAACATAAAAGCTTCTCAAGGGCTCAAGGGTTCTTTGAGGTCCTTGGCCTCCCAAGGGTACCATTCCAAGGCCCTATTAGCCCCTGGGGCTAAATTAACAGGGTAGGCCTGAGGCAGCAAGTTCCCATGCCCAGAGTTCACTTCCCTACACTGCTTTATGTACACCAGATAAGCTTTCGCATAGGTTACCTCCCCAAGCCCCTGTCTTCAGTGGAGGGCTGGTCATTGGGATCTAGGTCACACAGGTCCCTCTGCAGGGTCGCATAGAACGACGCTCCCTCCTCAGTCCCAGGCACGTATGGCAGGGGCCTAGACTCCTCTGAAATGTAGGTGGGGGGAGGAAATTTTACTTTTGTCCTAACTTCCACTGTCTGTGTCTCTTCATCTTTCCTACTGTCGATATCATCCTCTGTCCCTTCCATATCCCAGACTGCCTTAAAAATAGGATTACCCATAATAAGGGTTTCACTTACCCTGAGAGACCGCTTAGCCTCGGCCTAAAAGTAACTGTTCGAAACCCACGTTGGGCACCAGATGCAGGGTCGTAGTCCACCCGTACAAGGATGGACTGGGTCCGAGGAAAGGTAAGTGTGCCGCTCGCCCGTTCCCCAGCCTCCTGATCCTGGAGACAATCAGACGCAGCGGGGAGTCAAGTCTAGCAAGAACTCATTTATTTCACATGTAACAGAGCCTTTTATAGCACAAAACTGCAGAGTCATTGGGGCAGGGTTAAGGACCAACCAATCACTTAAACGGTCATTTTACGGGGCGATTTTCATAGGACTAGCCATATGTCTACACACTTGTTACTAGTTTTGTTACCTCCCCTGATGTTGCATGGCCAATTAGCTTTAGTGGTAAACAACTTTGGATTTCACCCACCTTACTTCCTCTAGGCACCATCTTTGAATTGCTTCGTGTAACTAATTTCCCCACAAATTCAACAGAAATATGTGACTATAATAAATCTATATGCAACAAATACTATGGTACCACACTATTTGAAAGCAATGTTGGGCAGGCACTGTGGTGTCGTAGGGTAAACCTCCTCCTGTGGTGCCAGTATTCCATATGGGTACTGGTTTGTGTCTCAGCTGCTCTTCTTCCAATCCAGCTCTCTGCTTATGGCCTGGGAAAGCAGTGGAAGATGGCCCAAGTACTTGGGCCCCTGCACCCATGTGAGAGACCCAGAAGAAGCTCCTGGCTCCTGGCATCAGATTGGCCCAGCTCCAACCATTGTGGTCATTTGGAAAGTGAACCAGCAGATGGAAGACCTATCTCTGTCTGTAACTCTATTTTGCAAATAAGTAAATAAATCATTACAAAAAAAAAGGAAGCAATGTTAATGGATCTAAAGAGAGACACAGACTCCAATACAATAATGAGGGTTCACCACCCCAGTTTCATAATGTACAGAGCAACAATAAGAAAAATATCAAAAAAGAAACAGCAGAGCTAATCTACATTACAGACCAAATGGACCTATAGACATTCTTTTCATCACTGTATGGAACTATCTTTAGGATAGACCATATGCAAGGCCATAAAGCAAATCTTAGCAAATTCAAAATAACTGAAATCATACCCTGTATCTTTTCTGACAACAATGGAATGAAGCCAGAAATTAAAAACTTAAGAAACTCCAGAAAATATGCAAACACATGGAGACTGAACAATATGATCCTGAGGGCCAGCGATGAGCAGAGGCAGGTAAAGCCACCCTCTGTGATACTGGCATCCAATATGGGTGCCAGTTTGAGTCCCAGCTGCTGCACTTCCAATCCAGCTTCGTACTAATGCACCTGGGAGAGCAGCAGAAGATGATACAAGTGCTTGGGCCCCTGCACCCATGTGGGAAACCTGGAGGAAGCTCCTGGCTCCTTGCATTGGACAGGCCATGCTCCCACCATCCCAGCCTTATAGTGAATGGACTAGCAGATAGAAGATCTATCTATCTCTCCTCCTCTCTCTCTGAAACTCTACCTTTCAAAAATATAAATAAATATTTTTAAAAGATCTTGAATCAACATTAAGTCATAGAAGAAATCAAACGGAAAGCAAAAAAATTTCTGGAAACAAATGAAGATGACAATGCAGCATATTGAAACATGTTATACAACAAAAGCAGTGTTAAGAGGGAAGTTTATAGCAATCAGTGCCTACGTCAAGAAATTTGAAAAGCATCAAATGAATGATTTAACAATGCATCTCAAGGACCTACATAAATAAGAACAAACCAAAATCAAAATTAATATGGAAAATAAATAATTAAAATAATGGAATAAACTAAAACAAAAAATATAAAAGATTAGTGAAATAAAGAGTTTTGTTATAAAGATTCATTTATTTATTTGAAAGGCAGAGTTACAGAGAGGCAGAGAGAGAAAGAAGTCTTCCCTTCACTGGTTCACCCCCCAAATGGCTGCAACGGCCAGAGTTGATCCGTTCCGAAGCCAGGAGCTTCTTCCAGGTATACCAAGTGAGTGCAGGATCCCAAGGACCTAAGCCATCTTCTAGTGTTTCCACAGGCCACAGCAGAGAGTTGGATCAGAAGTGGAGCAGCTAGGACTCAAATCAGCACCTATATGTGATGCTGGAACTGCAGGCAGTGGTTTTACCCACTATGCCACAGTGCCAGCCCCAAGAGCTGTTTTTGTTTTTTTTTTTTTTTTTTTTTTAATAAAAAAAAACTGATAAACTATTGGCCCAATGCAACAAAAAAGCGAGGGTGGAGAACATATTTATCTCTGGCTTTTTGAATCCCTATCATATGGGCTCTTAAAAATGCATGCTCTGCACCCCCTTGACTTACATCTTCTGGTCTGCTTTAACAAAAATCAGGAGGAAGAGAAAGCTAGGCATCAGAAGTGATGTAGAGATAGGTGACAGGCCTATTAAATGTGGCTCTGTACGGTGATCTGCCATCAAGGAGAACCAATAGGCCAGTCCACTGCATTGGTTTTTGATGTGGAAAGCCAGGGCTTCAGCAGAAGTCAGCTTATGAAGAGCCCTGGCAGCTATGCTCGCTAAAAGTTGAATCACCAGAAATGGAACTGCCCTGGAGTTGAAGGACATCCAGGTCAGAGCCACAGAGCTTCCTGGCTCCAAGCTGAAAAACTCTTCACTTGGCCCAGCTTCCAAAGTGACCACCGCTGCGGAGCAGACAGCCAAGTAGGGTCAGCAACATTGCAGGCAGAACTGTAAATGTCCTGTTAGAGATGTCACCTGCCTTTACCTGGCCAGCTCTCCTCCCAGGCCAGCGAGGTAATGGAAGTCAAGAGGGTACCTTTCCCAAGGAGGTTCACACCTCCCTTACGATGTACCCCACGTGAAGAGATAGATGGGTCTGGTTCTCATAACTGACAAGCCCTTAAAGCCCACCAGATTACTATCAAGCCCCTTCTGTCAGTTTCTTTTTGCCTCTCAATTGGAGAACTTAGTTGTGGCTTAGACAGCAAAATTTTTAGGTCCTATAGTAATGACTCTGTCCTTTGTTCTAGACCCTGTCTAGCCCACTTGGGGCCTCATTCCTTTGTAATCATAGCCTCTACTCTAACATCAATGCCTCTACTCTCAATCTGGGTGTATTGATGGTCCTCTCCCCTATTTAATGTTGTATGATTGTTCAGGATTTTCTCCACAAACCCGTCTACCAGCAAAAGAAGAATGGCTTTTCTCTCAGTCTTAGTTGGGATCAGCTTTAAACCACGTCCATTAAACAGTCTTCACAGGGGTCCAGAGACCCTTCTCAATTCCTCTCCTCTATGAAATCAACTCATTATTCGGTTAATGCCACTCTTAGGATAATTGGTTGCCATTCTCATCCTGTCTTTTATACTACAGCGTTTGTTTAAGTATTTACAGGAGGTGATAATGGAAGGAACCAAGGCCTTCAGCAACCAGGTGGTCAACCAAATGCTGTTAAAGGGATATACTAGGCTCCTCATCCAGGAGACAGCAGCTTAAGACATCGCCCCATGCCAGCAAAGAGTACCTTGTTGCCCCATGTCAGCAAGAAGGAGCTCTAAAGACAGATTATCATACCTCTACCCATCCTGGACTTTGGGGACTAATGTAATCCCATACAACTCTTGCTTTATAAAAAAACAAAAGGGTGGAATGTTAGTAAAATATTACAGTCTTATCTATGGTGCAATCTACACTCCGACACTATCCTAGCCCCTGCCACCATGGCTGGAAGCCAAGTGACCCCATGGCTCAACCACTGGTGTCAGCTCCACCCCCACCCTAATGGGATTCTCTGCTCCTACTTCCCTGTCTGCCTCCCAGCAAAGTTTTAAAAGGACCTGTTCCTGAACACGTGGCTCTCTCTCTCTCTCTCTTACACTCTCCTTCTCTCTTTGTCCTTCTTCGCCCCTTCCCTCCAGTCTGTTGGGTTTCCCCCAATAAACCCTTTCCCTTAAAGAAATGCATGCTCTGGAAAGCCAAGACACTGTGGCAAAAAATGTCCTACATGAAGGACCTCTGCAGTTGAGACCCCAGAGGAAAGAAGTGGTCATCAAAGAAGGATATACTTTTCTCTGAAGGGAGGAAAGAACTTCCACTTTGTTTATGGCTTTGTCTAAATACTGAAGGAGTTTGTGGATTCAAAAGGCTTCCATAGCCTAGGTAGCTCCTATCAAGAGCCTTGGGTAATCACTGATGTCATACATAAGAGAGTTAATTGTTAAATTAACAACAAGAGTCACTGTGCACTAACTTCCCATGCAAGACCTCTGTCCTCAATGAATTGTATTATGAGAGTTAACAGTTAAACTTGTTCTCAAAGATTTAGTGTATTAAGTGGAGGATATTTTTATGTCTCATAAGTTTTAGTTATACCTAAGCGTCCAACTTCACTGCTTGTTTTCTTAGGTGCTTCCTCAATTAATGATAAAACTTGTTATCAAAGACTTACTTTATTTTAATGTATTAAATGGAGGATATTCCTATGTCTCATAAGTTTTAGTTATGTCTAAGTGCTGACAAAAGATGTATCATTCTTGGATGCTTCTTTAAAGTTAATTAAGTTTCTTCAAAAAAGTGAAACTAATTTCAAGATGCAATGACTTTGAACAGCCCTTGTCTTAATTGTTGAGGAAAAGTTTCTTTGGGGGTGGAGGGCAGGGCAAATTGTTGAACCCTTTACTTAGTACAGAGTTGGTCTTCTCTATATAAAGTTAATTGGAAATGCATCTTGAGGAAGTTACAAGATGGTGGAGTAGGGAGGGAGTTTACGGTTCTAGTCCAGGAGAAGATAATGTTTAAAAAGTGGAGAGAGTGTAGTCTCAGGGAAGAGTTAGAGAGAAAATGGCAGAGGAAACTATGAAAATTAGAGGGACCCAATAGAGAGCATGGACACCCACAACTCAGGAATCCAGCAGTCGAGAGCCTACACACCAATGTATGAAAGTAAGGTGAGACTAGACTGCAGCAGCCCAAGACACTGGCAATAAAGCTTCAGGAAAAGCCTAGAAGGAACCTGGATTCGAGTCCTCTGGGAGACAGTGTATCTGCCAATCTAGAGGAGAAAAAAAAAAGGAGGGTCACCGTTCTCTCTCCCCACTTTGGACACACCTAGCAGCTGTGCCAGCTCATGTCTGCACCCAGCAACCAGCTGAGTGGAGATTCCTGACTCTGGTGGGGAGAACTAACAGGGGCCTGGGAGCTCCTGACTGTGGGAGGCTTGTGTGCTGGGACTGTGAAAAAAAAAAATTGAGGCTGTGTAGGAGGACTTGCGGAGCAGCCGGGAATTTGGGCAGTCACTATGAGAGACTCCACATGCTCAGGGCCTCCTGGTTACCTTGTGAGGGACATTGCTGGGGTATCTGAACTTACATGGAGGACTGCACAGATCCTTGTGATCCCGGGGGCAGAGTGGACAAATATTATATACACTGGGGCTAGGGTTCAAGCACTGGTCTCCTTTGAGGAGAGGAGTTTAGCTGAGAACAAACTTACCACCTGATTTAAAAAAAAGGGAAGGGTCACCGTAATCACACCCTTCACCCTGGAGAACTGAACAGAGCTCCCCAGCCACACCCACTATAAGCCTCTAGATTTTCACTGAAAGCAGACACCCCACTTACCTACAGAGGTACAGTACAAAGATAAAGCTGGCACAGCAAAAACTAAAAATAAACCAACAAATATCTCCATGAATACCAAACAACAAAAGTGCCAATTCAAGAAACATGAATAAGGAAGACAATATGATGCCCTAAAAGAACACAACACTTCAGTACCAGGTTACAGAGATAATGAGATGGAAGAAAGGTGAAAAATGGTATTCAGAAAATTGATAAGATTACACAGAAACAAATGTATGAACTACTGAAATCCATACAGGACATGAAAGAAAATTTTTCCCATGAAATTGAGATCTTAAAGAGAAATCAAAATGAAATGAAGAACTCAATAGAACAAATAAGAAATGCAGTGTAAAGCCTTAACAACAGATTCAGTGAGGCAGAACAAAGAATATCAGAAGACAAAGCAAAGGAAATTATACAGTCAAGCCAAACACAAAAAGAAATTAGAAAATTAAAAACCACTGTAGGGGATCAACAGGATACTGTCAAACAACCCAATATATGGGTTCTAGGAGTTACTAAAGGTATGAAAAGAGAGCAAGAATTAGAAGGCCTTTTTAGCAAAATAATAACAGAAAACTTTCCTAATTTGGAGAAATAAAGGGACATCCAAGTACAGGAAGCACATAGAACTCCTAACAGACATCACCAGAAAAGATCCTCACCATGACGCATTGTAATCAAACTCACCACAGCAAAACATAAAGAAAACATTTCAAAATTTGCATGAGAGAAACACCAGAATTACTTTCAGAGGAGCTCCAATTAGACTCAGCAGACTTCTCATCAGAAACCCTATAGGCTAGGAGGCAATGGCGAGGTACATTCCAAGTTTTAAGAAAAAAAAACTAATGGGAGGGCGGAGCCAAGATGGCGGAATAGTGAGGGCGCGCACCGATAGTCCGGGAAAATTTAGTTTAATAAAAGTGGAGTTACGGTAGCCTCAGAAAAAGGACCAGGAAAAAATTGCAGAGGAAACTCTTCTAGATCTAGTGGCTGTGACTCGGAGGACCTACTGGGAGAACAAGGTCACCCACATTATGGAAGCCGAGCCGCGGGAGCTGCAGGGTCTGCGCGCCAGTGCAGGAAGGGGAGTTCATGTCACACAGACACCAGCGGGAAGAGTTGGGACGCCCAGGGCTCCGAGTCCACACATCGGCGCAGGAAGGGGAGGTGAGCTCAATAACCCAAGACACTGGCGGGGAAACGGCGGCCAGAATCTAGAGGGGAGTGGGAAAGTGCACCAGACTAACTACCGGAGAGAAGGAAAAAAAGGTGGAGGGTTTCTCTCTCTGCCAACCTTGCAAAGGTTTCAAGGCTGCAAGGCTTGCAAGAGTTTGCAAGAGACAAAGAGCAGGCCCCACCCTGGATTTACATAACAACAGGGGAGAGCTAAGGAACTGAGTAACTACAATTCAGTAGCCTAGGCAACCCAGTGGGAGTACAGAGGAGAAACAGAGCCTGCACAGACTCTTTGGGTAGAAGCCAGAGATCGGAAGCTAAATACCATCAATTCTGCACAGCCGTGCCGTGCGGCATTACTTACCCCCTGAATAAATAAAATAAATAAATAAATAAATAAATAAAAAGAGAGAGATTTACCACGCATAACCTGAGGGTGTCACCTTTGCACACCCGTAACACAGAAGAACCAAGCAGAGCTCTCAGGCCGCACCCACCTCAAGCCTCCGAGGCTCCTCCAACAGCAGGCAGTCCACTTCACACAGACATAGTATAAACTAAAAAAATAAAATAAAAAAAAAAAACGCACAGTGATGAAAGAAGAATTAACTATGGCAAGCAACAAACACAGAAATCGAGGGAACAAGATCAACGATGACACTATGAAGCCTCCAAATAAACAAAACACCCCAAGCCAAGATTATGAAGATGATGAGATAGAAGAAATGCAAGATACGGATTCCAAAAAATTTATGATAAGAATATTTAGAAGTTTTCAAAAGCAAATCCTTGAACTACAGAAATCCTTATTAGACAGGATTGAAAATCTCTCTCGTGAAAATGAAATTTTAAGGAAGAATCAAAATGAAACGCAGAAACTAGTAGAACAGGAAAGTGTGATAGTGAAGAGAAATCAAAATGAAATGAAGAGCTCAATAGATCAAATGACAAACACACGAGAAAGCCTTAAAAACAGAATGGGTGAAGCAGAAGAGACAATATCGGAGTTAGAAGACAGAGAACAGGAAAGGATACAGTCAGACCAAAGAAAAGAAGAGGAAATTAGAAATCTAAAACATATTGTCAGGAATCTTCAGGATACTATTAAAAAACCCAACATTCGGGTTCTAGGAGTTCCTGAAGGCATGGAGAGGGAGAAAGGATTAGAAGGCCTTTTTAGTGAGATACTAGCAGAGAACTTTCCAGGTTAGGAGAAGGACAGAGACATCCTACTACAGGAAGCTCACAGAACCCCCAGTAAACATGACCAAAAGAGATCCTCACCACGACACGTGGTAATTAAACTCACCACAGTGAAACATAAAGAAAAGATCCTAAAATGTGCAAGAGAGAAACGTCAGATTACTCTCAGAGGATCTCCAATCAGACTCACAGCAGACTTCTCATCAGAAACACTACAGGCTAGGAGGGAATGGCAAGATATAGCACAGGTGCTAAGAGAGAAAAATTGCCAGCCCAGAATATTATATCCTGCTAAGCTCTCATTTGTGAATGAAGGTGAAATAAGACCTTTCATAGCAAACAGAAATTGAAAGACTTTGTGGCCACTCATCCAGCCCTACAAAAGATACTTAAAGATGTGCTACACTCAGAAACACAGAAACACGGCCATCAATATGAAAGAAGGTAAAGGAAGAAAACCTACCAGTAAAAGAGCATGGGAAGCTCAAAGCATATACTAGAAAATATTTCCGGGAAAATGGCAGGGCAAAGTCACTACGTATCAATAGTCACATTGAACATTAATGGTCTGAATTCTTCACTTAAAAGACACCGTTCGGCTGACTGGCTCAAAGAACACAACCCAACTATTTGTTGCCTACAAGAAACACATCTCTCTAACAAAGAGGCATGCAGACTGAAACTGAAAGGTTGGAAAAAGATATTCCATGCCAACAGAAACCAAAAAAAAAGCAGGTGTAGCCATATTAATATCAGACAAAATAAACTTTATCACAAAAACTGTTAAGGGAGAAAAGGGGGACACTATATAATGATTAAGGGTTCAATTCAACAGGAAGATGTAACTATTATAAATGTATATGCACCTAATTACAGGGCACCGGTCTATTTAAAAGATATGTTAAGGGACTTAAAAGGAGATTTAGATTCCAATACAATAGTACTGGGGGACTTCAATACTCCACTCTCAGAAATAGATAGATCATCCGGACAGAAGATCAACAAGGAAACAGCAGATTTAATTGACACTATTGCCCAAATGGATCTAACAGATATCTACAGAACTTTCAATCCTACATCTAAAGACTTCACATTCTTCTCAGCAGTGCATGCAACATTCTCTAGGATTGATCACATACTAGGCCATAAAGCAAGTCTCAGCAAATTTAAAAGAATGAGAATCATACCATGCAGCTTCTCAGACCACAGCAGAATGAAGCTGGAAATTAGCAACTCAGGAAACCCTAGAAAGTATGCAAACACATGGAGACTGAACAACATGCTCCTGAATGAACACTGGGTCATTCAAGAAATCAAAAGAGAAATCAAAAACTTTCTGGAAGTAAATGAGGATAACAACACAACATATCAAAACTTATGGGATACAGCAAAAGCAGTATTGAGAGGCAAGTTTATAGCAATAGGGGCCTATATCAAGAAATTGGAAAGGTACCAAATAAATGAGCTTTCAGCGCATCACAAGGACCTAGAAAAACTGCAGCAAACCAAACCCAAATCTAGTAGGAGAAGAGAAATAATTAAAACCAGAGAAGAAATTAACAGGATTGAATCCAAAAAAAAAAAAAAAACACTACAAAAAATCAGCCAAGCGAGAAGCTGGTTTTTTGAAAAAATAAACAAAATTGACATCCCACTGGCCCAATTAACTAAAAAAAGAAGAGAAAAGACCCAAATCAATAAAATCAGAGATGAAAAAGGAAACGTAACAACAGACACCACAGAAATAAAAAGAATCATCAGAAATTACTACAAGGACCTCTATGCCAGCAAACAGGAAAATCTATCAGAAATGGATAGATTCCTGGACACATGCAATCTACCTAAATTGAACCAGGAAGACATAGAAAACCTAAATAGACCCATAACTGAAACAGAAATTGAAACAGTAATAAAGGCCCTCCCAACAACGAAAAGCCCAGCACCAGATGGATTCACTGCTGAATTCTACCAGACATTTAAAGAAGAACTAATCCCATTTCTTCTCAATCTATTCAGAACAGTCGAAAAAGAGGGAATCCTCTCAAATTCTTTCTATGAAGCCAGCATCACCTTAATCCCTAAGCCAGAGAAACATGCAGCACTGAAAGAAAATTATAGACCAATATCCCTGATGAACATAGACGCAAAAATCCTCAATAAAATTCTCGCCAATAGAATACAACAACACATCAGAAAAATCATCCACCCAGACCAAGTGGGATTCATCCCTGGTATGCAGGGATGGTTCAACATTCGCAAATCAATCAATGTGATTCACCACATTAACAGACTGCAGAAGAAAAACCATATGATTATCTCAATTGATGCAGAGAAAGCATTCGATAAAATTCAACACCTTTTCATGATGAAAACTCTAAGCAAATTGGGTATAGAAGGAACATTACTCAATATAATCAAAGCAATTTATGAAAAACCCACGGCCAGCATCCGATTGAATGGGGAAAAGTTGGAAGCATTTCCACTGAGATCTGGCACCAGACAGGGATACCCACACTCACCACTGCTATTTAACATAGTTCTGGAAGTTTTAGCCAGAGCCATCAGACAAGAAAAAGAAATTAAAGGAATACAAATTGAGAAGGAAGAAGTCAAACTATCCCTCTTTGCAGACGATATGATTCTTTACTTAGAGGATCCAAAGAACTCTACTAAGGGACTATTGGAACTCATAGAAGATTTTGGCAAAGTAGCAGGGTATAAAATCAATGCACAAAAATCAACAGCCTTTGTATACACAAGCAATGCCATGGCTGAGAAAGAACTTCTAAGATCAATCCCATTCACAATAGCTACAAAAACAATCAAATACCTTGGAATAAACTTAACCAAGGACATTAAAGATCTCTACGATGAGAATTACAAAACCTTAAAGAAAGAAATAGAAGAGGATACCAAAAAATGGAAAAATCTTCCATGCTCATGGATTGGAAGAATCAACATCATCAAAATGTCCATTCTCCCAAAAGCAATTTATAGATTCAATGCAATTCCAATCAGGATACCAAAGACATTCTTCTCAGATCTAGAAAGAACGATGATGAAATTCATATGGAGGCACAGGAGACCTCAAATAGCTAAAGCAATCTCGTACAACAAAAAACAGTCGGAGGCATCACAATACCTAATTTCAGGACATACTACAGGGCAGCTGTAATCAAAACAGCAGGGTACTGGTACAGAAACAGATGGATAGACCAATGGAACAGAATTGAAACACCAAAAATCAACCCAAACATCTATAGCCAACTTATATTTGATCAAGGATCTAAAACCAATTCCTGGAGCAAGGACAGTCTATTCAATAAATGGTGCTGGGTAAACTAGATTACCACGTGCAGAAGCATGAAGCAAGACCCCTACCTTACACCTTACACAAAAATCCACTCAACATGGATTAAAGACCTAAATCTACGACCTGACACCATCAAGTTATTAGAGAACATTGGAGAAACCCTTCAAGATATTGGCACAGGCAAAGAATTTCTGGAAAAGACCCGGGAGGCACAGGCAGTCAAAGCCAAAATCAACTATTGGGATTGCATCAAATTGAGAAGTTTCTGTACTGCAAAAGAAACAGTCAGGAGAGTGAAGAGACAACCGACAGAATGGGAAAAAATATTTGCAAACTATGCAACAGATAAAGGGTTAATAACCAGAATCTACAAAGAGATCAAGAAACTCCACAACAACAAAACAAACAACCCACTTAAGAGATGGGCCAAGGACCTCAATAGACATTTTTCAAAAGAGGAAATCCAAAGGGCCAACAGACACATGAAAAAATGTTCAAGATCACTAGCAATCAGGGAAATGCAAATCAAAACCACAATGAGGTTTCACCTCACCCCGGTTAGAATGGCTCACATACAGAAATCTACCAACAAGAGATGCTGGCGAGGATGTGGGGAAAAAGGGACACTAACCCACTGTTGGTGGGAATGCAAACTGGTCAAGCCACTATGGAAGTCAGTCCAGAGATTCCTCAGATACCTAAATAAAACCCTACCGTTCGACCCAGCCATCCAACTCCTTGGAATTTACCCAATGGAATTTAAATTGGCAAACAAATGCGGTCTGCACCCTAATGTTTATTGCAGCACAATTCACAATAGCCAAGACCTGGAACCAACCTAAATGCCCATCAACGGTAGACTGGATAAAGAAATTATGGGATATGTACTCTTTAGAATACTATACCGCAGTAAGAAACAAAGAAATCCAGTTATTTGCAACAAAATGGAGGAGTCTGGAACACATCATGCTGAATGAAATAAGCCAGTCCCAAAGGGACAAATACCATATGTTCTCCCTGATCGGTGACAACTGACTGAACACCAAAAAGGAAACCTGTTGAAGTGTGGGGAGCAACTCGGACTAGACTAAGTTACTGGAATTAAGACTTATTCTATGCATCTGCTCTCCCACAATATGGCGCTGGGAGAGGAGGAAACAACTTTTACACAGCTGCCTCCAGTTCGACCAGTAACCTGCAGGAGCTGATCCTGCTCCTGATTGGAGGAGAGCAGCGTTCTTGGCGTGTGGGTAGTAGAGTTGGGATTGGTGGAAGAGGACTATAAAGGAGGAGAGAGACAACATATACCAGGAACATCTAAAGGGAACATCCGGATAACATCTGAGCAGCCCCTGAGAGAGCCGGCCGGTGGTGTGCCGCTCCCCCGCGGAAGTGGGGAAAGTGGCAGGGGGAGCCGCCCTTCCACAGAGGTGGAAGGATCGGCAGCCAACCCGGGAAGGACCAGCAGCAAACCCAGGAAGGGCCGAGCAGACAAAAGAACAGCGCAGGGTCCTGTGTTGTTCCTCCACGAAGATGGGGAGTGACATAATGGTGCTGTGACTCGGATAGGAAACTTAGGAGGCATAATGGTGCCGTGACTCGGATATGAAGCCTAGGAGACATAATGGTGCCGTGACTCGGATATGAAGCTTACGAAGCATAATAGTGCCGTGACTTGGATAGGAAACCTAGGAGGGAAGAAGCGGAAAGAAGCGGGAAAATATCGGAGATAGACTAGGGAAGAAGCGGGAAGAAGTGGGAAAATACCGGAGAGAAAGACTAGGGAAGAGCCTAGGGAAAAGCCGGACGTTAAAAGTGCTGGAAGAATTTAGGATTGAAAGCGAAAGTGAAAGCTGGAAGAAAATAGATTCAGATACAGACTATGGCGGGGAAGTTAGGAGAAATCTATGGTTGAAAGCGAAAGTGAAAGCTAGAAGAAACTTAGACTCGGATACGGACTGTGGGGAGAAGCCAGGAGAAATGAGAGGGGAATATTGTTAGAAGAAAAGTTAGGAAACATACCGGGTAGAGAAAAACATGTTAGGGAGGATGAAGCCGCGGGGGCAGGCCGAAGCGGAGACGTAAGCTAGGTTGGGATTCGTCAAGTCAGCCTGGGGAGCAAAACGCGAAAAACTAAAACCAGAAGCGGAGACGTAAGCTAGGTTGGAATCTGTCAGATTAGCCCGGGGAGCAAAAGACGGGAAGCCAAACCAAAAGGCGGAGACGTAAGCTAGGTTGGATTTCGTCAGGTTAGCCCAGGGAACTTAGACTGAAAACCGAGAAGCGGAAATGTGAGCTAGGCCCTGATTCGTGGAAGCCGCCGCGCGCAGAGAAAGCGAGCGGGGCGCGAGTAGATAGGACGTGCGGGGCTGGCGCGGAGGCCGTGGTGCGGGCGCGAAGGGCACGGAGACCGCACAGCGCGTGCGAATCCGGGAAGCCACGCAGATGAGGGAAGCGCGGGCTGAAGCCGCACAGAGCCCGGAAGCCGCTGCGGGGCGAGGCGCCGAGAAGCCGCCTCGGGGCGGGTGCCGGGAAGCCGCGGGGATAAGAGAAACAGAAGTATAGAAGTAAAATGAGAGAAATAGGAATACTGGCAGATAGAAGTAAAATAGGAGAGATAGGAATGCCCGGAGATAGAGAAATAGAGAAAAATAAGGCCTCCGCACATAACAGCAATGAGAGGGCTTGGATTCGGTCTGCCTGATTAGTAAGGTGATGAGCACTTGCAGGCAGCTCGAGCAGAGCGTGCACTGCAGGGCACCGAACACAGGCACGCATCAGCGCCTGAAAACCTCCTCACAACATGGTGAAGAGAGGACCCGGATTCAGTTTGCCTGATTGGTAGGGCTTGTAAGCACCTGTGGGCAACTCTAGCAAGCAGAGCAGAGTGTGTGCCATGGGGCACCGAAGACAGGCGCGTATCAATGCCAAAAAATAAAAAGAAAGGGGGATCTGTGGGGAGCAACTCGGACTAGACTAAGTTACTGGAATTAAGACTTATTCTATGCATCTGCTCTCCCACAATATGGCGCTGGGAGAGGAGGAAACAACTTTTACACAGCTGCCTCCAGTTTGACCAGTAACCTGCAGGAGCTGATCCTGCTCCTGATCGGAGGAGAGCAGCGTACTCGGCGTGTGGGTAGTAGAGTTGGGATTGGTGGAAGATGACTATAAAGGAGGAGAGAGACAACATGCACCAGGAACATCTAAAGGGAACATCCGGATAACATCTGAGCAGCCCCTGATAGAGCCAGCCGGTGGTGTGCCGCTCCCCCGCGGAAGTGGGGAAAGTGGCAGGGGGAGCCGCCCTTCCACGGAGGTGGAAGGATCGGCAGCCAACCTGGGAAGGACCAGCAGCAAACCCAGGAAGGGCCGAGCAGACAAAAGAACAGCGCAGGGTCCTGTGTCGTTCCTCCACGAAGAGGGGGAGCGACATTGAAGTGAAATGGACACTATGAAAAACGGTGACTTGATCAGCATAGCCCTGACTGTTAATGAACAACTTAATACATTATCCCTCTTAGTAGTTTTTTTGTCTGTTCTACTTAATATGACTGGTTTAATTCTGTAATTAATACACAGTTATTCTTAAGTGTTGGAAATTAACTGAAATGTGATCCCTGTTAAACATAAGAGTGGGAATAAGAGAGGGAAGAGATGTACAATTTGAGACATGCTCAAGCTGACTTGCCCCAAATGGTAGAGTTAGAAACATACCAGGGGATTCCAATTCAATCCCATCAAGGTGGCATGTACCAATGCCATCTCACTAGTCCAAGTGATCAATTTCAGTTCACCATTGATCATAATGAAAGGACTAAGAGTCAAAGGGAGCACATAAACAAGTCTAGTACCTGCTAATACTAACCGATAGAATAAATAAAGGGGAGAGTGATCCAACATGGGAAGCGAGATACTCAGCAGACTCATAGAATGGCAGATGTCCTAAACAGCACTCTGGCCTCAGAATCAGCCCTAAAGGCATTCCGATCTGGCTGAAAAGCCCATGAGAGTATTTCAGGCATGGAAAGCCAAGACACTCTGGCAAAAAAAAAAAAAAAAAAAAAAAAAAAAAAAAAAAAAAACACAACAACAACTAAATGAAAGATCTCTGTGAGTGAGATCCCAGTGGAAAGAACAGGTCTTCAAAGAAAGAGGTACCTTTCTCTGAAGGGAGGAGAGAACCTCCACTTTGACTACGACCTTGTCTAAACAAGATAAGAGTCGGTGAACTCAAAGGGCTTCCATAGCCTTGGAAACTCATGACTGGAGCATAGGGAGATTACTTATGCCATAAACAGGAGTGTCAATTTGTAAAGTAAACGACAGGAGTCACTGTGCACTTACTCCTCATGTAGGATCTCTGTCCTTAATGTGCTGTACACTGAGGCTTAATGCTATAACGAGTACTCAAACAGTATATTTCACTTTGTGTTTCTATGGGGGTGCAAACTGTTGAAATCTTTACTTAATGTATACTAAACTGATCTTTTGTAAAAAAAAAAAAAAAAAAAAAAAAAGGAAAGAAAAAAGAAATTATCAATTCCCAACTGGACTCTTACTGGGATTAAACATGACAATAGGTCTGATCTGATTTCATCATCATTTAAAAAATCATCTATTATTTTTCACTTTATGTTTCTGTGTGGGAGCAAACTGTTGAAATCTTTACTTAATGCATACTAAGCTGATCTTCTCTATATTAAGAGAATCGAAAATGAATCTTGATGTGAATGGAAGGGGAGAAGGAGTGGGAAAGGGGAGGGTTGCGGGTGGGAGGGATGGTATGTGGGGGAAGCCATTGTAATCCATAAGCTGTACTTTGGAAATTTATATTCATTAAATAAAAGTTAAAAAAAATAATAATTAACAAAAGAAAAAAACTGTCAAACCAGGATACTATACCCTGCAAAGCCCTCATTTATGAATGAAGGTGAAATAAAGACCTTCCATAACAAACAGAAATTGAAAGAATTTGTCACCACCCATTCAGCCCTAGAAAAGATGCTTAATGAGGTGCTGCACACAGAAACATGGTCATCACTAGTAAAGAAGGTAAACACAGAAAATCTCACATTAAAAATTCAAAGGAAATTCAAAGTAAAAAATAGGAATATTTTTGAAAAAATGGCAGGGCAAAGTCATTATTTATCAATAGTTACGTTGAATGTAAATGACCTCAATTCTCCAGTTAAGACACAGGCTGGCTAAATGGAATGAAAAGCAAAACCCATCTATTTGCTGCCCACAAGAAACACATCTCACAAACAAAGATGCACAGAGACTGAAAGTGAAAAGGATATACAAAGATACTCCATGCCAACAGAAACCAAAAAAGAGATGTTGTAGTCATCCTAATATCAGACAAAATAGACTTTAAAACAAAACTGTTAAAAGAGACAAAGAAGGGAACTATGTAATGATTAAGTAACCTATTCAATAGTAAGATGTGACTATAATAAACATATAGGCACCTAATTACAGGGCAACTGGCTATTTAAAAGAAATGTAAAGGGACATAAAGGGAGACACAGACTACAATACAATAGTAATCAGAGACTTCAATAAGCCACTTTCATCAATGTACAGATCAACCAGACAGAAAATCAGCAAGGAAACAGATTTAATCAACACTATAGACTAAATGGACCTAACACATATCTAAAGAACTTTTCATCCTACAGCCACAGAATATACATTCTTCTCACCAGTGCATGGAATTTTCTCTAGGATTGACGACATACTAAGACATAAAGCAAGTCTCAGCAAATTAAAAAAAAAAATTGAAATCATTCCATGAATCTTCTCAGACCACAATGCAAAGAAGCCAGAACTCAGCAACTCAGGAACTCAGGAATCTCTAGAACATATGTAAACACAAGGAGACTGAAAAACATGCCCCTGAATGAACAGTGAGTCACAGAAGAAATCAAAAGAGAAGTCAAAAAATTTCTGGAAACAAACGAAGATGACAACACAACATATCAAAACTTATGGGATACAGCAAAAGAAGTGTTAAGAGGGAAGATTATAGCAATTGGTGCCTACAACAAGAAAGTGGAAAGGCACCAAATCAATGAGCTATCAATGCATCTAAAGGACCTAGAAAAACAACATTTAATCAAACCCAAAACCAGAAGGAGAAAATAAATAATTAAAATTAGAGAAGAAATCAACAACACTGAATTAAAAAATACAAAATATCAGCAAAATTAAGTGCTGTTTTTTTGAAAAAATAAACAAAATTGACACAGCATTAGCCCAACTAACCAAAAAAAGGAGAGAGAACACCCAAATCAATAAAATTAGAGATGAAAAGGGAAATGTAACAACAGAAACCACAGAAATAAAAAGAATTAATACAAAGGGATGTATGCCAACAAACTGGGAAACCTAGCAGAAATGGATAGATTCCTGGACACATACAACCTATCTAAATTGAGTCGAGAAGACATAGAAATCCTGAACAGACCCAAAAACAAGATAGAAATTGAATCAGTAATAAAGGCCCTACCCACAAAGAAAAGCCCAGGACCGGATGGTTTCACAGCTTAATTCTACCAGACAGTTAAATAGGAACTAACTCCAATTCTTCTCAAGTTATTTGAAACAATTGAAAGGGAGGAAAACCTCCCGAATTCTTTCTATGAAGCCAACATCACCTTAATTCCTAAACAAAGAAAAGATGCAACAGAGAAAGAGAACTATAGACCAATTTCTCTGCTAAACATTGACACAAAATTCCTCAACAAAATTCTAAGCAATCGAAACCAACAACACTTCAGAATGATCATCTACCCAGACCAACTGGGATTAAACCCTGGTATGCAGGGATGGTTCAATATTTGTAAACCAATCAATGCGATGCCTCACATTAACAAATTGCAGAACAAGAACCATATTATTATCTCAGTAGATGCAGAAAAAGCATTTGACAAAATAAAACATCCTTTCATGATGAAAACTCTAAGCAAATTAGATTTAGAAGGAACATTCCTTAGCACAATTGAGGCAATTTATGACAAACCCATGGCCAGAGTCATATTGAATGGGAAAAAGTTGGAAGTATTCCCATTGATATCTGGTACCAGACAGGGATGCCCACTCTCACCACTGCTATGCAATATAGTCCTGGAAGTTTTAGCCAGAGCCATTAGGCAAGAAAAAAAATCAAAGGGATACAAATTGGGAAGTCAAATTATCCCCATTTGCAGATCACATGATTCTAATATATAGGGGATCCAAAAGACTCCACTAAGAGAGTATTGGAACTCATAGAAGACTTTGGTAAAGAAGCAGGATACAAAGTCAATACACAAAAATTAACAACCTTTGTATACACAGACAATGCATGGCTGAGATTAAGCTTCTAAGATCAATCCCATTCATAATAGCTACAACAAAAATCAAATACCTTGGAATAAATTTAACCAAGGATGTGAAAATCTCTTGGAATAAATTTAACCAAGGATGTGAAAATCTCTAGGATGTGAAAATCTCTAGGATGAGAATTACAAAACATTAAAGAAAGAAATAGAAGATTCAAAAAAAGGGAAACATCTTGCATGTTCATGGATTGGAAGAATCAATATCATCAAAATGTCCATTCTTCCAAAAACAATTTATAGATGCAATGTGATATCAATCAAATTACCAAGACATTCTTCTCAGGTCTAGAAAAAATGATGCTGAAATTCATATGGAGACACAGGAGACCTTGAATAGCTGAAGCATTTTTATGCAACAAAAACAAAGCTGGAGGCATCACAATACCAGATTTCAAGACATACCATAGGTCAGTTATAATCAAAACAGCTTGGTACCCATACCAAAAAAAAAAAAAAAAATGGATAGACCAGTGGAACAGAATAGGAATGCTGGAAATCAATCCAAACATCTACAACCACCTTATATTTGACTAAGGAGCTAAAACCAATCTCTGGAGCAAGGACAGTTTCTTCAACAAATGGTGCTGGGAAAACTGGATTTTCACATGCAGAAGCATGAAGCAAGACCCCTACTTTACACCTTACACCTTTCACAAAAATCCATTCATCATGGATTAAGGATCTAAATCTATGACACAACACCATCAAAGCAATTGAGAACATTGGGAAAACTCTGCAAGACATTGGCACAAAGAGTTCTTAAAACAGACCCCAGAGGCACAGCAATCAAAGCCAAAATGAATAAATGGGATTACTTCAAATTGAGAAGCCTCTGTATGGCAAAAGAAACACTCGGGAAATTAAAGAGGCAACTGACAGATTGGGAGAAATTATTTACAAACTATGCAACTGATAAGGGATTAATAACCAGAATCTACAAAGAGATCAAGAAATTCTACAACAACAAAATAAACAATCCAGTTAAGAGATGGGCAAATGACTTAAACACATATTTTTCAAAACAGGAAATCCAATGGCCAACAGACAAATGAAAAAATGTTCAGGATCACTAGCTGTAAGGGAAATGCAAATCAAAACCACAATAAGGTTACACCTCACTTCAGTTAGAATGTCTCTCATACAGAAATGAACAAACAACCTCAGAATCAGCCCTTAAGGCATTCGGATGTGGCTGAAAAGCCCGTGAAGCAGTTCAGGCATGGAAAGCCAAGACACTGTGGCAAAAAAATGTCCTACATGAAGGATCTCTGTGAGACCCCAGTGGGAATAAGAAGCCATCAAAGAAGGATGTACGTTTCTCTGAAGGCAAGAGAGAACTTCCACTTTGCTTATGGCCTTGTCTAAACACTGATGGAGTGTGTGGACTCAGAAGGCTTCCACAGCCTTGGCAGCTCATGTCAAAAGCCTTGGGTGATCACTGACATCATAAATAAGAGTGTTAATTGTTAAATTGACAATAGAAGTCACTATGCACTTACTCTCCATGTAGGACCTCTGTCCTTAATTAGTTGTACTGTAAGAATTAAGTGCAATACTTGTTCTCAAAGAGTACTTTATATGTTGTGGGGGGGGTGCAAACTGTTGAAATCTTTACTTAGTATCAGTTGGTCATCTGTATTTAAAGTTAATTAAAAATGAATCTTAATGAAGAATGGGATGGGAGAGGGAGTAGGAAGTGGGATAGGAGTGGGGGTGGGAGGGTGGGTATGCAGAGAATCACTCTATTCCTAAAGTTTTACCTATGAAATTTGTATTCATTAAATAAAAGCTTTTAAAAATGCAATATTAACCATCAAAACAAAAAAAAGAAAAGTGAAGTTTTTATTCCTTAAATAAAAGTTTTCTTTGGGAAAATAATGTCACTGTATCATATGTCTTTGAATGATAAACCCAATTCTAATGCACTGCCTTGGTTTCAAGGAAAACATGTACCTGATTCTGAAAAAAATTAAAAGCATCAGAAAGTCTTTGAATAAAAATAATACATGCTCAAGAAGTACCTGTATTAATTAACTGTAGTATATTCTTCATATTTTTAAAAGATTTATTTATGATTTGAATGGCAGAGTTGCACAGGAAACAAGCAAGATCCTCCATCCAATGGCCTACTCCCTAAATGGTCATAATAGCCAGAGCTGGGCTGATCTGAAATCAGGAGCTAAGAGCCTCTTCCAGGTCTCCTACATTGGTTACAGGGCAACAAGCACCTGGCCCTTCCTCCATTGCTTTCCCAGGCCACCAGCAGGAAGCTGAATCAGAAGCAGAGCAGCCGGGACTCGAACCTGAACCCATATGGGATGCCAGCACTGCAGGCAGTTGCATTACCCACTACGCCACAGCGCTGGCCACTATTCTTCATATTTTTATTAATATGTTACTTCCACTTGGATACAAGTGTACAAGTCATGTCTCATATGTTCTTCACAAATATTCTCTCCATCTGTGTGGATTTATGTTAAAATTTGTTATATTTATTTGAAAAAGCAGAATGACAGACTAAGAAGGAGATACAGAGAGAAACAGATCTTCCATTTGCTGGTTTACTTCCCAAATAGCCACAAGAGACAGGGCTGGGCCAGGTAGAAGCCAGGAGCCTGAACACCACACAGGTCTCCTGCATGGGCAGCAAGGACCCAAGTACTAGAGCCATCTTCCACTGCTTGCCCAGGATCATCAGCAGGGAGCTAGAAAGGAAGTAGTACTGCCAGGACTGGAGATGGCACTCCAATATGGGATGTGGTATCGCAGGTGGTAGCTTAACCCACCGTGCCACCATTTTTGTGCCCATCTTTGGTTTCATTATCCATCTTAAACAGTGTCTCTTATAAAGCAAAGGTTTCAATTTTGATCAAACACAATTTATTTGTTTTCCTCATGGATGTAAACTTCTGTAAAAAGAAAATAGGTTAATTTGTACCATCATAGTAATGATTTTCTTATATGTGTGTCTCTTATCATATCATGCTGTAAACCTTAAATATATACAATAAAATTTAGTTGTTTTTCTAATTTATTTTTAAAGTGGTTATTTTTAAAGTGGTTATTCCAATAATCATCTCTTTTTTATCTTTATTTCTTTTAAGATTTATTTGTTTGAAAGGCAGAATTACAGAGACGCAGAGGCAGAGAGAGAGAGAGAGAGAGGACTTCCATCGGTGCTTCACTCCCCAGATGGCCACAATGGTCAGAGTTGTGCCAATCCAAAGCCAGGAGCGAGAAGCTTCTTCCAGGTCTCTCACACATGACTTGGGCCATCTTCCATTGCTTTCCCAGGCCATAGCAGAGAGCTGGATTGGAAGTGGAGCAGCCAGGACTCAAATTGGCGTCCATATGGGATGCCGGCACTACAGGCAGCGGCTTTACCCACTACACCACAGCATCAGCTCCTAGTTTTTTTTTTTAAAAAAAGCTTCAAGGTGGAGGGTAAGAGGCATGCCCTGATGTTGGTGATGCTTCGTAGCCTGAAATAGAAGATATATAACCATATCACATGGACAAAAAGTTTTAAAGTTTTCCCCTTGTTTCTATCCAATGTGCCTGGGGAATACTAAATCTCTGTTGCTTCCCTACAGGAATCTAGGAAGGAAGCTCAGATCACAAATACTGATACCACAGGTTCATATAATGAAGCAAAAATGTTTGTATGACTGAGGCATGATGTGTCCAGAAGATGTACTAACAGATATCTGAAATTTCTTTAGTGATGAGTGCTGGGTTTGTTAGTATTATTTTATAGCATATGGACCAAAAACAGAATGGTGAACAATAGAGTAAATCAAGGAGCATAAGGCTATTAAAGTATCTGTGGAAATTTTGAGACTAAACACACACACACACACACACACACACACAACACAAAGTCACTAATATGCATACTTGGTAGATATTTCTTACTATTACATGTATATCACACTATATTGAGGGTAAAACAAATGACAGTACACTGAACTATGTGATGTTCAAAAGATCAAGGGCTCACAAAACCAATCAAAAAGTTCTGTCCCTGTAGAAAGTCAATCTTTTTTCAACAGAAGATACATAGAAACAAAGTTTGACTGTGAAGCAAGGAACAGACTACTGTGTTTTGTCTCTGAAAGTCCTCCACCTGTCCTGGGCCAACTGCCTTTTGCTTCAGGTTCCCTGTCTCACATCTAGATGGAGACACTAACTCATTCTCTAGAATGAATGCACAAAAGTCCAGAGCTTGCAATGTTGTAGTATTACCAATGAGGTGTTCATAAAGATCCTAGATGAAGATCTGCATGAGACAGGAGTGACATGAGTACAAACCTCAAAACGTAAAGACGATCACATCCTCGACCCTGTTTTCATCCTTGCAAGACACCAGGCCGCTCCTTTGAGTTTGGGCTGAGACTCCATGCAGAATCTAGGGAGATCTCAGATCACAATGGCAAGAGAAGTCATTTGTTCTGGGTATTCCAGAGGCTTTGTCTTGTCTTAGGTCACATGGTGCTCTCCAAGTCCCTCGGATCACTCCGTCTACCACCAACAGCGCTATGGATATTTCATGTACAAGAAGTGATGAAGGTGCCAACAGCCAAGAAGACAAAAATGCAAGTACTTCACAAGGCCCACCTGCCACTGAGAACTCATGCAAAGACCTGACCAAGAAGGTAGCTGTTTTGTTCCTCTTGCTCAAATATAAAATTTTAAAACTCAGCATGAAGGCACACATAGTGAAAAAGTTTAGAAAAAGTATAAGGACCCCACCACTGTAATCTGATGGAGAGCCTATCATATGTGGATTTGATGACTGGCCTTGACTGAAGAATTCTAACACTACTAAGCATTTCTATGTCCTTGTCAGCAAACTGGTCTCAGGAATAATGGGAGCCAGAGTGCTGGCAAAAGTTGCCAAAGACCAGTTTCTTGTAATTTCCAGTAATTACCAATAATGATTCTACATACTATGAATTCCTATGGGATATAACAGCTCACATTAACTAGAAAGAATCAGAGTCCTGAAATTTTGTCCAAGTCCATTACATGGTTCTGTTTCTTTCTCTCCCTGTATGAAGAATCTTGGTACAATAAAGAGCCTAAGGTAGAGTTGCAGCCAGGGATGGTGGTACTGCTACAGCTACAGCAAGTTCCAAGGCCATGTACAGTAGTCTTTTGCAGTGTAGTAACGTCTGCAGCAAGTTCTTCACAGTCTGTTTAAACATGGTAGCCAACCTTGCATAATAGAGGCCCAGTATGGGGCAGGTAGGAACAAAATATACAGTATCTTTCTTTTACTGAGTTACTTGAAGATATCCTTTGCGCCCTTCTTTCTAGTTAATTTCTAAATATTATTTCTTTTCAAACAAGTTTTAGGGGCCGGCACTGTGGCACAGTGGGTTAACACCCTGGCTTGAAGCGCCAGCATCCCATATAGGCACCAGTTCTAGTCCCAGCTGCCCCTCTTCCGATCCAGCTCTCTGCTATGGCCTGGGAAACTAATAGAAGATGGTCCAAGTCCTTGGGTCCCTGCACCCATGTGGGAGACCTAGAAGCTCCTGGCTCCTGGCTTTGGATCGGCGCAGCTCCAGCAGTTGCAGCCATCTGGGGAGTAAACCAGCAAATGGAAGACCTCTGTGTGTGTGTGTGTGTGCATGTGTGTGTAACTCTGACTTTCAAATAAATAAAAAAAAATCTTTAAAAAAAACATTTTATCTTATCTTTATCACATTAAAATCAGGGGAGAGAGCAAAACAAGGTTAGTACAGTAAAGTTTGGCCACTAACAGCTACGGCTACAGCAAATAGTAAACACAGCCTGACTCCTAGCTGTTGAATACACACACACAAAACAAAATAAAAAAAAAAAAAAACCTCACACCAAAGGCCTATAAACTCAGTTCCTTTTAGCCAGTACATGATATCTAGCTTCCAACAAATATTTCAAGGTATACAAAAAACTAATAGTTTGAAGAGAAAAAGCAAAGAACAAAGTCAGACTTACTTATGGCAGGTATTTTGGAATTAAGACAATGAATTTAAAATAATGATAAATAAGTTAAGAGCTATCATAATAAAAACAAACAACAGGCAAGAATAGGTTAATAATGCAAACAATGAGTGTAAAGAGAAAAGAATTGAATTAAAATGTAAAAATGAAGCTACAAGTCTAGAATTCCACTTCCAGCCAATTTATCTTTCAATGTGAAAGAGAAAAACTTACTTTCTCACACAAACAGGAACTGAGGGAATCTGTCACCATTAGATGTTCCTTGCAAAAAAAAGAAGTTAAAAGAAATTCTTCAGAAAGAAAAGTACATAGGTCAGAAATTCATATCTATACAAAGACAGAAAGACTGTCAGAATAAATGAAAGTAAAAGAAAATCATTTTATTCTTAATTGATCTAGCAGATAAAGGTTTGTTCAAAATATTAATACCAATAACGTATTCAGTGACCATATTTTATGGATAAGTGAAATAAATCACAGCAATTTTTTAAGACATGAGGGAGGCTCTGAGAATCTGCTCTAACAGAAAATGTTATTACTGAATTAATGACAGATGCTTATTGGAAACCCTAAGAGAACCATCAAGAGTTGTAATAAAATTTTAAAAAAGAAGTATAATTGAAATACTAATGGGCCGGCACTGTGGCATAGTGGGTAAAGCCGCTGCCAGCAGTACCAGCGTCCCATATGGGTGCAAGTTCAGGTCCTGGCTGCTCCACTTCCAATCTAGCTCTCTGCTATGGCCTGGGAAAGCAATGGAAGATGGCCCAAGTCCTTGGGCCCCTGCATCTGCATAGGAGACCTGGAAGAAGCTCCTGGCTCTTGGCTTCAGATTGGCGCAGCTCTGGCCATTGCAGCCGATTGGGGAGTGAACCATCAGATGGAATACCTCCCTCTCCTTCTCCCTCCCCCTCCCACTCTTCCTCTCCCCCTCTCCCCCTACCCGCTCTCTTCTCTCCCTCTCCTCTCTTCTTTCTTCTCTCTTCTCCTCTGTGTAACTCAGACTTTCAAACAAATAAATAAATCTTTAACAAAAAAAGGGGGTGGAAAATATTTATACCATTTTAACACAAATTAAAAGTTAGATTGAATAGTCATATTTTTTTTAGGCAAAGAATAATCAGATCAAGAAAAATATAGAAAGAGAGGCTTCCCATGATGATGGGGTCAATTCTACAAGAAGATATAAAAATCTTTATTGTGCATATACTAAAACTGACAGTGTTAACATAAGTCATATAGGTCGGCGCCACAGCTCACTAGGCTAATCCTCCGCCTTGCTGCACCGGCATACCGGGTTCTAGTCCCAGTCAGGGCGACGGATTCTGTCCCGGTTGCCCCTCTTCCAGGCCAGCTCTCTGCTGTGGCCAGGCAGTGCAGTGGAGGATGGCCCAAGTCCTTGGGCCCTGCACCCCATGGGAGACCAGGATAAGTACCTGGCTCCTGCCATCAGATCAGCGTGGTGCGCGGGCCACAGCGCGCCAGCCGTGGCAGCCATTGGAGGGTGAACCAATGGCAAAAGGAAGACCTTTCTCTCTGTCTCTCTCTCTCTCACTGTCCACTCTGCCTGTCAAAAAAAAATAAAAAAATATAAAATAAAATAAGTCATATAATGAAAATACTGATGAGAAAAATATGTTCTTATAGTTAAACACTGAAACAATCATCTGTCATTAACTGACAAATTCAGCAGGCAGAAAATCTATAAGGATATAGCTGAATTTAACAGACAATTAATGAAATCTAAATGATTTTATAGAATATTAACACAATTGGCCGGTGCCGCGTCTCAATAGGCCAATCCTCCGCCTGCAGCGCCAGCACACCGGGTTCTAGTCCCAGTTGGGGCGACGGATTCTGTCCCAGTTGCCCCTCTTCCAGGCCAGCTCTCTGCTGTGGCCAGGGAGTGCAGTGGAGGATGGCCCAAGTGCTTGGGCCCTGCACCCCATGGGAGACCAGGAGAAGTACCTGGCTCCTGCCATCAGATCAGCGCGGTGCACCGGCCGCAGTGTGCCAGCCACAGCGGCCATTGGAGGGTGAACCAATGGCAAAGGAAGACCTTTCTCTCCATCTCTCTCTCTCACTGTCCACTCTGCTCGTCAAAAAATAAATAAAAATTTTTTTAAAAATAGTATCAACACAATAAGAAAACATTTTTTGAAGTTCACATGGAACATGAAGGATCTTCAAAAAGTTCTTGAAAATATATATAAACTATAAATATATAAAATTTATTAAATTTTTTGCATCAAAATAAACTTATCTTTTAATTTTATTTTTTCCATTAAACTTTCTTAACTATCTTCGTATAGTAGTCAGCTCTTCATAACTATAACATAAATACCTGAGAGAAGCTACTTAGGAAGGAATATTTATTTCAACTCATTTTAAAGGTTCACAGTCCAAGATTAGCCAGCCCCATAACTGTGGTTTCTGATGAGAGGGGTGAATGGCTGACTTCTTGCAGAGAAAGGATCACATGGTGAGCCAGGAAGCAGAGTCATACATGTTTATGTGGTCTTTTCTTATGAAGCCACCATTATTTGTTCATGGGAGCTCATTTCTAATGGTCCAATCCAATAGCCCCAACTTCAGACAGTATAATTGGGTCAAGCCTCCACCCCGTAAGTAGTTTCATTCCATGACATTGGGACTTAAATGCCTGTATGCTTCAGGCAAACAAACTATAGCACCTTGTACACCTAGACCACATTCTTTCCCATAAAACATAAAGTTCAAATTTGAAGGAGTAAAAATGATACAAAGTATGCTTTAAGACCACACTGTAACTAAACTAGATATTGGTAACAGAAAGTAGGAACATCCTCAATTATTTGAAATCTAAATAACATATTTAGAAGACATATATCAAAGGAATCCCAAGAGGAATTAAAATACATTCTGAATAAAATTAAAACATATTTATCATGAGTGAGTGTTTAACCTAATCTTTAGAATCCTGGTTAAGATGCCCATATCCTATGTCATAGGTTCACCCTCAGGCTCTGGCCCCTGACTGCAGCTTCCTGCTAATGCAGATCCTGGGAAGCAGTATTGATGGCTCAAGTAATTGGGTTTCTGCCACCCAAAAGGAAGACTTAGACTGCGCTTCCAGCTTCCAGCTTCAGCCCAACCCAGTCCCAGCCATTGAAGGCATTTGGGAACTAAACCAGGAAATGGGAACTCATTCTCTCTCTCAAAAAAAAAAAAAAAAATCAAAATATGTGGGGTGCAGCAAAAGCAATGTCTGGCAAGAAACTTTTAGATCAAATGTATGTTAGAATAGAAGGCATATCTAATTTAATAAGCTTAATTTCTGAGGAAACGAAAAAGTCAAAATTAAATTCAAGGTAAATAAGAAGGAAAGAAATAATAAAAATTACAGCAGAAATCAATGCAATTGAAAACATTAATATGGAAAATGAATAACACCCAAGGTAATTTTTGTCAAGATTAATAAAATTAATAAACTTCTAGCCACATGATCAAGAAAACAGGGAAAATATAAAATGCTAACACATGGGCCATCACTACTGATTTCATAGGCATTAAAAGGATAATAAAGAATATGCTTATCCTAATTTGTATATTATGCTAATATGCATTATCAAGAGACTACACAATACCATATAGGTATACAATTTTCACATGTAATTTTAAAAGAAGTCAGAGAAATGCTATGAAAAACTCTATAATCACAAATTTTGTAACCAAGATGAGATGGACCAATTCGACAAAATGTACAAATACTCACACAGGACAGACATATTATCTGAAAGTCTTTTATCTATGAAAAATACTGAATCAACAATTCAACAGTCACAGATGAGGTCACTGGCAAATTCTACCAAATCTTTGGACAGAAATGCTAATTCTCTACACTTAAGCACATAGAAAGATGCTTAGCCTATCATTAGGGAACTGTAAATTAATCAACAATGACATACCAAAACATACATATTAGAACCACTAAAATTCAAAACACTGAGAAGAATAAAATGCTGGAGAGGATGTGGAAAAAGAGAATATCTCATTTAGTGCTGGTGGGAGTGAAATAAATTGGTACAAGGAGTATGCATTTAGCCTAGTCATTACACCCCCGTATTCGACATCAAATACCTGGGTTCATTTCCTGGAACTAGGTCCAGACTCCAGATTCCTTTTAATGAAGACCCTAGAAATCAGCAATGATGGCCCAAGTAATTGGGCTCTGGCTACACTCAAAGGGGCCTGGATTGCATTCTGAGTTCTCTGCTTTGGCTACAGTGTAGCCCTGGCTTTTGCAGGTATTTGGGGAGAGAACTTGTATCTCATCTGCCCTCTTCTCTCTATATACCTCTTTTTCTAACTCTATATCTCTCAAATAAAAAAATAATTTTTCTTAATGATTCAGACTCATTAGAAGACCGTTTGGCAGAATCTTACAAAATTTAATACATCCTGATCATATATTCCAAAAATGCATTCCTTGGTGTTTTCCCAAATAATTGAAAACTATGTCCACACAAAAACTGTCACACAAATGTTCATAGCAACTTTATTCAAAATTGTTAAATCTGGGGTCAGTGCTGTGGTGCAGCAGATTAAAGCCCCAGCCTGCAGCACCAGCATCCCATATGGGCACCAATTTGAGTCCCAGCTGCTCCTCTTCCGATCCAGCTCCTTGATATGTCCTGGGAAAGCAGTAGAAGATGGCCCAAGTCCTTGGGCCCCTGTACCCGCATGGGAGGATGAGAAGATGCTCCTGAATCCTGCCTTCAGATCAGTGCACTCTCTCTCTGGCTCTACCTCTCTGTAACTCTGTCTTTCAAATAAATAAAATGATACTTTAAAAAAATTGTTAAATCTTAGAAGAAGCTAAGCTGTCCTTCAATAGAATACATAAAGTATGCTGCATTCATACAAGATAATTTTGATTAGCAATAAAAAGAAATAGCTATTCAGCAACGAAGACATAGGGAGGGGCAGATATTGGGACCCAACGGGTTAAACCACACCTGTATCCCATATCATAGTGCCACAGAAGAGGTTACTGCTCTTCTTATCCAACTTCCTGCTAATGTACCTAGGAACGCAGCAAATGAGGGGCCCAAGTGCTTAGGTTCCTGCTCCCCATGTGAGAATCCTGGATGACATTCCAGGCTCCTGAATTCTGCAAGTGCCAGTCCCAGCTGTTGCAAATATTTGCAGAGAGAGGAAGTACCACTTCAGGACTCTGCTAACAAGAGTCTCATCACCAGAGGCTGCCATTGTGGCATCGTGGGCTAAGCCTCAGCTTGCAACACTGGCATCCCATTTTGAAGTACTGCTTTGAGCACTGACTGCTCTGTTTCCAATCAAGCTCCCTGTAAATGTGCCTGGGAAAGTAGATGAGGGCCCAACTTCTTGGGTCCCTGTCACACATGTGGGAAACACAGATGGAGTCCTAGTATCCTGATTTTGGCCTGGCCCAGCTCCAGCCTTTGTGGCCATTTGGGGTGTGAACCAGCAGATGGAAGATATCTCTGTCTCTTTCATGCTTTCACTCTAGTTCCCACTGTCACTATGATGCCTTCCAAATAAATAAAGCTTTTCAAAAAGATAAAAAAGGAAAAATAAAAAAAAAAACAAGGAAAAATTCTACCTAAAAAAACACAGGTAATAAATTCAAAGGAATTTCAGAATCAGAATATTTCTATCCTGTAGCCCCTAGTATATTAATGATAAAGGTGATGGCTGCTGACATCACATCAAAAGAGTTAAGACACATAATACATGTCCTAAAGGGTGTGCACAATGCCACCTCTAGAGAATGTTTGCCAATAAACAGACAAGTAAGTAAACCTTAATCTGTATAAGTTTTTATTTTAAAAACTGAGAATCACTTATGATGAATGTCAGGTTATCTGGTTCCTTATTCTCTTGTCTGTACTGCTGCATATATTTGATCATTTTAATTTTTAAAATATTATTCATTTTGCTTTTTAAAATGTTTGGGGTCTTTTTTGAAATACAGAGAAACAGTGTTGGGTGAGGAGGAGAGCAAGATCTTCCATCCACTGGTTGACTCCCCAAATGGCCACAACTACAGGGCATTGGCTAGGCCAGAGTCAAGAGTATGGAACTCATTCCTGGTCTCCCACATGGGAGGCAAGAATCCAACTACCTGGGCCATCCAGCTGCCTTCCAAGATGTGCATTAGCAGGAAGCAGAATTAGAAGCAGAATAACTAGGCACTCTGATACGTGATGGAGGCATTTCAAGCAGCATCTTAACCACAGTGCCAAATGAACACTCCTAATAATTTTGTAACAATAACTGCATTACAAATATGATGCCTCTATATAAGAAAAATTGTAGCAGTTTGGCAAAATAGATATGACTAAGTTGGTTCATAAAAAAAAAAAAAACCAGAAATCTTACAAGGAAACTAACACTGTAGTCCAAACCCAAGGCATCATCAAAAGATTTGAGGACCAGTCAGAAGGCTTATTATATCAAATGGTGAAGAAAAAGCTAATCATCATCTCACTTAAATACTTCCAAATCTTACAAAAAGACTGAGAATCACTAACCATTTTGACAAGCTAGCTTTCCTTCATACAAAGCCTAGATAAGGATACCCCAATAAAATGACACTTAAGAGGAGATGGCACTGTGGCATAATGAACTAAGCTGCTATCTCAATGCCAGCATCCTTTATCTGAACACTGGTTTTCATGCTGGCTGCCTCACTTATAATCTAGCAAGCCAGTACTGTCCCTTAAAGGCAGAAGAGGGTGGCTCAAGTACTTCAACCCCTGCAACCTATCTAGAAGACAGCATGACCCCTGACCTCCTGGCTCCAGCTTGGAGCAGACCCACTTGTTGTGGTCACATGGGTAAAAAGCAGAAGATGGAAGAGCTTTTTGTGTCTGTTTCCCTTTGTCTTTCAAATAAATAAATACATCTTTAAAAAATAACACTAAAGGGGGCCGGGGCTGTGGCACAGTGGGATAATGCCCTGGCCTGAAGCACCAGCATCCTTTATGGGTGCCAGTTCTAGCCCCAGTTGCTCCTCTTCTAATCCAGCTCTCTGCTATGGCCTGGGAAAGCAGTAGAAGATGGTCCAAGTCCTTAGGCCCCTGCACCCACGTGGGAGACCCAGAAGAAGCTCCTGCCTCCTGGCTTTAGATCTATGCAGCTCCAGCTGTTGAGGCCATCTGGGGAGTAAACCAGCAGATGGAACACCTCTCTCTCTGTATTTACCTCTCTCTGTATCTATGTCTTTCAAATAAATAAAATAAATCTTTAAAAAAATAATACTAAAGGTAAGTTCACTCACATAGGGAAAAAAAATATCCTAAATAAATTCATAGTAATCCAATCTAAAAATTACTGGGGAAACAGTTGGGTTCAAGAAACAGAAAAATGAAATCACATTAGAAAATCCTGTCAACTGGAAATCACTATGTTACTGAAAAAGTATGTGATCATGTGTAACAGAAAACATCTCTAAAAAAAAAACACTCAAAAGTGGTTCATGATAATAACTTTCAGTGAACTTACACTATGGGGAAATTTCCATTTTGTAAAATCCCCAGTTAACACAGTAAAGGTGCAATACAAAAGCATCCCCAACAGAGTACAGAGTAATACACAAACATATGGCATTACCACCATTGTTGTAAACTGGATGAAATGCATAGCCAATCCACATCATAACAATGGTTCCAAGTAAATAAGAGGTAAGAAAAATGAAAACTTTAATCACAGTAACCATAACAAAAAATGAAATCTTGATATTTTGCAGCAGTGGATAGAACTGGAGGATATTAGGTTATATATCATACACAAATCATAAATAGCATATATTCTCTTTTACATGTGGAAGTCACAAACTGTTGATCTGAATCCTACATACTGAGAAGAGTGCACAGGAAGGGAAACATTGAAAGAATTAGGTTGGAGAATCAGTATGAAAACAAAGTAGCACAGAAGGAAAAAGTTCTAGTGTTTGACAGCACAGTGGGTGACTACAATTTACAATAAAATTTATATATTTGATGAAAGACTGAAAGAAAGTAACTAGCAGCTATCAAACACAAAGAAATGCAAAGGAGATTAAAATGCAAATCATGCTGATTTGGTCAGTACATGCTGTACATGTGTGTTGAAATATTACACTATATCCCATAAATATTCCCATCTATAATTATGTTAACTTAAAAGAAAAAAGAAACACTTTCTTTCTACAAACAATAAAATTAAGTAAAACTATATTTACAATTACACTAACACAAAAATGAAATTCTGAATAATACTAAGTTTATATTGAGTTTTAACTTTAGTGAGGGTGGTTAAGGCGTAATCTGAAGGGAATACAAGTTGGAAGACTTCACTATCAGCTAGAAGAACACTTTGAATGAGTAACCCTCGTTCTTCTACTGTGCCTCGGGACAAGGCATTTCTCCTGTTGCACTGAAGCACTCTGAGACAGCAACTGAGACCCCACACACCCGTACTGTGTGGGCTATCAACACAGCAATGCCACCTGAATTAGCACTATAGGTCCAGACGCTGTGCTCATAACCACCTGGAAGCTTGGAACCGCATGAAGAGTGACTCATTAATCATCATCAAAAAGCATATAAAGAACTGAACACATTACAAGCAAAGCATCTCTGTTATCACATGTAACAAAGGTAGAACTTTTTTCCCTGAACGTTTTGAAACATCCAGTCCTGTGGAGAGAAGGACACACAGAGACAGTTGTCTCAACAAGGAGACCCCACGCCCACGCCCACGCCCACTCCTTGGGGATTTCGCTGGCACGGGCGGAGAAAAGGGACGGATTCCCATCAGAAGGCGAATTCCAGCAGTGGGCAGGAGAACCTAGAGCAAGAACTCAGAGGCTGCACAGCTCCAAAGAAACTGGCTCCCTCCCAGTCCGCCCTCCCACAGCCTAAGCCACTTACCCAGAGCAGCCAGGTCTGGAGGCCCCAGGGAGCGGTGGTCACATGAGGTGCACCTGCACTCCACAGCAGGTGGCTCAGGTACTGGAGGTCGTGGGTCGAGGCCTGGTCTCCCGTCAGCAGAGAAGTGGGGCTCCCCCACGACGAGGAGTCCAGATGATACAGTGCGAGAGAACCGAGGGTACCATCCACACCCGAAGATGGACCCCACAAAGCCGCACACCTCCCCCATCAGCCTCGGGAGGACCCACACGTCACCACAGGGCTCGGGCTCCACTGGACTTGCAATGGTGCGCCCACAAGAAAATGAGAGCTCAGGTCTCAGGCTGGCCGGCTAGGCTCAGCTGTGAGAGGAGCCTCGGGCCCAGCTGCCTGACAACAAAAGCATGCTTGGAATTCTCTGGGACCACGCCCCACCTGAGACCCTGAACCCCAAACCCCAAACCCGGAACCCGGAACCCGGAACCCAGATCCCGGAACCCTGAACCCGGAACCCGGAACCCAGATCCCGGAACCCGGAACCCGGAACCGCTCCACACTTCCCTCCCCGGAAGGAAGGAAGGAAGGAATTGCGGCCCAGAGCACCGCCCTGTCCGCCCTGGGGAGGGGCCAGAGGGCATGGCCGGAAGTGGCCACCCCCACTTCCGCCTAAAAGGCCGTTGGGGGGTGCTGCCCTGAGAGGTGCGGCCTCTATCTGAGGCATCTTCACAGGTCTCTTCAGGTGTGTCGGCGCGTTACCTGGCGTACAAGTGTGGGGACCACCCCGCCGAAACCCACAATCCCTGCCCCTAGAAAGAGGAAGCACGAGAAATCTGCCCACCGCGCCCAGAGCCCGGGCGGGATTCGGCCCTGCGGCACCCCCGCCCCACTCCACCCCCCCACCCCACCCGGCCTGCTCCCGCTCCCTCTCCGCCATGGCGGCCTAGGGAATAAAGGCTTACTCCAGGGTTGGACTCGGCTCGCTGAAGGGGTTAGCCAGGCCTCTGCAGCTAAGGAAGGGAATCCTCGGGACACTTGAGGGTTTGGGGGGCCCCCACGGCGCTGAAGCCACAAGAGCAGAGGCAGGGCGAGGGTCCAGGACCCGCTGGGCCGGGGAACGGCGCTACACGGAACCCCGGACCTTGCGTTGGGAGGGCCCGCTGAGTCTGAGGACTCCGATGCGCCCGCGTAGTCTCCTCCAGAGAGTCGGGGTGTGGGAGCTCAGTTGCAGGGGGAGGCGGCAGGCCAGCAGGGCACGATTTCCACAGCGTGGGCACAATCAGCTTGAGGGCCCTGCTGAGTGCCGGGACCATGCTCACGCAGCGCGGCACCCTGGCACCCTGGAATCCTTCCTTACTGTCCCCTGGGGAAGCCCGGGCATAGACGTCTTTCTGACCCCACTGCCGCCCAGTTCCTCAAGGATAGCAGCCAAGTGGAGGCTTCTGGTCGGGGAAGAGTCACAAGCTAGCCTGAGGACAGACAATCTGGGGCTCCTCCAGGGCAGCTCCGGAACCCCAAAGACCCCAACTCGCTCTTGCATTTTCCAGTTTGCAGAATCCGCGCAGGTGGGACCAAGAGGTCCACACTCGGTTCCCGGGGCTGCCTGTCAGGTAAGCGCTGACCTTGGCGGGAGGGGCCGGGTCTCAAGTAAAGAGACACAGTGGTGGCCAAGGGGAGGAAGTTAAGGGAAGACTGAACAGCGGCTCCTGAATGCGGGAGCTGAGCTTCCTGACCTGCCCCTGCTCTCAGCCCTGGAGACAGACTCCAGGGCAGTTCTATCAGGCTGAGGCTGCCCCTCATGGCCGAACTCCAACTCCATGGGAGGTGAGAGCCTTGAGGTGAAGGGGAAGCCTCCGGGCAGCAGATGGGAGCACTCGCAGCTCCCACCATGGACGAGGTGAGGACCTCGACTTCAGTGCTCACACGATGACACTCTCCCCCATCCAGGTGCCTGCCCTGCCCGCTCTGCTGCCAGCCTTCTGCCGCCTGCAGTGGTCATGCCTCGGGGACAGAAGAGCAAGCTCCGAGCTCGCAAGAAGCGCCAGCAGACCCGCAGTGTGGCCCAGGGTGCCAAGGCTGCCCATGCCGTTGGGGAAGAGGAAGAAGAGTCTCCCTCCTCCTCTCCCGTTCGTGAGGGAACTCCCCCAAGCTCCCCTAGATCCTGCGCTGCCCAGGGGGGTCTGAGAGGCCGAGCGTCTAGCTCTCCTGAGGCAGGGAGTTCTGATGCCAGTTCGGATGTAGATGAGGGCTATAGGGCAGGCTCTTCCCAGGTCTCCCTCAGAGATCCTCTGAACAGGAAGGCGAGTATGCTGGTGCAGTTCATCATGGAGAAGTATAAAAAGCGAGAGCCCATCGTGCAGGCAGACATGCTGAAGGTAGTCAAGAGAAAGTATAAGAAGCATTTCCCCGAGATCCTCAGGAGAACCTCTGAGCGTGTTGAGCTGATCTTTGGCCTCGAGTTGGAGGAAGTCGACCCCATTAGTCGCTCCTATGTCCTTATCAACAAGCTCAGCCTCTCCAGTGAGGATGAGGTCAGTGGGGAAAGGGTGCTGCCCAAGACAGGGCTGGTGATGACACTCTTGGCTGTGATCTTTATGAAGGGCAACCGTGCCACTGAGGCGGAGATGTGGGAGTTCCTGAATGCTCTGGGGATCTATGCTGGGAGGAGGCACTCAATCTTTGGGGAGCCCCGGAAGCTCATCACCGAAGATCTGGTGCAGGAAAATTACCTGGAGTACCGTCAGGTGCGCTTTAGGAGTCCTCCAGTCTATGAATTCGTGTGGGGTCCCAGAGCACATGCTGAAACTACCAAGATGAAAGTCCTGGAAGTTTTGGCCAAGATCAATGACACTGTCCCTCGCTGCTACCCTGATCTCTATGAGGAGGCTTTAAGAGATGAGCAAGAGAGAGCAGAACTGCAAGCTGTAGCCAGGGCCTCCACGGTTGCCAGGTCCAGGGTGGGTTCTAGGGCCAAGTCCCGCAGGTCCTCCCACACCTAATGAGGTCTGAGCAGCATTTTTCACTTAGTGGGAAGAGGGTAGTCAAAGCTCTAACTAACAGAGGCTGGAGGCGACAAAATAGGTATTTTCAAATGTTATTCCCCTGTTTTCAAATGTTATTCCTGTTCATTCAAAGCTTACATTGTTGCAAAGTCTGTTTCTGAATCTCATGGATCACACCTTCATGACTGTTTCTCAGATTTATGACAAAGAGTTTTGCTGTTTCTGAATAAATCGAAAGACCTTTAGTGTGTGTTTGATTAACCATAGAATAAGAAAACACAGCAACGGGATAGGTACATTCATGGAAACATGTAAGAACACGACAGGGTAACAGAATCGCAAAATGCTTAAACAACACTAGGGCTCTTTTGAAAGTAAATGGTGCCCACTTGGATATGGCTTGTTTTCTTAACATGTGTATCAAATTTTGTGTATTATATTGGACTTCCTGCTCAGAGATGTCATTTTAATTTTATTGTGATTCTCCAGGCATTAATTGAGCACCTACTGTTTGGAAATGCCCTCAATAATGCAAATTGTGAGAAAAGGATCCCACCACTGCCCAGATAATTTGAGTCCTGCAGCAGCTACCCTATGTTAGGAGGATAGGGAGATACTCCCCAAGACATAAACTTGAAAAAGAGGTTAAGAAGAGGAGACTGCAGATGGGAATAGCGCAGTGCACGTCATCTGAGGGGACCGCAGATTCTCAACAGTGAGCTGACCCAGAGCCTGGCCCTGCCATCAATGCTGGGAGCCTTGGGCAGCACTGGCAGGCTGATTTCAGCAAGCAGCCTCTCAAGGATGTGAGGTCCTTGTCCCAGCTGGGAGGTTTCTTAAGCAAGCAAATGGAGGAGGCCCAGCCCTACCAGCAGATAAGAGGAGGCCCCTGGGGGGGTGAGGGGGACACAGGAAGCCCTGCCCCTCAGAACTGACAGGACCACTCGCCCCTCCCCCACTTGCGGGCAGATCTGTGACACCAGGGCGTTGTTGCCAGGATGTGACATACTTACTTCCTCCTATGACGTCACAGAGGGTGAGGGACTCAGTCCAAGGGCTGTGGCCTCAACTTGGCAGTTGCAGGATTCGCAAGTGTTTGAAAAGGCCAAGGTGAGTACCCTGGGGACTAAGGGAGCCAACCCTCCGTAACAGTGGAACCATCACGGAGTCTTCGCCCTCAGCCTGAGCACACCTAGGACACGTATGATGGGATGAGAAGACTCTCGGTCCTGGGGGTGGGCAGAGGGTCTCAGAATGACTTTGTACTCAGTATGAGGGGCCAGGCCTCAAAGCAGGTGGGCTCAAAAAATACTGAGGGCAACTCCCACCACCAAATAGTAGACCCATCAGAGTCTGGTCACTGCCCTGAAAGCCACGGGGCAGGGTTGTGGAGCAGAAGCTGCCAATCACTATTTACATTAGGGCTCTGAAAGACGAGAGCCTGAGTCTGCAGCCACCATTCACCAAACGGCATGGGGGTCCCAGGACCCTTGTGCAAGTGCAATGGCCCAGAATGAAGACTAGGGAATCCAAAGAGGTCAGGGTAGGAGATTCCCTACTGACAAGTCAGCACTGCAAGCACCTGGATGGGAAGCGCCCTTCATTTCCCTTCTGGGGGTTCCAGGGAGGGTTGAGCAATCCAATTCAGATCAGCAGAGGGAATGATTTCCAGGACCTGTCATCTGTTGATGTGACGGTCTTGAGTGTGAATCACGAGGTCCTCTCAACTCGGCAGACCGGCAGCCTGTGCGGCTGTCACGCAGTGTGCCTGAAGCACGCGTGGCAGGCTCAGCCCGAGACTGACGCCTTCTTCTTCCACAGGCTGCCCACAGGACAGGCTGACCCGGCGAGCACACGAGCCCCGTGTTCTCCTAGAGCAGGTCCCTCAAAGACGACTGCAAATGTAGCTCTCCTAATAGCCGTGGTGGAACTTCCGTGGTGAAGGCACACACACACCCTCTCAACCTCATTCTCCAGGGAGTCCACCTCACCTAGTCTGCACACGCCCGCCTGCTGGCCCTGACGACATCATCATGCCTCGGGCTCATAAGCGCAAGGGCCGTGCCCCTAAGAAAAGTCGCCATACTGGACAGGACCCCCAGGCTCACAGGGCAGCTCAGGGAGGGACCGAATTGGCAGAAGAGCCCTCCTCTTCTTCTCCTGTTCTTGAGGACATTCCACGGAGCTCATCTGCTGCTGTGTCAGGTACCCCTCCCCCAAGACCCAGCAGCCCTCCCTCCACCAGCACGACTTCTGGACGTGTTCCTGACACAAGACCTCATGAGGGTGACGACAGCCAAGGCGAGGAAGAGCAACAGCCACCTTCCTCGGGGGTCACACCCTCCGCTGACAGATCACACAGTGATGCTTTAGCCACGAAGGTGGATTTGTTGGAGCAGTTCCTGCTCTACAAGTATAAAATGAAACAGCCCATCATGAAGGCAGACATGCTGATGGTGGTTAACACCAAGTGCCCACACCTGTTTGCAGAAATCCTCCAGGGAGCCTCTCGCAGCATTGAGGCTCTCTTTGCGGTGGAAGTGAAGGAAATCAACTCAACCTGTCAATCCTATGACCTCGTCAGCAAACTCAAACTGCCCAACAATGGGAGGGTGCGCCCTGGCAGGGGCTTACCCAAGACCGGTCTGCTGATGACTCTCCTGGGTGTGATCTTCATGAAGGGCAACCGGGCCACCGAGGAAGACGTCTGGAAATTCCTGAACACCATGCGGATCTATGCTGGGAGGAAGCACTTCATCTACGGAGAGCCCAGGAAGCTCATCACCAAGGATTTAGTGAGGCTGCAGTACCTGGAGTACCGGAGGCTGCCTGACACTGATCCTGCACGCTACGAATTCCTGTGGGGTCCAAAAGCCCATGCTGAAACCAGCAAAATGAAAGTCCTGGAGTTTGTGGCCAAGGCCCGTGACACCGTGCCTACTGCCTTCCCATCCCAGTATGAAGAGGCTTTGCGAGATCAGGAAGAGAGAGCCCGAGTCGGAACTGCTGCCACCCCAGGAGCTACTGCCAGAGCCAGACTCAGGTCATGCACATGTCCAGCTGCTTCCTCACTCCTACTCAAATCCAAGGACATTTGCTATCCAGAAGAGAACCTAAGCCACCATGACAGGAGCTGCCTTTAAAATGGGGAAGAATCTCACAGACCAAGGGTTGGGCTAATGCAACATTAAAAAAAAAAATTACCCATCTCGGTTTTCCTCATTTCCTTTAGTGTCTTGTTTTGTTAAAGATGCATTTTATTTATTTGAATGTCACAGTGATTGACAGAGAGGAAGAGACAGAGGAAGAGTGAAATCTCCCATCCTCTGGTTCATTCCCCAAGTGGCCATTATGGCCAGGGCTGGGCCATTCTCAAGCTAGGACTCATATACTCCAACCAGGTCTCCCATGTGGTTGGCATGGTTTCAACTAATTGAGTCATTTTCTGTTGCTTTCACAGGTATATTAGAACTGAGCCAGATCAGAGGCAGAACAGCTTGATTGTGAAACAGCACACTTATATGGGATGCTAGCTAGCATCTGGCAGGTAGCAGCTTACTCCTCTGTGTTATAATGACAATTCCTAGTCCTGTTTTGTAAATGTAAAACACTTACATCTTGAAATGCTCAGCTTAGAAACAAGTGAAAGAAAAATTTTATGTCAATATATTAGACAGCTTGGAGGGTGTTTCAAGATGGCAGAATAGCGAGGGAGCTTACTGATTTAGTCCAGGAGAAGACAGTTTGTAATAGTGGAGATAGTGTAGTCTCAGGGATGAGTTAGGGAAAGAATGGCAGAGAAAACTCTTGTAATTTGAGGCATACCGTGGACCTATACAGAGGGTGTGGGTGCCCACAGCTCAGGACCCCAGATGCCGAGAGCCTCCACACCAGCCCTGGAATATGAGGTGTGAGGAGACCGTAGTAGCCCGAGACACTGGCAGAAAAGCAGCAGGAAGAGCCTAGAGGGAACAAGGTTTGAAGCCCTGTGGGGGAAAGTGCACCACCTAACTAGAGATGAGAAAAAATAAAAGGGATGGTACAGACACAATCCTCTCTCTCCAATCACCTTACAAAGACAACAAACCAATAGAGAAGGCACCATTTTGGCCATACATAACAACTGCACTACCTCGTGTCTGTGCCCTGCAATCAGCCAAGCAGAGAAACCTGACTTTGTTGGGGAGTAATAACAGACTAAAACCTAGTAAATGTGTGGAGCTTCAGAACCGAGACTGTAAGGAAAAAAAAAAAAAAAAAACTGAGGGTGTGTGGGAGAACGCACACTGTGGCAGAGACATTACATCATCTCAGAGGAGATGCCACAAGCTCGGGCAACCCTGGCTACCTGGTGAGAGACATTGCAGGGTAATCTGAGCTTACACGAAGAACTGCACAGATCCTCTGTGTGCTCCTTGGGACAGAGCAGATGAATATTATACCCACTGGGGCTAGTGCAAAGGCACTGTTCGCCATTGAGGAGAAGAGCTTAGCTGAGTAGAATTATGTCCCTTCTGATTAAAAAGAGAGAAGATTTAGCATGCCAAACCTGGGTGTGTCACCTTAGGCATGACCTTAACACTGAAGAAGTGAATGGAGCTTTCTGGCCACGCCCACAAGAAGCCTCTAGAGATTCATTGAAAGCACACAGTCCACTTATCTACAGAATCATAGTACAATGAGAAAAGCAGCCACAGCAGGAAAAAAAAAAAAAAAAAGAAACCAACAAGTATCTCCACAAATGCCAAACAACAAATGCCACAACCCAAGAAACAATAATAAGGAAGACAACATGACACTCCCAAGACAACATTACACTTCAATACAAGATTATGAAGATAACGAGATAGAAGAAATGCAAGAAATGGAACTCAAAAAATGATTATAAGAATACTTAGAAGTAATCAAAAACAAACGCTCAAACTACTGAAATCCATGCAGGACATGAAAGAAAATCTCTCGACTGGTGCTGTGGCTCAATAGGCTAATCCTCCACCTAGTGGCGCTGGCACACCGGGTTCTAGTCCCGGTCGGGGCGCCGGATTCTGTCCCGGTTGCCCCCTGTCCAGGCCAGCTCTCTGCTATGGCCCGGGAGTGCAATGGAGGATGGCCCAAGTGCTTGGGCCCTGCACCCCATGGGAGACTAGGAGAAGCACCTGGCTCCTGCCTTCGGATCAGCGTGGTGTACCGGCTGCAGCGCGCCAGCCACGGCAGCCATTGGAGGGTGAACCAACAGCAAAAGGAAGACCTTTCTCTCTGTCTCTCACTGTCCACTCTGCCTGTCAAAAAAAAAAAAAAGAAAAGAAAAGAAAATCTCTCTCATAAAATAGAAATCTTAAGGAGGAATCAAAATGAAATGAAAAATTCAACAGAACATAAAATTGAGATATTGAAGAGAAATCAAAATGAAATGAAAAATACAATACAACAAATAAAAATGCAGCTGAGAGCCTTAAAAACAGAATCAGTGAGGCAGAAGAGAAAAAAATCAGACTTAGAAGACTGAGCAAAGGAAAGTATACATTCAAACCAAAGACAAGAAGAGGAAATTAGAAATATAAAAAATACTGTTGGGAATATACAGGATACTATTAAAAAAACCAACATTCGGGTTCTGGGAGTTCCTGAATGCATGGAGAAAGAGAAAGGATTAGAAGGCCTTTTTAGTGAGACACTAGGAGAAAACTTCCCGGGTTTGGAGAAAGAAATAGACCTCCAAGTACAGGAAGCACATAGAACCCCCAATAAACATGACCAGAAAATATCCTCACCAGGAAACACTGTAATCAAACTCACCATAGCGAAACATAAAGAAAAGATTCTAAAATGTGCAAGAAACACCTGATTAATTTCAGAGGATCGGCAGACGGCAGGCAGCGCAGAGTGCAAGGCTCTTTAGTTCAGCTGAGGGGAGGACCATTGGCCGGGGCCTGCGGTACGCCGCTTCAGTGAGGGGCTCGACTGTGGCCACCCGGCTTGTTGCTTTCTGGGCGCCACTCCCCCCAGCCGGCCCGACGCGACGCACCAGTAGTGTGACCCCGATTCTCCTTGAGCTCTTGGGCACTGCTTTGAGCAGCGTCACCCTTTATACCGGAAAGCTGGCAGGCACTATGGGGAAAAAACAAAACAAGAAGAAAGTGGAGGAGGTGCTAGAAGAGGAGGAAGAGGAATATGTGGTGGAAAAAGTTCTTGACCATCGAGTTGTAAAGGGCAAAGTGGAGTACCTCCTAAAATGGAAAGGTTTCTCAGATGAAGACAATACGTGGGAACCAGAAGAGAATCTGGATTGTCCTGACCTCATTGCTGAGTTTCTGCAGTCACAGAAAACAGCACATGAGACAGATAAGTCAGAGGGAGGCAAGCGCAAAGCTGATTCTGATTCTGAAGGTAAGGGAGAAGAGAGCAAACCAAAGAAGAAGAAAGAAGAGTCAGAAAAGCCACGAGGCTTTGCCCGGGGTTTGGAGCCGGAACAGATCATTGGAGCTACAGGCTCAAGTGGAGAACTCACGTTCCTGATGAAATGGAAAAACTCTGATGAGGCCGACCTGGTCCCTGCCAAGGAAGCCAATGTCAAGTGCCCACAGGTTGTCATTTCCTTCTATGAGGAAAGGCTGACGTGGCGCTCCTATCCCTCGGAAGATGACGACAAAAAGATGACAAGAATTAAGTCTCTTGAGTACCAGCCCTGTCACATCCAACTGTGGGTTTCAAGTGAGGAGGGAAGAAGTTCTACTTGTCTTGACACCATAGAGGTGGCTTGAGAAGATGTCCTTTGAAGAGCCAGTATAGTTTCTGTGCCCTGCAGCAGCCCAAGTGCTTTAAGCTGTTCCAAGCTATGTAGTTCACACACCCATCCCAGTGGAGGGGAATGGGGAGAAGTGTTTCAAGGCAGCCCGTTCTGTGCTTTGCTGAGAGAAGCAAAGGGCCTTCTATGAAGGACAAAACTTGCAGAATTCGGTGTGTGGAAGAACAAAAAGATACTGTAGGCCTTCAAAGAGCATCTCCACAACCTACAGCCTTCTTCCCAATAGTGTTAACTCTGCGTTTTTACAGCGTAGCATGTGTGTAGTTTTTGGCTATTACTGGTGTAATATTTAGGGGTGGGAGGGATAGGATATGGAGAAAGGGAAATGGGTTGGATCATTTTGATTAAAATTTGGGGCTTGATTGGGGAAATGATGAAACAGTAGAGAGAATAACTAACTGAAGATTCATTTCTATGTCCACGATATTTTACCTTTTCAAAAAAATGTCATTGACACCATAAATGGGGACTGCGAGAGACTGCTTAAAAGCTGTGAATGCCTGAAACCTGTAAGCCAAGGTGTTCCCTGGCTGAGCTTAATGTCCCCCACAGAGGACTAAGCCAGTTCACAAGTTACCAAAGCTGCCATTTTGGAGATGCATACTGACTGGGGAGGGAGAATGTACACAGGCAGATAGAGCATTCTGTCTCAGAGGTGCTAATTCTTGAAATTAGACAAGAATACCCTTTCTTTTCCAATTATGAAGTTGTATCAGCTTATCATCCAAACCACTGGCTGAGGTATTGGAAGAGGGAAAGAGAGTGGTACAAGAGATGGCAGAGTACGGAAAAACAAGGACCCATACTCTTAAGGTAGCAAACTCTTGAAGCCTCTGGTTTATAATGAATTTTGAACTCTGTTTGTTTTTTGTTTTTTGTTTTTATTTTTTTGATAGGCAGATTGGACACTGAGAGAGAGAGACAGAGAGAAAGGTCTTCCTTTGCTGTTGGTTCACCCTCCAATGGCCACCGCGGCCGGCGCGCTGCGGCTGGCGCACCGTGCTGATCCAATGGCAGAAGCCAGGTACTTATCTTGGTCTCCCATGGGGTGCAGGGCCCAAGTACTTGGGCCATCCTCCACTGCACTCCCTGGCCACAGCAGAGAGCCGGCCTGGAAGAGGGGCAACCGGGACAGAATCCAGTGCCCCGACCGGGACTAGAACCCGGTGTGCCAGCACCACAAGGTGGAGGATTAGCCTAGTGAGCCGCGGTGCCGGCCTTGAATTTTGAACTCTGAAACCATGGGTGGCAGGGTTCAGTCACTGACAGCACAAGTTTCATTGAAACCATTCAAGGGTTGAATTTCAGAAGCCCTGGTCTCAGGAGAAGAATAATCATTCATACTGGGGAAGTGGTTTACTTTAAAACACCAAACCTTTTTTTTTTTATCCTCAGAATTAACTGAGACCCAAGATGTTCCGTCTTGATTCCTAAGATCCATCAGTTCTTGACATGGTCTAGACCTGCATCTAGAGCTGCATTGTAAAAATCTCTGTAGGCATGTGTTAGGTTTCTGTGAAAACTTTGTTTAAATGTAAACTTCATAGCACACTGTCAGTTTTTGTCTTAATAAAACTATAGATTTATATTCTCTGAAAAGAAAAATTTTTCAGAGGATCTCCAATTAGACTCACAGCACACTTCTCATCAGAAACCCTACAGGCTAGGAGGGAATGGCGAGATATAGCCCAAGTACTAAGAGAAAAAAACTGCCAGCCCAGAATATTATATCCTGCAAAGCTCTCATTTGTAAATGAAGGTTCAATAAAGACTTTTCATAACAAACAAAAATTGAATGAATTTGTCACCAATCATCCAGCCCTGCAAAAAGATGCTTAAAGATGTGTTACACACAGAAACACAGAAACACGGTCATGAATATGAAAGAAGATAAAGGAAGAAAATCTCTCAGTAAAAGATCACAGAAAGTTCAAAATATGTATTAGAAATATCTTGGGAAAAATGGCAGGGCAAAGTTACTACTTATCAATAGTCACATTGCATGTAAATGGGCTCAACTCTCCAGTTAAAGTCACAGACTGGCTGAATGGATTAAAAAACAAAACCCATCTATTTGCTGCTTACAAGAAACACATCTTTCCAACAAAGATGCATACAGACTGAAAGTGAAAGGTTGGAAAAATATATTCCACGCCAACAGAAACCAAAAAAGAGCTGGCATAGCCATCTTAATATCAGAAAAATTAGACTTTAACACAAAAACTGATAAAAGAGACAAAGAAGGGCACTATATAATTATTAAGGGATGAATTCAACAGGAAGATGTAACTATTATAAACATATATGCACCTAATTACAGGGCACTGGTTTATTTAAAATACATGTTAAGGGACTTAAAGGGAGACTTAGACTCCAATACAACAGTATTGGGAGACTTCAATACTCCATTTTCAGCAATGGACAGATCAACCAGATAGAAAATCAAAAAGGAAACTGCATATTTAATCGAAATTATAGTCCAAATGGATCTAACAGATATCTACAGAACTTTTCATACTACACTTAAAAAACATACTTTCTTCTCAGCAGTGCATGGAACTTTCTCTAGGACTGACCACATACTAGGCCATGAAGCAAGTCTCAGCAAATTCAAAAGAATTGAAATTATCCCATGCATCTTCTGAGACCACAATGGAATGAAGCTGGAAATTAGCAATTTAGGAATCCCTAGAGCATATGCAAACACTTGGAGACTGAAAAACATGCTCCTGAATGAACACTGGGAATAGAAGAAATCAAAAATTTTCTGGATGCAAATGAAGAGAACAACACAACACATTATAAATTATGGGATACAGCAAAAGCAGTGTTAAGATGAAAGTTTAAAAAATAGGTGCCTACATCAAGAAAGTGGAAAGGCACCAAATAAATGAGCTGTCAATGCATCTCCAGGATCTAGAAAAACTACAGCAAACCAAACCCCAAACTAGTGGGAGAAGAAAAATAATTAAAATCAGAGAAGAAATTAACAAAACTGAATCCAAACAACATTACAAAGATCAGCAAAACGATAGGTTTTTTTGAAAAAATAAACAAAATTGACACACCATTGGCCCAACTAACCCATAAAAGTAGAGAGAAGACCCAAATCAATAAAATTAGAGATGATAAAGGAAATGTAACAACAGATACCACAGAAATATGAAAGAGTAATCAGAAATTACTACAAAGATTTATATGCCAACAAAATGGGAAATCTATCAGAAATGGATAGATTCCTGAACACATGCAACCTACCTAAATTGAACCATGAAGATGTAGAAAACCTAAACAGTACCATGAGCAAGTCAGAAATTGAATCAGTAATAAAGGCCATCCTAACAAAAAAAGCCCAGGACCAGATGGATTCACAGTGGAATTCTACCAGACATTTAAAGAAAAACTAACTCCAATTCTTCTCAAACTATTCAAAACAAGAAAGAGAATCCTCCCAAATTCTTTCTATGAAGCAAGCATCACCTTAATTCTTAAACCTGAAAAAGATGCAGCAGAGAAAGAGAATTACAGACTAGTTTCCCTGATGAACATAGATGCAAAAATCCTCAATAAGATTCTGGCCAATAGAATTCAACAGCACATCAGAAAGATCATCCACCCAGACCAAGTGGGATTTATCCATGGTATGCAGGGATGGTTCAATGTTCGCAAAACAATCAATGTGACACACCACATTAACAAACTGCAGAAGAAGAACCATATGATTATCTCAATAGATGCAGAGAAAGCATTTGATAAAATACAACACCCTTTCATGATGAAAACTCTAAGCAAATTGGGTATAGAAGGAACATTCCTCAATAAAATCAAGGCAATTTATGAAAAACCCACGGCCAGCATCCTATTGAATGCAGAAAAGTTGGAAGCATTTCCACTGAGATCCTGTATTAGACAGGGATGCCCACTCTCACCACTGCTATTCAATATAGTTCTGGAAGTTTTAGCCAGAGCCATTAGGCAAGAAAAAGAAATTAAAGGGATACAAATTGGGAAGGAAGAAGTCAAACTATCCCTCTTTGCAGATGATAGGATTCTTTATTTAGGGGATCCAAAGAACTCTACTAAGAGACTATGGGAACTCATAGAAGAGTTTGGCAAAGTAGCAGGATATAAAATCAATGCACAAAAATCAACAGCCTTTGTATACACAGACAAGTCCATGGCTGAGAAAGAACTTCTAAGATCAATCCCATTCACAATAGCTACAAAAACAATCAAATACCTTGGAATAAACTTAACAAAGGCTGTGAAAGATCTCTAGGATGAGAATTACAAAACCTTAAAGAAAGAAATAGAAGAGGATACCAAAAAATGGAAAATTTTTCCATGTTCATGGATTGGAAGAATCAGTATCATCAAAATGTCCATTCTCCCAAAAAAAAACAAAAAACAAATTATAGATTCAATGTGATACCAATCAAAATACCAAAGATGTTCTTCTCAGATCTGGAAAAATGTGATGGTCAGATTCATATGGAGGTGAAGGAGACCTCGAACAGCTAAAGCAGTCTTGTACAACAAGAATAGCCAGAGGCATCACGATACCAAATTTCGAGAAATACCACAGGGCAGTCATAATGAAAACAGCATGGGCCTGGTATAAAAAGATAAGGATAGACAAATAGAACAGAATAGAAATACCAGAAATCAATCCAAGCATCTACAGCCAACTTATATTTGATCAAGGATCTAAAATCTATTCCTGGAGCAAGGAAAGTCTATTCAATAAACGGTGCTGGGAAAACTGGATTTCCACATGCAGAAGCATGAAGCAAGACCCCTACCTTACACCTTACACAAAAATACACTCAACATGGATTAAAGATCTAAATCTACGACCCGACACCATTAAATTATTAGAGAACATTGGAGAAACCCTGCAAGATATAGGCAGAGGCTAAGACTTCTTAGAAAAGACCCCAGAGGCACAGGCAGTCAAAGCCAAAATTAACAATTGGGATTACACCAAATTGAGAAGTTTCTGTACTGCAAAAGAAACAGTCAGGAAAGTGAAGAGGCAACCGACAGAATGGGAGAAAATATTTACAAATTATGCAACAGATAAAGGATTAATAACCAGAATCTACAAAGAGATCAAGAAACTCCACAACAACAAAACAAACAACCCACTTAAGAGATGTGCCAGGGACTTAAATATTTTTCAAAAGAGGAAATCCAAAGGGCCACAGACACATGAAAAAATGTTCAGGATCACTAGCAATCAGGGAAATGCAAATCAAAACCATGGGGCCAGCACCATGGCTCACTTGGTCAGTCTTCCACCTACAGCGCCAGCATCCCATATGGGCTCTGTGTTCTAGTCCCAGTTGCTCCTCTTCCAGTCCAGCTCTCTGCTGTGGCCCAGGAGGGCAGTGGAGGATGGCACAAGTGTTGGGGCTCCTGCACCCGCATGGGAGACCAGGAGGAAGCACCTGGCTCCTGGCTTCAGATCAGCACAGTGCCGGCCATGGAGGCCATTTGGGGAGTAAACCAACGGAAGGAAGACCTTTTTCTCTGTCTCTCTCTCACACTGTCTATGACTCTACCTGTCAAATTAAAAAAAAAAAATCAAAATCACAGTGAGGTTTTACCTCACCCTGGTTAGAATGGCTCACATACAGAAATCTACCAATAACAGATGCTGGTGAGGATGTTGGGATAAAGGCACACTAAGACACTGGTGGTGGGAATGCAAACTGTTAAAGCCACTATGAAAGACAGTTTGTAGATTCCTCAGAAATCTGAATATAGTCCTACCACACGACCCAGCCATCCCACTACTCGGACTCTACCCAAGGGAAATTAAATTGGCAAATGAAAGAGCTTTCTGCACTATCTGCAAATGAAAGAGCTATCCAGGTTTATTGCAGCTCAATTCACAATAGCTAAGACATGGAATCACCCTAAATGTCCATCAACAGGAGACTGGATAAAGAAATTATGGGATATGTACTCTATAGAATACTACACAGTGGTAAAAAAAAAATGAAATCCGGTCATTTGCAACAAAATGGAGGAATCCGGAAAACATCATGCTGATGAAATAAGCCAGTCCCAAAGGGACAAATATATGTTCTCCCTGATCTGTGACAACCAACTGAACACCTAAAAAGAGAATGTTATGTTTTATTTATTTATCTGTAAGTCAATGTTACAGAGAGAAGTAGAGGCGAGGAGAGAGAAAGAAATAGCCATCTTTGGTCCACTTTTTCAATCCCCAGATGGCCACATGGCCAATTCTAGGCCAGTCCAAAGCCAGGGGATTAATCTGAGTCTCCCATGTGGGTGGCAGAGTCCCAAACACTTGGGCCATTCGTAGTCTTTTCCCAGACCATTAGCAGGAAGCTAGATTGGTATTGGAGCAGTTGGGACGCAAGCCTGCATAACAGTTGGCAGCTTTCCCTGTTATGCCATAACACTGGCCTCATGCCAGAGAATTTTAAAGGTAGGAGCCACAATCACATATGAAAATGTTAAGTAGAAAGAATGGGTGAGAGGGAAGTGTTTCAGGTGCGATGGAAGAGCATAAATTCCTTGAGACACGGCAGTTTGAGTTTGGGGAAAGTGAAAATCAATGCATGGGATATAACTTTTCAGTTAAACTGCATGTATGGTAGGATACATGAGCAGAGGCCAGAACTTCAGAGTCTGTGCTTGGAGTTGAGATAGAGTTCTTAAAAGAAATTCTTAAAAGTATACAATAGCAGAAGGCCTAAAAGTAAGGCTCAACGTTCTGTGATCCTCGACGCAGGGTGCAGGCAGCAGGATTTCAAATGGCCTGATTGCAAGTTCCCTTCACACTTCATCCTGTGACAGAAATCTCAAAGCAAAGCATTAGATAACCAGAAAGAATCTCTACTTCAGAAATGTGTTCGTTGTTCAGGATACAATAACAAAGTATGAAACACTTGGTGGCTTAAAAACAGAAATTCTTTTCTCGGAATTCTGGGGCTAGAAGATCAGGGTGCCAACAGGATTGCTTTCATCTGAGCCCTCACATCTTGGCTTGCAGTGGCCACCTTTTGCTGTCTCTTCACAAGGTTGTCCCTTTGTGTGCACACAGCCTGGTGTCTGCTTGTGAGTCCTGATCTCTCCTAGTAAGGTCACCCCAGTCAGATTGCATGAGGGCCCACCCTCATGGGATCATTTTACCTTAGTCACCAATTGAAAAATCTTATTTCCAAAACCAGCCATTCCTGAGTTACTGGAACATGGACTTCATATGCAGTTAGGGTACACAATTAATTCCATCAGAGGTGTGGGGAGCAACCCGGACTGGACTGAGTTACTGGAATTAAGACTTATTCTATGCATCTGCTCTCCCACAATGTGGCGCTGGGAGAGGAGAAAACAGCTTCTACGCAGCTGCCTCTTGCCAACTTGAGTGATGACCTCCAGGAGCTGATCCTGCTCCTGATTGGAGGAGAGCAGTGTATTCGGCGTGTGGGCAGCCGAGTTGGGATTGGTGGAAGAGGACTATAAGGGAGGAGAGAGACAGCATGCACCAGGAACATCTAAGGGGAACATCTATCTGAAGGAACACCTGTGCAGCCCCAGAGAGAGCCGGCCGGCGGTGTGCCGCTCTCCTGCGGAAGTGGGGAAAGTGGCCAGGGGGAACCGCCCTTCCACGGAGGTGGAAGGGACGGTAGCCAACCCGGGAAGAACCAGCAGCAAACCCGGGGAGGGCTGAGCAGACAAAAGAACAATGCAGGGTCCTGTGTCGTTCCTCCACGAAGACGGGGAGCGACATAATGGTGCCGTGACTCGGATATGAAGCCTAGGCAGGGTTTAGTGTCGTTCCTCCATGAAGACGGGGAGCGACATAATGGTGCCGTGACTCGGATAGGAAGCCTAGGCAGGGCTTAGTGTCGTTCCTCCATGAAGAGGGGGAGCGACATAATGGTGCCGTGACTCGGATAGGAAACTTAGGAGGGAAGAAACTGGAAGAAGTGGAAAATACCGGAGAGAGAGACTAGCAAAGAGCCTAGGGAAAAACCGGACAGAAAAGGTGCCGGAAGAAGCTATCGAAAGCCTAGGCATAGACTCGGATATGGACTGTGGGAAAGAAGTTAGGATTTAAAGTGAAAGCAAGAAGAAACTTAGACTCAGATACAGACTGCAGGTTGAAAGTGAAAGTGAAACCTATAAGAAACTTAGACTTGGATACGGACTGTGGGGAGAGGCCAGGAGAAATGAGGGAGGAATATTGTAGGAAGAAAACTTAGGGAAACATACCGGCTAGAGAAAAATGTTAGGGAGGATGAAGCCGCAAGTGCAGGCTGAAGCGGAAACGTAAGCCAGCTTGGGATTCTTCAAGTCAGCCCGGGGAACAAAAGGCGAGAAGCTAGACGTGGGCCGCCAGGTTGGAATCCGTCAGATTAGCCCGGGGAGCAAAGGACTGGAAGCCAGACCGAAAGGCGGAGACGCAAAAGCTAGGTTGAATTCGCCAGGTTAGCCCGGGGAACTTAGATTGAATACCGGTGGTGGCGGAAACGCAAGCTACGCTGTGTGACTCGCGGAAGCCGCCGCGTGCAGAGAGAGCACGGGGCGCAAATAGATAGGGAACGTGGGGCTAGTGCGAGGCCGTGGTGTGGGCGCGAAGAGGCGCGGAGACCACGGAGTGCACGTGCAAAGCCGGGAAGCCGCGCAGATGAGAGAAGCGCGGGCTGAAGCAGCGCAAAGCCGGGAAGCCGCCGCGGGGCAGTGAGGCGCCGAGAAGCAGCCTCAGGGCGGGCGCCGGTGGGGCGAGGCGAGGCGCCAGGAAGCCGCGCAGAGCCGTGAAGCTGCCGCAGGTTGAGGTGCCAAGAAGCAGCCTCGGGGCGGGCGCCGGGAAACCGCGGGGATAAGGGAAGCCGCGGGAAGTTTAGAGGTAAAATGAGAGAAATAGGAATGCTGGCAGATAGAAGTAAAATAGGAGAAATAGGAATGCCCGGAGATGGAGAAGTAGAGAAAAGTAAGGTCTCCCCACAACATGGCAATGAGAGAGCTTGGATTCGGTCTGCCTGATTGATAGGACTTGTAAGCACCTGTGGGTGGCTGCAGGTCACCGAAGACAGGCACGTTATCAACATAAGTCTCCCCACAATACGGCAATGAGAGGGCTTGGATTCGGTTTGCCTGATAGGGCTTGTAAGCACCTGCAGGCAGTTCTAGCAGAGTAGAGCATGCGCTGCAGGGCACCGAACACAGGCACGCATCAGCGCCTAAAAACCTCCTCACAACATGGCGAAGAGAGGACACGGATTCGGTTTGCCTGATTCATAGGACTTGTAAGCACCTGTGGGCAACTCTAGCAAGCAGAGCAGAGTGTGTGCCGCGGGACACCGAAGACAGGCGCGTATCAACGCCAAAAAATAAAAAGAAAGAGGGATCTGTGGGGAGCAACCCGGACTGGACTGAGTTACTGGAATTAAGACTTATTCTATGCATCTGCTCTCCCACAATGTGGCGCTGGGAGAGGAGAAAACAGCTTCTACGCAGCTGCCTCTTGCCAACTTGAGTGATGACCTCCAGGAGCTGATCCTGCTCCTGATTGGAGGAGAGCAGCGTACTCGGCGTGTGGGCAGCCGAGTTGGGATTGGTGGAAGAGGACTATAAGGGAGGAGAGAGACAGCATGCACCAGGAACATCTAAGGGGAACATCTATCTGAAGGAACACCTGTGCAGCCCCCGAGAGAGCCGGCCGGCGGTGTGCCGCTCTCCTGCGGAAGTGGGGAAAGTGGCCAGGGGGAACCGCCCTTCCACGGAGGTGGAAGGGATGGTAGCCAACCCAGGAAGAACCAGCAGCAAACTCGGGGAGGGCCGAGCAGACAAAAGAACAATGCAGGGTTCAGTGTTGCTCCTCCACGAAGACGGGGAGCGACAAGAGGCAGGAATGGGAAGTATCTGCTGTTATCTCAGTGTAGAAGGAAGCCTGGCTTTCTAGGTGTTTCATACATACTGTCTCTAGGGAGTTCTGCAAACTAAGGGTCAAATGCTTTTGGGATGAGATGCACAGAGTCCACTAAAGTGGATATGTTTTGACATGAACTGGGGAACTAGAACGCCTGCTGCATTCAAAGGGCACTCATGTTAACATGGGTATAATTGGGCCAACTCTAAGTGGTGGCTAGATTTTGGTATAGGAACTAATGAATAAAAACAGAGCTTGTGTGGAATTGTAGTCCTTGACAAAATTCTAGGAGATTTGAGATGTGTCCATGTGCAGAAGTGACCAAACTGGGCCTGTGCTGTGACTTAGTGGGTAAGGCAGCCATCTGAAGTACGGGTATTCCATATGGACATCAGTTCAAATCCCAGCTGCTCCATTTCCAATCAAGCTCTCTGCTATGGCCTAGGAAAGCAGTAGAAGATGGCCCAAGTCCTTGGGCCACTGCACCCACATGGGAGACCCAAAGGAAGCTCCTGGCTTCGGATCAGCACAGCTCCAAATGTGTGGCCAATTAGGGAGTAAACCAGCGGATGGAAGACCTTTCTCTCTCCCTCTTTCTCTCTCTCTCTCTTTCTCTGCCTCTTCTCCCTCTGTGTAACTCTGAATTTCAAATAAATAATCTTCAAATAAAAATGAGAATAAATTAAATAACAGATGCTCTAATGAGAAAAAGCTAATTTCACTTTTTAAGGTGAATTTCACCTAATTTTTTTTTTTGACAGGCAGAGTGGACAGTGAGAGAGAGAGACAGAGAGAAAGGTCTTCCTTTGCCGTTGGTTCACCTCCAAAGGCCGCCACGGCTGGTGTGCTGTGACTGGTGCACCATGCTGATCCGAAGCCAGGAGCCAGGTGCTTCTCCTGGTCTCCCAATGGGGTGCAGGGCCCAAGCACTTGGGCCGTCCTCCACTGCCTTCCCGGGTCACAGCAGAGAGCTGGCCTGGAAGAGGGGCAACCAGGACAGAATCTGGCGCCCCGACCGGGACTAGAACCCGGTGTGCCGGCGCTGCTAGGTGGAGGATCAGCCTATTGAGCTGTGGCGCCGGCCTCTGATTAAGTGTTTTTAGAACATTCAATTTTCTTTGACGTATACTGTATTTTATAAAATCCCATATAAGAGGGTGTTATTGTTTGGGTAAAGATCATCATAACTGCCACTCATTAAAAATGCAGTATTTGCCAGGCATCATGCCAGGTGCTTTATGTACAGTACATACATTCCAATGCCCCACCCAAATAGGTGGATCTTAGCTTAGGAAGCTGTAACAGAACATCACAGTTCTGCGGCTTCAACGGCATTCATCTCTTGACATGCTGCAGGCAGGGTGCCGGCATACTGGCTCCTGGTTAGGACTTCCTCACAGACAGCTGCCTTCTTGCTGTGTCCTCATATGATAGAGAGGCAATAGAAGCATGTGGGTCCATTTTTCTGAGGGCACGAGTTCCATAAAGAAAGCCCCACCTTCTTTACCTCCTTTAACCATATGTGTCTTCCAAAACCCACTCCTCCCAACATCATCACATTGTTATCTAAGAATTCAACACATACATTTGGGTGGGTGGGGGATACAAGCATTCAGTCCATAGCATGGTTTATCAAAGTCAACTGGCAGAAGAACATGAAATACCCTCATATATACAAGATGTTTAGTGATAGAGCTAGGCTATATACATATGAAATGCATTCATCTAGGGCATAGGCTATTATCCCATTATCTCCAACCTGAAGCTGACCTTGTGTATCTCTTTTCACTTTTCTCCTTACTACTACAAAATACACCTGAGATGACTACAAGAAAAATTTCAGAGATGGACATTTGCTGCAGCAGATAAGATGGTACTTCTGGGGCCAACATGGGTACACTGTGGGTTAAGCTGTCACCTGTGATCACAGCATCCCAATATGAGTGCCAATTCAAATCCAGGCTGCTCCACTTCAGATCCAGCTCCCTAACAATGCACCTGGGAAAACCACAGAAGATGGCCCAAGTGCTTGGGCCCCTGCTACCCTCACAGGAGACCCAGATGATGTTCCAGGCACATGGCTTCATCCTGGCCCAGCCTCAGCCATTGGAACCATTTTGGGAGTGAACCAGGGAATGGAAGATATGTCTCTCTCTCTCTCTCTCTGTCTAGAGAGACAGAGTCAGAGTCTCTCTCTCTCTCTCTCTCTCTCTCTCTCTCTGTCTTTTCCTCTCTTAGTAACTGTGCTTCTGAAATAAATAAATCCTTTTAAAGAAAGATTATGCTTGGGCCATCTGCATCCCATAGCAGAATGCCTGGTTGGAGTTCCAAGTTCATTTTATATCCAGCTTCCTGTTGAAGTATACCCTGGGAGGCAGATGATGGCTCAAGTAGCTGCCCCCTACCAATCACACGGAAGATGCAGACTGAGTTCTAATTCACTGCTTCATGCTTCAGCCTGGAGAGTGAGCCAGTAGATGCCAGATCTGTCTTCAAATAAAATGAAAATAAATAAAAATTTTTAAAACCATAGATTTTGTTTCCAATGTACAGGATTGGAAATTCATAGCCACAGTAATAGGAAGAAAAATTAAATGACAAGTTTAAAAAATTGAAAAAAATGAGATATTTGTCAACAATAGAAATGTCTACAGATATAGTGTCAGTTAAACTAAATATTAGGGCCTCACAAAATTATCTACCTTAGCTCCTTTCAAAAATGATTTGTTAGGGCCTGCACTGTGACGTAGGAAGTAAAGCCGCATCCCATATGGGCACCAGTTCAAGTCCTGGCTGCTCCACTTCTGACCCAGCTCTCTGATATGGCCTGGGAAAGCCCTGGAAGATGGCCCAGGTCCTTGGGTTCCTGCACCACCATCAGAGACCCAGAGGAAGCTCCTAGCTCCTGGCTTTGGATCAGCACAGCTCTGGCTGTTGTGGCCAACTGAGGAGTGAACCAGCAGATGGAAGACCTCTCTCTCTCTCTCTCTCTCTCTCTCACTCTATCTTTCCTTTTCTCTCTGTGTAACTCTGCCTTTCAAAGAAATAAAAAGATTTATTTATTATTACTTATTTATTATTATTTATTTATTTAATAAGAGAGAGAGGAAGAGACACACACAAACAGAGAGAGAGAGAGATTCCATCCATCAGTTGACTCTCCAAATGGCCACAACGAGCTAGGAACTTCCTCCAGGGCACCCACCTGGATACAGGAGCCCAAGCACTTGTGCCATCAGGTTCTGCTGCTTTCCCAGGCACATTAGCAGGCAGCTGGATTAGAAGTAGAACAGCTGAGGCTGGCGCCGCGGCTCAATAGGCTAATCCTCCGCCTTGCAGCACCGGCAAACGGGGTTCTAGTCCCGGTCGGGGCACCAGATTCTGTCCCGGTTGACCCTCTTCCAGGCCAGCTCTCTGCTGTGGCCTGGCAGTGCAGAGGAGGATGGCCCAAGTCCTTGGGCCCTGCACCCACATGGGAGACCAGGAGAGGCACCTGACTCCTGGCTTTGGATCAGCGCGATGCGCCAGCCGCAGTGGCCATCGGAGGGTGAAACAACAGTAAAGGAAGACCTTTCTCTCTCTCTCTCTCTCTCTCTCTCACTGTCGACTCTGCCTGTCCAAAAAAAAAAAAAAAAAAAAGAGGAAAAAAAAAAAAAGAAGTAGAACAGCTGGGGCTGACTCTGTGGCACAGCGGGTTAACACCCTTGCCTGAAGCACCACCATTCCATATGGGTGCCGATTCAAGACCCGGCAGCTCCACTTCCCATCCAGCTCTCTGCCATGGCCTGGGTAAGCAGTGGAAGATGGCCCAAGTGCGTGGGCCCCTGCACCCACATGGGAGACCTGAAAGAAGCTCCTGGCTTCAGATCGGCACAGCTCTGGCCGTTGTAGCCAATTAGGGAGTTAACCAGACGATGGAAGACCTCTCTCTCTCTCTGCCTCTCTCTCTGTATAACTCTTTCAAATAAATAAATAAATCTTAAAAAAAAAAAAAGTGGAATAGGTGGGACTCCAACCTGTGCTTATATGGGATGTTCCAATTGTAGGCAGAGGCTTAACCCACTGTGCCACAATACTAGACCCAGTTTCTTTTTATATTAAATAAATCTTTTAGAACAAAAGTTATATGCAATGCAAACTGTCAGTGACAAAGAGAATGAATCACTCAGTATGTATTTTCTGTCAGCCATCTCCTTTTTTTTTTTTTTTTTTTTTTTTTGACAGGCAGAGTGGATAGTGAGAGAGAGACAGAGAGAAAGGTCTTCGTTTTGCTGTTGGGTCACCCTCCAATGGCCACCGTGGCCGGCGCGCTGTGGCCAGCGTACCGCACTGATCCGATGGCAGGAGCCAGGTGCTTATCCTGGTCTCCCATGGGGTGCAGGGCCCATCCTCCACTGCACTTCGGGGCCATAGCAGAGAGCTGGCCTGGAAGAGGGGCAACCGGGACAGAATTCGGCGCCCTGACCAGGACCAGAACCCGGTGTGCCAGCGCCGCAGGCAGAGGATTACCCTATTGAGCCATGGTGCCGGCCACCCTCTGCCTTGTTCTTCAGCTTCCTCATCACTCATCACTCTGGATTCAGAGATGTATTCTCTGCAGTATTTAAAGGAGGGAGACTAGACAAGAGTTTGTCAGGTTGGTGTTGTGCTGCAGTGGGTTAAGCTGTAGCTTAGGCTACCCACATCCCATACAGGATTGCTGGTTTGAGTCCTGGCTACTCTGCCTCCAATCCACCTTCCTGCTGATGTACCTGGAATGGTAGCAGCAGATGGTCCAAGTACTTCAATCCTTACCACCCACAAGGGAGACCCAGACAGAGTTCTGGGCTCCTGGCTTCAGTTTGGGCCAGTCCTGGCTATTGGTGACATTTGGGAAGGGAAAAAGCAAATAGAAGATCTCCACTGATCTCTCTACACCCACCCACTCCTCTGCCATCTCTCTCTCTCTTCATCTCTCTCTGTTATTCTGCCTTTCAAATAAAACTATATTTCTTTAGTGAAAAAAACAAGTGGAAGAAGAACATTTTTCAAAGTTTCATAACAGGGCCAGAATTGTGGTAGCAGCAAGTTAATGCTTGAAATGCTGTCATCCCATATTGGAGTGTTGGTTCAAGTCCCTAGTATTGTGCCTGGGAAGGCAAGAGAAAATGACCCAAGTGCTTGAGCCCCTGACACCCACATGAAAGACTCAGATGGAATTCCTGGCTCCTGAATTTGGCCTGGCCCATCCTTGACCATTGTGGTTATTTGCAAATGAACCAGCAAACAGAAAAATCTCTTTACCTCTTTCTCTGTCATTCTTCCTTTTAAATACCTGGTGTTGTTGCAGGTAGATTAAGCCACCTCTTGTCATACCAGTATCTCATACTAGAGTGCTGGTTAGAATCTTGGCTGCTGTACTTACAATATAATTTATTTTCTTAAAAAAGAAAAGATCTATTTATTTGAAAGGCTGTTGGGGTGGGGGGAGGAGAGAAAGAGAGAGAAATCTTCAATCTCGTGGTTCACTCTCTAAATGACCTCAATGACCAGGGCTGGGCCAGTCAAAAGCCAGGAGCCTGGAACTCCACCCAGGTCTCCCAAATGAGTGGCAGGGGCCTAAGTACTTGGGCCACCTTCCTCCAGGACTGAAACCAGCACTCATATAGGAGGCCAGCATTGCAGGCAGAGGCTCACCTTGCTGTGTTATAAAGCTGCCTCCACTCCCCGCTCCCCACTTCTTACTAAAGAGCCTGAGAAGGCATCAGATGATGGCTCCAGTACTCTGCTGCCTGCCACCCACATTACAGACCAAGACACAATGGCTCTTGGCTTTGGCTTAGCCCAGCCCTGGCTGTTGTGGGCATTTGAGGAGTGGATCAGTGGATGGAAGATCTTTCTTTCTGTTTCCGTCACTCTGCTTTTTCCAATATGTAGTAAATAAGTCTTTTTAAAAAGTTTAATAACATTGAAAAAAGCCTGATGCATTAAAAATAAGACATGATTGGGGCTGGCGTTGTGGCACAGTGGGTTAAGTCGCCATCTGCAATGCCAGCATCTCATATGGGTACCAGTTCAGGTTCCTGGCTGCTTCACTTCTGATCAAGCTAATGGCCTGGGAAAAGCAGCAGAACGTGGCCCAAGTGTTTGGACCCCTGCCACACATGTGGGAGACCTGGAAGAAACTCCTGGCTTCTGAATTCAGTTCAGCCCATCACTGGCTATTGTGGCCACCTTGGGAGTGAACCAGTAGATGGGAAACCAATTTCTCTCTCTCCCCCCCCCAACTCTGACTTTCAAATAAATAAATAAATATTTTTAAAAAGGAGAGGAAGAAATGATTTCATATTATCTGATTGAAGAATAAATTTATAAAACCACTTCAGGGAGCAATTAACACATTAAAATGAAAGAGCATGTATTATATAACCCACCTATTTTACTTATCGTTTTTTTTTATTTTTTTTTTATTTTTTTGACAGGCAGAGTGGACAGTGAGAGAGAGACAGAGAGAAAGGTCTTCCTTTGCCGTTGGTTCACCCTCCAATGGCCGCCACGGCTGGTGTGCTGTGGCCGGCGCACTGCGCTGATCTGATGGCAGGAGCCAGGTACTTATCCTGGTCTCCCACTGCACTCCACTGCACTCCTGGGCCACAGCAGAGAGCTGGCCTGGAAGAGGGGCAACCAGGACAGAATCCGGTGCCCCGACCGGGACTAGAACCCAGTGTGCCAGCGCCGCAAGGCAAAGGATTAGCCTAGTGAGCCGCAGCGCTGCCCTCTTATCGGTATTTTTTTAAGATTTAATTTATTTATTTGTTTGAGAGGCAGAGTTACAAAGAGAGCGAGAGTGAGAGCAAGAGCGAGAGCGAGAGAGAGATGGAGGAAAATCTTCTATCAGCTGGTTCAGCCCCCAAATGGCTGTAACAGGCAGAGCTGGGCCAATCCAAAGCCAGGAATATCTTCCAGGTCTCCCACATGGGTGCAAGGGCCCAAGCACCTGGGCCATCTTCCACTGCTTTCCTAAGCCATAAATAGAGAAATAGATCAGAAGACAAGCAGCTGGGACTCGAACTAGTGGCCATAAGGGATGCCAGTGCCACAGGCTGAGGCTTAGTCTACTATGCTACAGAGCCAGCCCCCACTTCTCAGTATTTATACTATGAGATACATCTCCTGGGTGGTATGCACAAAAGTGTTGAATTATTTCTGCATTGATATTTGTAATAATGTCAAATGGGATAAAAGCGAAATGCCTATCAATAGGGTATTAGTAGGCCATGGAATATTCTGCGATTGATATGTGTGTTGATTTGTAAATATACCATGGTAACTTATTGAGTAATATAAAAGCAAGTGCAGAAAGTTGCAAAGCATTATACATGTTTATGTTAAATGCAAATCAAACTGTAAATCCTTGGGGAAGATCTGACTAATACGCTGTTATTTTTGAAAGTTCACATGAGAATTGATGAAAATTGTGTTGTAGTAATTATCATGAATTTGCTGTAACCCTGAGAATCTAATGTACAAATAAATTTCTTTAAAATTTGTTTGAACCCACTAAAAATATTCACAGAGAAATGGAATTTGAAGATAATGTTTTTTTTATTTGAGAGGTGGGGCAAGGGGGCACTCTCATTGGCTATTTCACTCCTCAAATTCAAACAATGACCATAGTTGGGCCTGGCTGAATCCAAGATTAAGAAAATCAATCCAGGTTTCCTATAAGGGTGGCAGGGACCAAACAACTTGAGACATCACCTCCCAGGATGGACATTAGCAGGAAAGTGCAATCAGAAGCAGAGCCAGAACTCATACCCAGGTACTCTGATACAACATTCAACCAGTGCCTTAATTGTTATAACAAACACCCACCCTGATAATTTTGAGTTTTTGTTTTAAATTTTTTAAGAAAAAATTTAACATATAAAAGTTACACATACTTATGGATGGCAATGTGATATTCGACATATTAGATACACATTGTATAATGTCCAACCAGGGTAAAAAAAAAATATATATATATATATATATATATAAACAGTTCACATTTCTTTATGGTGAAAACATCGGAAACTCTATCTTCTAGCTTTTTGAAAATTTAAAACAGAGAAATATACAGTACATTAACATCTATAATCACCCTAGTGTGAGATAGAACCCCAGAACTTCTTACTCCTATATAAAAATTTTCTTAAAAATGGATAGGAGATCTAAACAGACACTTCTTAAAGAATGACATACAGATGGCCAAAGGATACATGAAAAAATGTGCAGTCATTAATCATCAGGGAAATGCAAATTAAAACCACCAAGAGGTATTACCTCACTTCAGTTGGATTGGTTATTATCAAAATGTAATGGGGGGGCCAGCATTTGGGTATAATGGGTTAAGCTGCTGCCTGCAACATTGGCATCCCATATGGATGCTGGTTCAAGTCCTGGTTCCTCTGTTTCTGATCCATCTTTTTGCTATTGCACCTGGGAAAGCAGTGGAAGATGGCCCAAGTACTTGGGTGCCTACACCCGCATGGGAGACCTGGATGAAACTCCTGGCTTCAATCTGGCCCAGTCCTGGCCATTATAGCCATTTGGGGAGTGAACCAACAGATGGAAGATCTATCTTTTTCTCCCTCTTTCTCTGTAAGTCTACCTTTCAAATAAATAAAATTAATCTTTTTTAAAAAGAGAAAAAAAAAGAAACAAGTATTTTTTTTTTTGACAGGCAGAGTGGACAGTGACAGAGAGAGAGACAGAGAGAAAGGTCTTCCTTTTGCTGTTGGTTCACCCTCCAATGGCCGCCACGGCCGGGCCATCGCACTGATCCAAAGCCAGGAGCCAGGTGCTTATCCTGGTCTCCCATGTGGGTGCAGGGCCCAGGGACTTGGGCCATCCTCCACTGCACTCCCGGGCCATAACAGAGAGCTGGCCTGGAAGAGGGTCAACAGGGACAGAATCCAGCGCCCTGACCGGGACTAGAACCTGGTGTGCCGGTGCTGCAAGGCGGAGGATTAGCCTATTGAGCAGCGGCGCTGGCAAGAAACAACAACAAGTTTTGGTGAGGATGTAGAGAAAAGGATATTCCTGAACACTGTTATTGCAAATGTAAATTAGCACAACCATAATGGAACACAGTATGGAGGTTCCTTAAAAAATCCAGAAACAGAACTATATGATCTAGCAATCCCATTACTGGACATATGTAATGGAAATGGCATCAGTCTGCCAAAGAGACATCTGCACACCTTTATTGCAGCCCTATTCACCATGGCCAAGAAACAGGAACAACCTATGTGTACAGCAACTGATGAATGGGTAAGAAAAATTTGGTACATATGTGTACTACAACACTACTTAGCCATTAAGAGGATGAAATCTTGTTGATAGCAGTAACACTGATGGGGCTGAAATTCACTATGTTAAGTAACATAAGCCAAGTACAAAAATAAAAGTATCACATGATCCCATTAATGCATGGAATCTAAGAAAAGAAATGATATCATAGAAGTTAAGAAAGTATAATGGTAACAAACAGCCTGAGGAGAGAGGTGGATGGAAGGGATGGAGAAAGATGTGTGAACTTGTTCATGTTTTTTTTTTTTTCCTTTTGGTACAAAAAAGTTTGACTTCCACGTGCAGTTTTTTTTAAGAGTATGTATTTTCCATGAAAATTTGGAAGACCCTTGGAACACACTAACCTAAGAAACTGCTTAACCAGGCAAAGGGAAGGGATTTTGATATTTTAGGAAGACATTAGCCTTATCTGCAATATCTGTTGTTAAAAAAAAGATATATACATAGAAACTTAAGTATGTTACATCTATGACTGGCCCATAGAAATGCTCCATGAAAACTCTTCCAGGCTCTTTTGCTTTCAGCCAGCTGGTAGCAGAAGTGTAGTTACCTAGGAAGTCGTATCTTAGACATAGAGGGTGCTACAAGAGAGAAAGAGCCTGAATCCCTAAATCACCACTTGAACAAGAGCCATCAGCAAATTCAAAGACATTCTTTTCAGACATATGTATGAGATTCACTTATATTAACACAGTAAGATTTTCTAATTTATCAGCTATAGTATATAATTGTCGCTCCCCCTCTTCGTGGAGGAACGACACTAAACCCTGCCTAGGCTTCCTATCCCTCCTAGGATTCCGATCCGAGTCACGGCACCATTATGTCGCTCCCCGTCTTCGTGGAGGAATGACACAGGACCCTGCGCTGTTCTTCTGTCTGCTCGGCCCTCCCCGGGTTTGCTGCTGGTCCTTCCCGGGTTGGCTGCTGGTCCTTCCCGGGTTGGCTACCATCCCTTCCACCTCCGTGGAAGGGCGGTTCCCCCTGCCACATTCCCCACTTCCGCGGGGGAGCGGCACACCGCCGGCCGGCTCTCTCGGGGGCTGCACAGGTGTTCCCCTTAGATGTTCCTGGTGCATGCCGTCTCTCTCCTCCTTTATAGTCCTCCTCCGCCAATCCTAACTCGGCTGCCCACACGCCGAGTACGCTGCTCTCCTCCAATCAGGAACAGGTCCTGCTGCCTATTGGTTGAACTGGAGGCAGCTGTGCAGAAGCTGTCTCTCCCTTCTCAGCGCCATATTGTGGGAGAGCAGATGCATAGAATAAGTCTTAATTCCAGTAACTCAGTCCAGTCCGGGTTGCTCCCCACAATAATGTTACCTGAACTAAAATAGAAATATATCACTTGAAGCAAAGTGCTATTTTAAAAACACATTACAGTATATGGAGTGGCTTAGTGGACAGTGGTTGAGCAGTTAAATCAATACTGCAGTGAGATCCATCTGGTACAGTGAGAAAACAGTTGGTGAAAATGTCACCTACAATAATCTGAATGGCAGTGATAATCACAGTTGACCTTTATGTCTTGCTTTTTATATGATATTATTAAGAAATAAGACTAGGAAATAATTGGCTTGTATATGAGCAGAAATGTTCAGCAAATAGAGAAAGTCCAGAAATATAGAACCTTAAAGAGTGAGAAAAACAGACTTATCCTAAGTACCAAGAATAAGTGATACTAAATGAAAGATCCAGTAAGACTTTTCAGTTGTGCAACATAACTCAGTTTTGCAGCCAGGATTAAGTTATGTAGCATTTTCACTGATTTCATCAGAGGGAGTCAAGTTAGTTTACATTGAGATATAGACATTAGATACTGCTGTGTTATTAAATTTTTAAAACCTGGCTCTTAAAATGTACATAAATATAAAGTCATGATGTATGGTGTTTGCCAATGTCCATTGTACAACTACTACTGCCATAGAAAATTTCAAGCTATAAATGAGCTATCAACTGGCACCCCAAATTCCTGAAAATTTAGCAGTTGTTTCTGGAAAGCCAGTAGTAGCTGGTTATAGCACACCACAGGTATAAACTAGAGAATATATTATATTATAGCTGTTTCAAAAACAACTCCGATATGGTTATAGACACTGGAACTACTTGGAATCAGATAGGCTTTTATGTTTTGAAGGGTAATTATATAATCAAAAATATTGTGGCTCCTGATTTGTATGAGAAAGAAGCAGGTTACAAAAATTATGTAGTATGCAATGGAAAGAATAATCTCCATCCCTTAGGTAGAACATAATGACGGGGTGGGGGGGTGCCTTATCTACTAGAAAACCAAGAATTTACTTTCACTGAAACAAAATCAGCTGTAATCAAGAAACTCTCCTAACTGCCAGAGCTGAGTATGGGACATATTAGTCTTCTCAAGGTTATGTCATTGTTATGTTCCTGTACTTCTGGGACTCTTTCATTTTTTACTTTTTGTATTTATCCTGTTTTCTAGCACTACCCCTGTATGCTGGATATCTATGGAAGGGGAGAGTTGTCTTAATTTCCTATTGCTACTTTAACAAACCAGAATAATTTTAGCTGGTTAAGACACCATTAATTTATTATCTTGCCAGTTTGGAAGGCATAAATCCAATACAGGTGTCACTGGCACAAAATCAAATTGTTGATAGGGCTACATTCTTTTCTGAACTCTCAAGGCGAGAATCTATTTATTTGCCCTTTCCTTATTCTGGAGGCTTCCTGCATTTTTTGGCTCATGGCCCCTTCTTCATTTTCAAGGCCAACAGTGGTTGGTTGAGTTCTCACATTACATCACTCTGACTTTTCATCATTACATCTCCTTCTCTCAGACTACACTTCTGGGTGTCTCTTTTACTTTTAAGGACCTTCATGATCACATCAGACTCATTCACAAAATCCATAATAATTTCCTTCTTTGAAAATCAGCTGATTAGGAAAATACTCCATCTGCACACTTTGTTCCCACTTGCCATGTAACCTAACATATTCTCCACTCCTTGGGCAGAGAGGCACCTGGCTCCTGCCGTCAGATCGACGCGGTGCGCTGGCCGCAGCGTGCCGGCCGCAGCGGCCATTGGAGGGTGAACCAACGGCAAAAGGAAGACCTTTATCTCTGTCTCTCTCTCTCACTGTCCACTCTGCCTGTCAAAAAAAAAAAAAAAAAAAAAAAGAAAGAAAAAAAAGAAAAGAAAACAAACAAACAAAAAAGACATGTAGGTCTCTGGGAGGGTGAAGCAGTAGTTTGCCTTTTCCAGGGATAAACTTAGTTTATCTTCTTAGTTCATACATCTCCAAATGAAGAGGAGCTACATTCGCACGTGAGAATATTTACTGCACATTTGCTGTAGAAGATGGACTTAGATTTAGATGCAATCACTGTAGGAGGTTTTGGTTTTTCTCTCTGGGTGTACACTTTGCATAAGATATTTGGTGACCAGAAGAGTGGATTGTTGCAATCTGAATAGCTACTCATGAAACCCAAGTTTTCTAATTGGACACAGAGAATAAATTTTACAAACTCCCCTGCAATTAAGTGTTGCCTTATAACTAAGTTCTTAAAAATGGAATGTGAACACAAATGAAGTACATCACTTTCCATTCTGGACCTTAAGAAATTCTACTTATCATTCTATATGCCCTTTCTTCCACCTTCCCCTGAAAATGAAGAAATGCCATAAACAAGAACTTGAGTGATATTCCTAAATATTACTTAAAGGAGTACCACTCACATATTTGGAACATTCATTTTAAACTTTATGTAAATGATGAATATTCGAAGGTTAACTTTTGAGGCTTATTTGTTATATCAACTAGTGATATCTTGATTTATAGTTATAAAATAACATTAAGTGATAGTTACAATCAAAATTATATACTATGTTTTTTTAAGACTAATGATTGGCCGGCGCCGCAGCTCAATAGGCTAATCTTCCACCTAGCGGCGCCGGCACACCGGGTTCTAGTCCGAGTCGGGGTGCCGGATTCTGTCCTGGTTGCCCCTCTTCCAGACCAGCTCTCTGCTATGGCCCGGGAAGGCAGTGGAGGATGGCCCAAGTGCTTGGGCCCTGCACCCCATGGGAGACCAGGAGAAGCACCTGGCTCCTGCCTTCGGATCAGCGCGGTGTGCTGGCCGCAGCGTGCCAGCCATGGTGGCCATTGGAGGGTGAACCAACAGCAAAAGAAAGACCTCTCTGTCTCTCTCTCACTATCCACTCTGCCTGCCAAAAAAAAAAAAAAGACTAATGATTGCAACTTGCAATGGATTCAGTTGTTTTTAAACACTTAGTTTTGGAAACACTGACCTCTTAATTACATCATCTTTAAAATGAGTACCTGACTCATTTGGCTGATGTGACTACTACCAAAGAACCGAAAAGCACTTAGCCTGGTGTTATGTTCATAAGGAAACTTTTGGAGATTCTAAGATGGCAGAGCAGAGAAAGGACATGCTGTTTTAGGATAGGGGGAAATAGTAGCAAAAAAATAGAGTTGTGCATTCCCAGGGTAAAGTTGAATAGAGCTCTGCAGTGGAAATTCTACAGAAGGAAGAGGGATGCCATGGATTAGCATGGAAGCTGTGTACGTGCGGGAATGAGCAGAGACACAACACTCAATTCCCACAGCTAAGAGCTAGAAGAAGTGCCAGTTTTGGAGAAAAAGGTGAGACAGACTGCAACTGCCCATGCCACTGGTTATATTACCAGAAGGAGAGCCTGGCAGACTACACTGTCTTTGAGTATGGTCTGGAACCCTAAGGGAGACAGGGTACCCACTAAACTGAGTGAAAAAAGGGCACATTCCTCTCTACCCATCCTCCCACAATGGCACCTGGAAATCGGCTGGGAGAGGGTGCCATTTGACACCAGTAGTGGGTGTGCAGGCTCTTGTATATTATTCCAGTAACTGGTGGGGACAAGGTGCAATACTGACACCAGTAGTGGCTGCGGTGACTCAGGAGCACACACCTAGCAATGGGCACAGAGAAATCACCACTTTGTCATCAGTAGCGGCTGTGGAAGCTCCTGTTCACACCCAGGCACTGGTGGGGAGAAGGTGCAATATGTCAACAGCAGGGGTTGTGGTGGGCTATTGTGCAAGTGCCTGGCAAATGGTGGGGAGAAGGTACCATTTGACACAAGTAGTGGCTATTGTGAATCCTGTGCATGTGTATGATCCAGGGATTTTATTGGAAGGAAAATTCCATGTTCCCCACTGACTTTGAGTCTGGCTGGGAGGAAAGGGGGCTTCAGATTCACGTAGGACTGTGAAGTGCTCTCAGCCTCTCAACATATCACAGGCTCCAGGGCTCAAACCACCAAGGCAGAGCACCCACAGGCAGCTGGCTCTGGGAACATCTCTGTTTCTCTGGAGACAGAACAGGCTAGCAGGACGGAGCAGATCCTCTGGACCCCATGACTGTGGGAACCTTGTGTGCTGAGATTGTGGGAACTCTGTGACTGGATGAAAGGATGCAGAGTACAGCTAGGTCTCTGGCAATCACTGTGTCCGGTGTCAGAGGCTCAGTCCTCCCTGTTTGCCTGGGTTGGGTTGGGTTGGGTCATTAATAGCAGAATCTGTGCTCAAATGAGGACAGCACAGATCCTTTGTGCAGTTCATGTGGCAGTGCAGGTGAGTGTTACACCCACTGTGGGCCAATCTAGGACATAAATCATGTTGGAAGGGAGGAGGTGAGAGTGTGATTACACCAACAGATGTGATCATAAGCTCCCCCTGCTGACAACAGAGATCTTCCGCATTCAAATGGAGTGTCACCTTGAATATTTGCCCCACCCTGCAGCACTGAACAGAGCCCCCTGGCCACACCCAGAACATGCCTCTGAGTATTCATTAAAAGAGCAGTCACTCTACTAAGCCATATAGACATAGTACAGATAAAAGACAGCAGAAGAGAAAAACAAGTATTTCCACAAATGCCTAAAAATAAATGCAGAAACTCAAGGAATAAGAATAAGGAACATAACATGATTTCCCCAAAGGAACACAACAATACCTAAATATTACAATGTGAAGATGAAGAGATGGATGAATAGAATTACTCAGAAACAATGAGAAGCAAATTCATGAGTTAAAAAAATCCATATATGACATGGAAGAAAAATACTCCCATTAGATTGAGATTTTGAAGAGAAGTCAAAGTGAAATATTGGAAATGAATTCAATATGACAAATAAAAATTACAATGGAAAGCCTTAATAACAGATTTGGTGAGGTAGAAGAAAGAATATCCAAGCTAGAAGACAAATATTTGGAAATTTTGCAGTCAGATAAAAAAAAGACATTAGAAAAATTAAATCAATGTTTGAGATTTATAGGATAATGTCAAATGACCCAACATACAGGTCTTAGGAGCTCCTGAAGGTGTGGAATGAGAAAATGGATTAGAAGGCCTATTTAGTGAAATAATTACAGAAAAGTTCCCAAATTTGGAGAAAGAAGGGGATGTCTAAGTACACAAGGCACATAGAACTCCTAATAGACATGATCAGAAAAGATCTTCACCACAACACATTGTAGTCAAGCATTCAACAGTAGAATATAAAGATTGTAAAATGTACATGAGATAAATGCCAGATTACTTTCAGAGGATATCCAATTACACTCACAGCCGACTTCTCATCAGAAACCCTATAGACTAGGAGAGAATGGAGAGATACTGTCCAAATCTTAAGAGAAAAAAAAAAAAACTGTCAACCCAGAATACTGTAGCTGGCAAAGCTCTCATATAAAGACCTTCCACAAGAAACAGAAATTCTAAGAATTTGTCACCACTCGTCTAGCCTTAAAAAAGATTCTTAAGGATGTTCTACACAGAGAAACACAGAAAGATAGTCATCATAATGAAAGAACGTGAAGGCAGAAAATCTCTCAGTAAAAGTACACAGGAAACCCAAAGCAAACAATAGGGATATTTATGGGAAAATGGCAGGGCCAATTCACCACTTATAAATAGTAACCTTGAATGTAAATGGCCTAAATTCTCTGATTAAAAAATACAGACTGGTGGAACTGATTAAAAAACAAGACCCATCTATTTTCTGCCAACAGGAAATAGAGTCCACCAGCATAGTTATATGCAGACTAAAAATGCAAGGATGGAAAAAGATATTCCATGCTAACTGAAAGCAAAAAAACAAGATGTTGCCATCCTAATATCAGACAAAATAGACCTTAACACAAAAACTGTGAAAAGAGACAAAGAAGGACACTATGTAATGATTAAGGGATCAACTCAATAGGAAGATAGGGCTATAGTAAATGTATATTCAACTAATACCAGGGCACCTGGCTATGTAAAACAAATGTTAATGGAGCTAAAGGAAGACATAGACTCCAATACAATAGTAACAGGGGAATTTAACATCCCACTATTATCAATGGACAGATCAATTAGACAGAAAAATCATCAAAGAAACAACAGAGCTAACCTACACCTTCAACCAAATGGACCTAACCTATCTATAGAACTTTTCATCCCACAGTTGTAGAAAACATATTCTTTTCATCATTGCATGGAACTTTGACCACATGCTAGGCCATAACTCAAGTTTCAGCAAATTCAAAAAACTGGAATCATACCATGCATTGTTTCTGAGCACAATGGAATAAAGCTAGAAATAACAACTCAAGAATTTCTAGAACATATGCAAACACATGGAGACTGAACACCATGCTTCTAAATGAACAGTGGGTCATAAAAGAAATCAAAAGATAAATCAAAAATTTCTGGAAATAAATGAAGGTGACAATACGACATACCAAAACTTATTGGAGGAAGGGGCCATGCATGGTGGCATAGTGGGTAAAGCTGCAGCCTGCAGTGCTAGCATCCCATATGGGCACCAGTTCAAAACCCAGCTGCTCCTCTTCTGATCCAGATCTCTGCTATGGACTGGGTAAGCAGTAGAAGATGGTCCAAGTCCTTGATCCCCTGCACCCATGTGGGAGATCTGGAAGCAGCTCCTGGCTCCTAGCTTTGGATTTGCACAGCTCCAGCCATTATGGCCATCTGGTGAGGGAATCAGTGGATGGAAGACCTCTCTGCCTATGCCTCTCTGTAACTCTGACTTCAAAATAAATAAATAAATCTTTAAAAACAAAAACAAAACTTATGGGAGGGCAAGCGCAGTTGAATAGTGGGCTAAGCCTCCACTATGGTGATGGAATCCCAAATGGGCACTGATTCAAGACCCAGCTGCTCCACTGATCCAACTCTCTACTATGGCCTGGGAAACCAGTAGCAGATGGCCCAAGTGCTTGAACCCCTGCACCCATGTGGGAGACCCAGAGGATGATCCTAGCTCTTGACTTTGGCTTGGCTCAGCTCCGGCTATTGTGGCCTTCTGGGGGATTGAACCAATGTAAGGAACAACTTTCTCTGTCTCTCCCTCTCTCTGTCTGTAATTCTACCTCTCAGATAAATAACAATCTTTTTTCCTTTTTTTAACTTTTATTTAATAAATATAAATTTCCAAATTACAACTTATGGATTACAGTGGCATTTCCCCCCCATAACTTCCCTCCCACCCACAACCCTCCCATCTCCCCCTCCCTCTCCCATTCCATTCGCATCAAGATTCATTTTCAATTATCTTTATATACAGAAGATCAGTTTAGTATATATTAAGTAAAGATTTCAACAGTTTGCACCCACACAGAAACATAGTGTGAAGTACTATTTGAGTATTAGTTATAGCATTAATTCACATTGTACAACACATTAAGGACAGAGATCCTACATGAGGAGTAAGTGCAGAGTGACTCCTGTTGTTGATTTAGCAAATTGACACTCTTGTTTATGGTGTCAGTAATCACCCTAGGCTCTTGTCATGAGTTGCCAAGGTTATGGAGGCCTTTTGAGTTCCCCGACTCTGATCTTATTTAGACAAGGTCATAGTCAAAGTAGAAGTTCTCTCCTCCCTTCAGAGAAAGGTACCTCCTTCTTTGATGGCTCGTTCTTTCCACTGGGATCTCGCTCACAGAGATCTTTCATTTAGGTGTGTTTTTTTTTTTTTTTTTTTTTTTTTTTTTTTGCCAGAGCATCTTGGCTTTCCATGGCTAAAGTACTCTCATGGGCTCTTCAGCCAGATCCAAATGTCTTAAGGGCTCATTCTGAGGCCAGAGTGCAAAATAACAATCTTTTTAAAAAAATTATATGATACAACAAAAGCAGAGTTAAGAGAGAATTTTATAACCATTGTTGCCTAATTTAAGAAATTGGAAAGGCACCAAATAAATGAAATATCAATGCATCTCAAGGACCTAGAAAAACAACAACCAAACCCAAAATTAGTAGGAGGGAAATAAATAAAATTAGAGAATAAATAAAATAGAAACAATACAAAAAAATCAGTAAAATGTAAAGGTGGGTTTTTAAAAAAAAATAAACAAGATTGATACAGCATTAGCCCAAATAATCAAAAAAAGAGGGAGAACACCCAAATTAATAAAATTAGGGATGAAAAAGAAATTTAACAACATATCCCACAGACATAAAAAAATCATGAATTACTACAAAGAGCTGCATGCTAGCAAATTTGAAAATATTGAATATTGGAATATGCTTGCTGGTTCATGTCCTGACTGCTTGTCTTCTGAACCATCTCTCTGTTAATGGCCTGGGAAGGCAGTGGATGATGGCCCAAAGGCTTGGGTCCCTGCATCCATGTGGGACACCCAGTTGTTCCTGGCTCTTGGCTTCATATTGGCCCAAATCTGGCTATTGTGTCCATTTAGGGGGTGAACCAATGGATGGAACACCTCTCTCTTTGTCTCTCCCTCTCTCTATCTGTAACTCTGCCTCTCAAGTAAATAAATAAATCTTTAAAAACAACCACATGATTATCTCAATAGATGTAGAGAAAGCATTTGATAAAATATACTATTCTTCCATATTAGAAACCTTAAGCAAGGGCCAGCGCTGTGGCATAGCATGTAAAGTCACCACCTGCAGTGCTTGCATCCCATGTGGACACCTGTTCCAGTTCTGACTTCTCCACTTCCAACCCAACTTCCTGCTAATGCTTCTGGGAAAGCAGCAGAATACAGTCTAGGTCCTTGGGCCCCTGCACCCACAAGGGAGACCCAGAAGAAGCTCCTGGCTCCTGGCATTAGATTAGCTCAGCTCTGGCCATTGCAGCCATTTGGGGAGTGAACCAGTGGATAGAAGATCTTGATCTTGGGGCTGGTGCTGTGCCACAGTGGGTTAAAGTCCTGGCCTGAAGCACCGGCATCCTATATGGGCACCGGTTCTAGTATCAGATGCTCCACTTCCAATCCAGCTCTCTGCTATGGCCTGGGATAGCAGTGGAAGATGGTCCAAGTCCTTGTGCCCCTGCACCCACGTGGGAGACCTAGAAGAAGCTCCTAGCTCCTGGCTATGGACCAGAGTAGCTCCAGCCATTGCAGCCACCTGGGGAGTAAACTAGTGGGTGGAAGACCTCATTCTCTGTCTCTACCTCTCTCTGTAACTCTGTCTTTCAAATAAATAAATCTTTTTAAAAAAATCTCAATCTCCTCTCTGTCTCTCACTAGGCCTCTGCCTTTCAAATAAGTAAATCAATAAAGCTTTAAAAAAAAAAAAAAACTTAAGCAAATTGGGTATAGACGGAACATTCCTCAACATAATCAAGGTAATTTTATGACAAAACCACAGCCAGCATCTTATTGAATAGGGAGAAGTTGGAAGCATTTCCACTAATATCTAGACCTAGACAAGGATGCCCACTCTCGCCATTGCTATTCAACAGTCCTGAATGTTTTAGCCAGAGCCAATAGGCAAGAAAAGGTAATCATGGGGATACAAATTGGAAAGGAGGAAGTGAAATTATCCCTGTTTGCAGATGACATTATTCTATATACAAAGGAACCAAAAGGCTCCACTAAGAGACTATTGGAACTCATAAAAGTGTTTGGTAAAGTGGCAGGATATAAAATTACCACACACACAAAATCAATAGCCTTTTTATACACAGACAAAACCACAGCTAAGAACTTCTACATCAATTCTATTCGCAATAGCTACAGAAAAATTAAATACTTTGGAATACAATCAATCAAGAAGGTAAAAGATCTCCACAATGAAAATTACAAAACATTAAAGAAACAGTTTGTTTATTTGAAAGGCAGAGTGACAGAGAAAGAGATACACACACAAAGAGGGAGATCTTAATTCACTGATTCATTTCCCAAATGGCCACTTTAAGCTAAAAAAATTTGAAGAAAAAGGTCAATTAACTGGTTTGTGTTACATAATGCTAGAAAAAATGATTGACCTGATTTTATTCTGTGAATTGATACTGTGGAGTTTTTACTATTGAACCAAACTACCAGATGTTTTGGCATAATGGAGAGACAATTAAAGCATCCTAACAGATGAAGCTCCTATCTTATTTTCAAAGACATGTGAAAAGGATTTGAAAACTGTCACTCTGGAAAGATTTCTTAGATCTATTCTAAGTTCTGAACTCTTTATTTGAAAATCTTATTTTGTTCTTATTTTGTTTCTAATAAAATATGGTAACAGGGACTCTAGTATTCATGTAAAATCCTTTTGCATTATATTTCTTATGTACTATTATTTCCTTTAGGCACTCAACCTGGATGTTAGGCTGATATGTTGATTTCTTTGTTCATTTTAGTGTATATTTATCATCTACTATTCATAAGACATTGTGCTAATTCTTTAGAAAAATACATAAATGCCTTCAACATGTTCTTTTTTTAAAAAAAGATTTGTTTATATATTTGAAAGTCAGAGTTACATAGAGAGAGGAGAGGGAGAGAGAGAGAGGTCTTCCATCCTATGGTTCACTCCCCAATTGGCCACAATGGCTGGAACTGCACTGATCTGAAGCCAGGAGCCAGGAGCTTCCTCCAGGTCTCCCATGCAGGTGCAGGGGCCCAAAGACTTGGGCCATCTTCTACTGCTTTCCCAGGCGATAGCAGAGAGCTGGATCAGAAGAGGAGCAGCCGGGACTAGAACCAGCACCTATATGGGATGCTGGAGCTTCAGGCCAGGGCGTTAACCCACTGAGCCACAGTGCTGGCTCAAACATGTTCTAATATAACAGAAAAAAGTATCTTGTGTCCATTCATAATTAATGGGAAAAATCTGCTTTATTAACATTTATCTCAGTTGTTATTATTTGTTTGATATCCATTTTCTCTTTGGGCAATGATCTCCATGATTCAAAGAACTATGTTTCTAGCCTAAAATGATTACAAAGTATTTCCTGAATGAATAAATGCTTTAATAAGAAAACCATAAACTATATTGATACCAAATTGTATTTAACATTCTGAATAATCCTGAATTTAGTTTTATATTTTGTATAAATGTCATTTAGGTAGCTTTTCTACCTGATTTTGCATACTTAAATCTTTGGAGAAAATGCAATACCAACTTTAGGTTGTGAATAGAAAGCTTATCTGTGGCTTGAGATGCTTATTGGTTTATTACTTTGCTAAAAATGTAATTATATCATGGATTGAAAAATAGTTCATTTATACTACTCAAATGGAGGTGGAGATTTGGCCTAGTGGTTGAAACCCTCGATTTTCATATTGGAGTGCTTGGATTCAGTTCCTGACTCTGGCTCCTCATTTAGGTTTCCTGTTTATGCACACCTTGGAGGCAGCAGCGATGCCTAAAGTATTTGAGTCCCACTCATCCAGTTTAAGAACTAGATTGAGTTCCCAAGTCCAGGTTTTGGCCCAGCCCAGTACCAACCATTGAAGTCATTTGGGGAATAAATCAGCAGATGGGCACTCCATCCATCTGTCTCTCTTTTGAATAAAATGAAATAAAATACAAATTACAACAGATTGTTTTGAAATATTTGCAGTTTCACAGGGACTTTACTAGGTGAATTGTTACTTTCATAGCTATTTTCTAGTCATATATTTAAATATAAAACTTAATTGCAACATACCAAATAAAGAAGACAGAAATTTTTGATTTTCCTTAGATAAATTTTTAACAATTTATATTCCAGTTTTAGAGATAAAGTAAGAAATTCTACATAAAATCAACATTTACATTTTTCCTTGACATTCTTACACATAGTTATGAAACTTTAGTTAGGAATTGCAATTCAAAAGTTACTTATTGAAGATCAAAAATAATAGTCTGAAGTGAGATTAAATTCTTAGTTGTCCAATGATTTTACTGGCTGAGTCAAAGAATTATACTACTCACAGATAATGCTTAAAAAGATAATATTCATTGAGCTGGTACACTGGTTAAGTTACATTGTGTAAATATTTTCATCAGGTTGAGAAGGAAAGCAAAAGTTTAAGTTCATTTCAATATTCATCAAACACTATAGATGTCTTAGGTGCTTGAGATACCAGGTAAGAGAATTATTATTCTCAAATAACTCCTAATCCTATAGCAAGAAAAGTGATAATTAGAAGATATAATTCCCTAATAACGTGGAGGGCAGCATATGTCCTAGAAAAAGAAATAGGACACTAAGGGAATTCCAAAGAGAATACGTAATTTCCAGTCAGGGCTCTAGTAGGGAAAAAGTGTTTGAAATTAGTCTGAATCAACAGTGGGTATTAACCATTTTTGAAAATAGTGGCTTACTTGCATTTCAACTCCTTTGAGGACACTAAGACCTATCTCAGTGATTGCAAGATATGGAATATAAGTTAAAATCTGTTTTGGAATGGTAGTGTGGTATTTTAACATTCTGCTTTTACCATGTTAATACAGTAAAATGAGAAATAGAGGCTCATATGTGATTCTTTTAACACAGAGCAGAGGGCACATTAAGTGTCTAAGCTCAGATTTTGAATCATGCTTTATTATCTCTTGCTCAGTTTCATTGAAGGGAATAAGGATGTACTAACTAAAGAAAATCATTTATAAATGAAGCTGCTTGCAAATTTGTGTTGTGCAACAGTTACCTACCAGATGGGTTGGATTCTCATGTGGCGGATGAATCAAGTGCAAGAGAGGAACGTTTAAAATGAATCTGACTAGAAATTAAAAAAAAAAAAAAGGCAAGAGAGAAAAAGAACGTAAAACACACAAGTCAGTAAAAGAAAAAAGCTTGAGATGCAAACCAGGTGATAAAAACTAGGTCAACCATTTCAAGTATTGAGAACAAGAAAAAATGATCTCTCATTAGCCTGGCAGTCAGATGAAGAAGCAATTACACCTTAGAAATAAAGATGTTGGAGGGGGCATCCCAGATTAGAGTGCTGGTTCAAATCCCAGATACTCTACTTCCAATCCAGCTTCCTGCTAATGTGTGGGGGAAGGCAGCAGATATGGCCCAAGTGCCTGGGTCCCTGCCACTTAAGTAGGAGACCTTAATGGAGTTCTGGGCTTCTGGCTATGTCCTGGCCCAACTGTGGTTATTGCAGACATTTGCTAAGTAAACCAGTGGAAGGAAGACTCTCTGACACTCCCCCTTGTTAGGAAAATGGCACAGTCTTATCTATGGTGCGATCTACACCCTGATTTACATCCTAGGCCCTACTCCCCACCGCCATTGCTGGAAGCCAGGTGGCCACATGGTCCAACCACTGGTGTCAGCTCCACTCCCATCCTAATGGGATTTGCTGCTCCTGCTTCCCTGCCTGCCCCCTGGCAAAGTTTTAAAAGGACTTGTTCCTGAACACATGGTTCTCTCTAGCCTCCTCCCTCTTCTCTCTTCTGCTTGCTCTCTCTTCTCTCATCTCTCTTCTCTCTAGTCTCTTCTCTCTCCTCTTTGTCTCTTACTCTCCTTTTCCCTCTTCGCCCCTTCCCTCCAGTCTGTTGGGTTTTCCCCGATAAACCCTTTCCCTTACTCTGGTGTTCGGTGTGTTTTGTGACGGCCTAACACCCTCCCCCTCATTTTGCCCTCTGTCATTCTGCCTTTCAAATGAATGGATGAATAAACAAACATGTTTCTAAAATCGGAGGTATTGATAGAAACTGCACTTAGACAGACTTTACTTAAATAAGAGCTAAAGACTTGGAAAACTGTAAAGAGCTATTTGTCTTTTCTGTGTCTGGTTTATTCCACTTAACCTAATGACCTTCAGTTCCATCTATTTTGCTGCAGATGATAGAATTACATCCCTTTTATGGCTGAATGGTGTATATGTTCCACATTTTGTTTATCCATTCATCTATTTATACATACCTAGGTTGATTCCACAGCTTGGCTATTTTGAATAGCTCCTCAGTGAACATAGGCATGCAGGTATCTCTTTGACACAATGATTTAATTTCTTTCAGATATATACCCAAAAGTGAGTCTTATAGGAGATCTTTTTTTTTTTTTTGGGGGGGGGGTTGAGGAACTGTCATATTGTTCTCCATAACAGCTGTACTAATTTGTATTCTCACATTTGGAAGTTAAAAAGAAATTCACACTGGCATTCTGTGTCAGAGGGCTGGTTCCAGCTCTAGTCACTCCACTTCCAGTCCAGCTTCCTTTTAATGTACCTGGAAAGCCATTGGAGAATGGCCCAAGTGCTTGAGTCCTTGTCATCCATGTGGGAAATGAGAAAGGAGTTCTAAGCTCCTGGCTTCACTCTGGTCCAACCCTCGCTGTTGTGGCCATTTGGGAAATGGATCAGTGTAGAGGAAGGATCTCCCTCTTCGTGTGTGTGTGTGTGTCTCTCTGTGTCACTCTAACTTTCAAATAAACATTTTTAAAATGTTTATTGATTTTTAAAAAAGCCAAACTGAACTTGTAATAATGACTACCTGAAGCTGAGAAGGGTGGGGAGAGGGAGGAGAGAGGAAGGTTAGATAGCTGGTACCAAAACATAGTTAGAGGTAGTGAGTTCTCATGTTTCACAACACAGCGAGGTGGCTATAGTTCACAACAATACATTATAAACCATATGAAGAACTAGAAGAGAGGAGCTTGTAGGCTCCCAGCAAAGAAAATATTAGGAATTGGAAATGTCAATGACCTAACTTACACTTTATACATTTGTTTAAATATTGCAATGTGCCCTGCCCTGTCAAAATATATGTGTTACATATTAATCAAAGATTTAAAAATAAAATTCATTTTTAAAAGTAATAATGTGGAGGCATAGAAAAAAGAATTAGATACTCCAATTTAACCATGTGTGAATAAATTTTAAGAAAGCAAGAAAGTTTCTTCTCAAAGGTATGATGTCAGACTAGTACTTTTATGGTGCACCAATAAGAAATCTTTGGTTAATGTACACATTTGCATTATTTGAATTGAGCATTATAGTTATTTTAAGTTTTAGATATTTCTACACTGTTGAATCAAGTGTTTTTCTTTGAAGAATTACAGAGAGAGAGAGAAGGTCAGACAGAGATCTTCCATCTGCTGGTTTACTCTCCAAATGGCCATAAGGACTGGGGCTGGGCCACACGGAATCCAGGAGCCAGGAGCTTCTTCTGGGTCTCCCACATGGGTGCAGGGACCCAAGCATTTGTGTCATCTTCTGCTGCTTTCCCAGACACAGTATCAGGGAGCTGAATTAGAAGTGGGGCAGCCGGAACTCGATCTGGTGCCCAAATGGGATGCCAGGGCTGCAGGCCTTGGCTTTAACCCAGTGTACCACAGTGCTGGCCCTAGTATTTTTCTTCATAATGGAGAAATATCACCTCAAGAGTGAGATCATTCATTATCTTAACCATCGTGATGTCATCAATGGGCAAAAAGTTGAAAATATTAGTGGTGGGACCCCCTAATGAAAGAGTTAGAATTTCCCACTTCATGTGTTGGACATAAAAGGAAAAATCTAAATAACCAGCTTTGATGTTGCTGGTATCCAAAGAAGAAATCACCTACATGGAAGTATGTTAGGATTAGGGAAGCAAAAATCCAGAACAACATCTCCATAAAAGTAAAGAAGCAATTAAACTTCATGTTAAGTTTGAATCAGAACTATAAAAGGCACCTCTAACAGATGTGATCCTTGCAGTAGTAAGAAAGTAAGACTGAATAGAATGCAATGCTATTTGTTCAACAAAGAAGTCATCCTGTATTTGCATGGAGAAACTAATTACATGAAACTGATTACTCCATGTCTTTATTAATGGTTAAAACATTGTAAGACTTATGGTTAAAAGATAATGATTACTTCTACTGAAAATATTTGCTTTAATTTAATAAAATGGAATGTAGGGAAAGCAATTTTAAGCATGACAGTAATGAACACAGTGGGTATATAAAATTTTTCTTGCTTGAGCTGGCTCAGACAAACAGTATGAAGAGTGCCCTGGGCATATGATCCCAGGAATGTAAACATTATTAAACCTCATCTTCCTTATAATGCTGAGAAGGAATTACAGTGTAGCATTTAATATTCTTAAGTATTTAGGGCTATAAGAATATTTGTATTTTTACAAGGCTTTATATCAAATACATTATTATCCTACAATTTTATAATGACTGTTGGTCAAAGTTTATGACTTGTAATTTCTGCTGGCTCAGTACACTAGTGCTTCTTGGCTAGGTTACTAAATGGATGTGCAATGGGACAAATACTGACTGTCCTAGGAAACATTTACATATGGAAAGGATTAGAAATCTGTATTTTACAAGTTGAAACTTTAAAATGTTCTTGTATCTTTTAAAGTTTCACTTTTTCTTCCTACTATTTAGTAAAGACTTTTGCTAATTTTTAAAATAAATGCAAAAGCATTTACTAAATTTTATTATTTTTATATTTCTGGGGTCCGGTGTTGTGGTGTAGCTGGTAAAGCCACTGCCTGCAGTGCTGCCATCCCATATGGGTGCCAGTTCTAGTCCTGGCTGCTCCACTTCTGATCCAGCTCTCTGCTGTGGCCTGGGAAAGCAGTAGAAGATGGCCCAAGTCCTTGGGCCCCTGCACCCATGTGAAAGACCTGGAAGAAACTCCAGGCTCCTGGTTTTGGCCTGGCCGAGGACCAGCCACTATAGCCATTTGGAGAGTGAAGATCTTTTCTCTGTCTCTCTTCGTCTCTCTGTAACTTTGCCTTTCAAATAAATAAAAAATAAATCTTTAAAAAAGAAAATACCTCTAATCCAGTTAAAAGAATTATATTAATATAAATAATCAAATATATAACAGCGCTTATTCTGAAAAATACTTAGAAAATCCCCTCATCATTTCTCCTTAACTCATATTAAGCTTCTAATATAAGTTCAAGTAATTTTTTTTTTTTGACAGGCAGAGTGGATAGTGAGAGAGAGAGACAGAGAGAAAGGTCTTCCTTTGCCGTTAGTTCACCCTCCAAAGGCCGCCACGGCTGGCGCGCTGCAGCCGGCGCACCACGCTGATCTGATGGCAGGAGCCAGGAGCCAGGTGCTTTTCCTGGTCTCCCATGGGGTGCAGGGCCCAAGGACTTGGGCCATCCTCCACTGCACTCCCTGGCCACAGCAGAGAGCTGGCCTGGAAGAGGGGCAACCGGGACAGAATCCGGCGCTCCGACCGGGACTAGAACCTGGTGTGCCGGCACCGCAAGGCGGAGGATTAACCTATTGAGCCACGGTGCCGGCCAAGTTCAAGTAATTTTAAAAATTAAAAAATAGGGCCTGGCATTCTGGCACAGAGGCTTTAGCCTCTGCCTGTGATGCCAGCATTCCATGTAAGCATCAGTTCCAGTCCCGGTTGCTTTACTTCCCATCTACCTCACTGCTAATGCCCTTGGGAAGGCAATAGAAGATGGCCCAAATACTTGGGTCTCTGCTACCTACCTGAGAGACATGGATGGGGTTCCAGGGTTAGGGTTGACCCAGCCCCAGCCATTATGGCTGTTTGGTGAGTGAACAAGTGAGTGGAAGATCTCTCTCTCTAACTCTGACTTTCAAATAAATATGTAAATCTTTATACAAAAATATATATATGCTATAATTTTATATCTTAATTGACATTTAAAAAAACTACTAAATTCCCAATAGGGCATTTTAACCCTTTCCATTGCCAGTAGCCAACTGTCTCCAAAGAGTTGATGGCAAAAAATTCTGTTTTGTAGCATGACTTTATAATGTTAAGTAATATCCTCCTCATACTTCAGGGTTTTTTTTATATAAAATTTACTTATGTGTTTTGACTCCCTTCAGTATACGATGAACACATCAGTGCCTCATATATTCTCCACATTTCTTTTCTCTCACAACTCCCACCATCTGTCACCTACAGATTTACTTTCACACTTGTCAAGGTTGTTAAATCTTACATTTTCTTTTTCAACCCACAATCATAACTTTCTTGCCTTGCCTCGAAATTTACACAATCCAAAAATAAGTTCGCTGCAAATAAAATACAATGCAAATACCATGACTGTGTAAATAATTTTTATTGACCAGGATTATAATTTTTTCTTCTGGATTCAGTGTATTGATCCCAAGTTATTTAAAGTAAAATATTGTAGTAATCACAATTTTATTCATATATATTTGAATATATGTGTTCATGATTATATGTAATGAAGATTATATAATTTATAAATATAAAATCTTATACTCCAAAAATTCTCAGACATATTTAATTTTAATTTTCTACATGTTTTGACTATAACTGCCTTTTAACAATTTTGTTCTGAATTTTGTCTGCTGCTGCATCATAAAGTACAATGACTACAAATAATTATAATATACTGTATATTTCTCTAAAAAGAAACAAAAGGGGGTCGGCACTGTGGCATAGCAGGTAAAGCTGCCACCTGCAGTGCTGGCATCCCACATGGGCACGAATTTGAGACCCAGCTGTTCCACTTCTGATCCAGCTCCCTGCTATGGCCTGGGAAAGCAGTGGAAAATGACCCACGTCTTTGGGCCTCTGCACCCACATGAGAGACCCTGAAGAAGCTCCTGTCTCCCAGCTTCTGATCGGCCCAGCTCCAGCAATTGTGGTCATTTGGGGAGTGAATCAGAGGATGGAAGACCTCTCTCTCTATAGATATAGATATAGATATAGATATAGATATAGATATAGATATATAGATATAGATATCTATGTATGTATATATCTAGATATATACATATATATATATATATCTCCCTCTTTCTCTGCCTCTGTCTCTATGTAATTCTGCCTTTCAAATAAATAAATAAGTCTTAAAAAAGGAAATGCTATAAGAAAGGATTTTAAATGTTTTTACCATAAAGAAATGATAAATGTTTGAGGAAATAGGTAGATTTACCTTGATAGGACATTACCCAATGTATACTTGTATCAAAATATCACATGGTACCTCATAAATATGTGCATTTTTACATTTCAGTTAAAAATCATTTAAAAAGTGGATTTTGTATTTGTTTTCACTTTTTCTTCTTGTGAAAAAACAGAAGTGTACTTCGATCCCAAGCATCTTTCATATGTAGATTTATATATCCAACTGATTATCTGCCTCGTGCTCTTCAAACCTGTTCTTTTCCTCATTCTTCCCATCCCAGTAATGGAAACTCTGTAGTTCAAGTTCTTCATGCCAAATACTTTGCTGTCAATCCTGGCTCTTATATTTTCCCGTCATACACTTCCAATCTTTTTGAAACTTCTGTCAGTCATGCCTTTATAGCACACTTCAAATCTATCTCTTGTCATTTCCATTGTTAAAACCCTATTCATGGCTGGTGTCACGGCTCAATAGGCTAATCCTCCGCCTGTGGTGTCAGCACACCGGGTTCTAGTCCCGGTCGGGGTGCCAGATTCTGTCCCGGTTGCCCCTCTTCCAGGCCAGCTCTCTGCTGTGGCCCGGGAGTGCAGTGGAGGATGGCCCAAGTGCTTGGGCCCTGCACCCCATGGGAGACCAGGAGAAGCACCTGGCTCCTGGCTTTGGATCAGCGCGATGCGCCGGCCGCAGCGGCCATTGGAGGGTGAACCAATGGCAAAAGGAAGACCTTTCTCTCTGTCTATCTCTCTCACTGTCCACTCTGCCTGTCAAAAAATAAAAATAAATAAATAAAAAACCTATTCCTGAGTTCTGGCACAGTGGGTTAAACTGCCACTTAGGATGACTGCATCCTGTATTGGAGTGCCTGGGTTTGAGTCCTGGCTCTGCTTCTTATTCCAGCCTCTGATTGATGTGCACCCTCAAAAGCAGCAGCTGATGGCTCAACAGGTTGTGCCCCTGCTACTCACATGGCATACCTTGATGGAGCTCCTGGATCCTGGCTTTGGTCTGGACCAGCAGGAATCTTGTGAACAACTGGGTAGTGAACCTGGGGATGGGAGATTGATTTCTCTCTCTAAAATAAACAAAAAAGAAAATAAATTTTTTTTTAAAAAAAATCACTGCTCCAAATAGCTATTGTTTTTTCTATAAATTATTGTAACAATCCTTTCACTGGTTTTCCATTTACTCTTTCTACCTTTCTATCTTAAATACAAAAGATTGATCTAATCCAAGTCATCCAAAGGTCTCCTATGTCACTCAAAATTAAATGCAGTATTTATTATGGCCTCAAGATCCCCCAGGACATCTTCTTAGGTTTCTATTTCTTCTTGTCCACCACTTCCTTTTATTCTCTTACTCCAGCTGTACTGTCATCTCTTACATTGCTAAAAGCTTAGATTTCAGCCAAAGTTAGTGCAAGGTGTCTGGCACGTAACAAATCTTCCCAGGCAGACAAAGCAATTAATTCACAAGCTTTTATTGAGGTTCCACTCCCGGGCGAGGTTCCCCAGTCCCAACAGAGCAGGGGCTGGGGAACTCGCATGTCAGAGATTGGGAGGGCTCCTTTTATAGATTCAGGGCATGGGGGTTAAAGGTTAAGGCAGGTCTGATCCTCATTGGTTGACCTTTAGGCACCCGCGGGGACCTTGACAAGGACTTTCCTATCCCGGAAGTACAGGTAAGGACTCTCCATATCCGGAAGTATAGGCCTTCCTTCCATGTGGATCCCAAAGCTACCAGTTAGTACTTCAGATATAGAATTTTTTAAAGCTTTTTTTTTTAAAAAAAAAAATGTTTTTTGATCTATTTATTCATTTGAAAGGCAGAGTAACAGAGAAAGGGAGAGAGAGAGAGAGAGAGAGAGAATCATCTATCTGCTGGTTCACTCCCCAAATGGCTGCAATGGTCAGAGCTGGGCTGATCCAAAGCCAGAAGCCAGAAGCTTATTGCAGGTCTCCCACATGGGTGCAGAGGCCCAAGCACTAGGACCATCTTCCACTGCTTTCCTAGGCCACAGCAGAGGGCTGGATGGGAAGAGGAGCAGCCAGGACATGAACCAGCTGTTCCAGCACCCATATGGAAGGCCAGCACTGGGAGGAGACAGCCTACTAAAGCATAGCACTAGCCCTTGGGATATAGAACTTCTATGTTCAGTCTATTGAACGTAGCAGCTGCTACAATTCTCTCTTTAAAAAAATTTATTTATTTGAAAGACACAGTTACAGGGAGAAGTAGAGACACAGAGAGATAGGTCTTCTATCTGCCAGTTCACTCGCCAAATGGCCACAATGGCAGGAGCTGAGCCCATCCGAAGCCAGGAGCCAGGAGCCAGGAACTTCTTTCAGGTCTCCAGAATGAATGCAGGGGCCCAAGGACTTGGGCCATTTTCTACTGCTTTCCCAGGCCATAGCAGAGAGCTGGATCAGAAGTGGAACAGCTAGGACTCGAACCAGTGCCCATATGGAATGCCAGTGCTGCAGGTCAGGGCCTTAACCAACTGAGCCACCACGCCGGCCCCTACCAGTTTCTCTTTTGCAATTTTTTCCTTTTCTTTTTATAGCTTTTAAAAGCACCATCCAAACTAATATACATCTGTCTGAATATATTCTGTCTTCTTCCATTGGAATATAAATTCTTGGAAAGCAGCCCTGCCCCCCCAAACTGACACGGACACACTGCTGTGACTTTGATATCTACAGAAGCATATAGAATAGAATAAAGTAGGTGATCAAGAGATATACACTGACTGCAGGAATGAGTTTTGTACTTATGTGATTGTTTCCTTAGGTTTATAGTACCTAGTGGATGGTGTTTCCTCTTCTCCACAAGGATATCTCTCCTAGAGGCCTTTGCCCTCTTGCTTCAAAATAAGAAAAAAAAAATGCATGTTTTAGGCCAGGTGGTTATTGTTAAAGAGGATTTTCCAACCTATTATCTGATTATTCACCTGCTGTTTCCTGAATTTCATGCCTTCCTCTTTGTCCTATTTCCATTTTTCTGAGGTACAACCTAGAATAAATGAAAGGGTATTTTGCAAATGAACTACTTGGCTCATTGCATGTCTGAACATACCTTTGTTTTACTGCTTACAGAAACCTAGATTCTAAATATCTGAGAAATTTTAAAACATTGTATCAGTGTATTCTATTGCACAGTGTTGCCTATAAGAAGCATGGTGCCATCTTTTTTCACCTCTTGAAATAGTAACTTTTTATCTCAGCATTATGTAATCATGTTTATGTGTAGATCTTTCCTCATTTCTGTTCATTTCAGTAATCAGTGAATTCTCTTATTCTGAAGACATTTTCTTTTTACACAAGCAGGAAATTTTCTTCTAGTATTATTCCCTATATTTCCATATTATTCTTTTTCTGGAGAGATTCTTAGTGTGGAAGTTAGAAATGAGCCTATGTGTATGGGACAGCACAGGAAAACAAAAGTTTCTATGGAGAGGAATGTGACAGCCTGGAAAGCACACCTTGGAAGCAGCCCAGTATTTTACACAACAATAACTTACAGGTGGTCTCAGTCTTCCCCCACAAGAAAAGCTCCCCAGGAGAATCCTCTCTCCTCTGCACCAACTTGGTTGCCTAACCTGATAACACTGAGCAATAAAAACTCACAGCCTTCTCCAGAGGAAAGCACCCTAGGGGCAGCGCCTCTGCCCAGTGCCAGGTGGGCTTCCCAGTCTGATAGCCTGAGTAGTGAAACCTTGGGAGGAATGTTAGTTACCTAATTCACACTCAGCAAAGCAGGATGGGGAGGGGGAGGGGGGGAGGATGGGGGACGTGGAGGAGAGGAAGGGGGAGGGGAGGAGGTAGAGGAGGAGGTGGAAGAGGAGGAGGAGGAAGGGAAGGAGAAACCTGGGAAGAATTGGACCCGGTTCCCTTATAAGCCCCGGTCTAAAAACAGCTCTCTCCCAAGCCTCCCTCCTGGCCTGCCAGGTGTATTCTCTCCATTCAGCCTCCCAAGCTTGCTGTCCCCACTCTGAGCGACTGGGAACTCCCTCTCAGATTCTGTCTAGAGAGGTGCGCACCCATTCTCACGGATGCCTCACCCCACTGAACCTTGCTACCTTGCTTACCACTGCTCTCTGTCTCACGTCTGAATTTGTTCTTGTGAAGACAAGAATCTATCCCACCCATCTCCATTAACACAATCATTAGTGGATATTGTAGAACTTGAATAAATACCCTACACTTCATGTATATTTCTCACATTTTGTAAAGCTTAATTTTAAGATATTTTCTAGCAGATATTCTCAACTTCATCTTTTATTTTCTTGATTATTTATTTTAGCCTTCACATCTTTAATCACTATATCCTTATTTTATAATCTTATAATGCCTTTTTGTAGCATCTTATTTAGATTAGAGCTTTATTTCCTTAATTGCTGTAAAATACTAATTTTCTTTTACTTTTCATATACACAAAGATTAACTGTTATGTATGGCATCTATTTTTTATTAGTGTTTTATTTAGAAAAGCTTTTCCCAGCATGAGGAAAATAAACCACTTTTGGGTTCTGGTTAGGGGCCAGCACTGTGGTGCAGTACTGCAAGCTTCCTCTTGTGACACAAGCATCCCATATGGGTGCCAGTTCCTGTCCTGGACACCCCTATTCTGATCCAGCTCTCAGCTATGACCTGGGAAAGCAGTAGAAGATGGTCCAAGGGCTTGGGCCCCTGCACCCATGTGGGAACCTGGAAGAAGCTCCTGGCTCTGGATTGGCCCAGCTCCAACCACTGTGGCCATTTGGGGAGTGAACCAGCAGATGGAAGACCTCCCTCTGTCTCTCCTTCTCCCTGTTTCTAACTCTGCCTCTCGAATAAATAAATACTTATAAAAACAACCAGATGATTATTTCAATAGATGCAGAGAAAGCATTTGATAAAATACAATATCTTTTCATATTAAAAACCTTGAGCAAACTGAGTATAGACAGAACATTCCTCCACATAACACAGCACATTAACAATCTGAAGAATAAAGCAATATGATTGGGGCTGGTGCTGTGGCCAATTAGGCTAAGTCTCAATCCGCAGTGCCAGAATCCCATATGGGTACCAGTTCATGTCCCAGCTGCTTGTCTTCCGACCTAGCTCTCTGCTAATGGCCTGGGAAAGCAGCAGAGGGTGGCCCAAGGGTTTGGGCACTGCACCCAGGTGGGAGAATCTGAGGAAGCTCCTGGCTCCTGTCTAAGGATCGACCCAGCTCCAGCCATTGTGGCCATTTGTGGAGTGAACCAGAGGATGGAAGACCTTTCTCTCTCTCCCTTTCTCTGTAACTGTCTCTCAAATAAATAAATAAAAGCTTTAAAAATGTATATTTTATTGGTCAGTTCTTTACATTCATTTACATTCTTTACATTCTTCTAATTTTTTGAAGTTTGTTCTGCTGTACAGTATGATTTAGATCCTCAAATTTTTAAAAGATAATTTTTCTTACTGCTTTAAATTGTCAACTTCATATTACCTGACCATTATGTATATAAATTTGTTTTTATACACATGTGCAGTGATTTGAGTTTTTCTAATTATGAAATAATGCTACATTGCTTTCAGTTATTTAGCTTGGAAGTAATTTCAATATCATGTGGCTTCAAGGGCCTCACTATTTTTAGAACTTTTCTGGCCCTCTTAAATTCATTTTTGTAGCTTTTTTTCACATTGTATCTATGGATGTGTCTGCACAAAAGAGATGACACTTACAATCCATTAATTCAAGGAGAGTTTAATGAAGGAGCTATGTCCAGAGATATGGGTAAGCTGTGGAAGGATGAGACAATGCTGTCCCTGTGAGTATTTGTATCTGGGCACCATTATAAGGACTACCAGTTGGCAACAAAAATTGCCATGGGGGACTGGAATGCATGCAATGGAAAGGCAGAAGACAAAGGACTTGATGCCATCAGCCTCTCAAGCACAGAGAGGCCTCAAGGAGGGTAGAAAATCTGGAACAGTATATGGAAGTCATTCAGCATAATAATATTTGTTAATTCTCAGTAGGCACTCATTTGTTTTATGTGACAAATTTGTACCTATCAAGAAAGGAAGCACACTATCAACTACTTTATCATTGTGAAGTAAAGTCAATTTAGTCATCCTGTTATTTAAAAACTAAATCTTGAATAGTTCACTACTAGGTTTGATAAGAGGGGTTATATCTTTACAGTTTCCATCAGTATAGATTCCTCAGACATAGATAAAAGCAGTCGTTAAGCAAGAGAATTAGCATGTTATTATTTAGTAAAATAGATATTAACGTAGTCAGAAAGTAATAACTGATGGGTAGAAAAGGCAACAGAGCATTCACAGATCAAAGTGGAGAAAATAAGTTATACAGACAGATCTAATTTTATAAATCATAAAATCATATAAATAAAATCAACAGAAAATAAAATGAGATATTTTGACAATTTTATGCCAATATGTCCAATAACTCAAATAAAATGGATTATTTAAAAAACAAAATTGACAAGACACATGAAAGAAGATTAGAATATCTGAAGAACACTATTGAATCTCTGTCAAAGTTGTATTCATTATTACAACCATATCCATATTTTAAAACTGCAATTCTAGATAGTTCCAATAGAGGCATCCCATATGGGTACCAGTTTGAGTCCTGGCTGCTCCACTTCTGATCCAGCTCTCTGCTAATGCACCTGGGAAAGCAGTGAAAGATGGCCCAAATGATTGGGCCCCTGAATCCATGTGGGAGACCCAGATGAAGCTCCTTGCTCCTGGCTTCAGCCTGGCTCAGTCGCAGCCATTGTGGTCATTTGGGGAGTGCACCAGCGGATGGAAGATATTCATTCTCATTCTCATTCTCTCTCTCCCTCTCTCTCTCTCTCTCCTCTGTCTCATTTCTCCTTCTCTCTCTGTATTTCTGCCTTTCAAATAAATAAATCTTTTTTAAAAAAAATCATAGCTACCATCTTACTTAATGGTGATTTTTTGAGGGTCATAATTTGTTTGCATTTACTAGCTTTAGGTAACAATAATTTAAAAGAAAGGGCTCCATATTACAAGAATTTTAAAAATTGACTATTTATAAAACAGATTATGAAAATGGAGCAGTATGGCCATTTCCGCGGCTCACTAGGCTAATCTCCGCCTGTGGCTGTAGGACCCCAAAAGCGGTGTCCTTTTGTGACGACCCCAGAAACACAGACTCCAGACCAGACGATGCAAAAGGCAGGAGGCAGTTTTATTTCATTTGCACAAATGGGCCCTCTTCTTGCTGCCGCAAGCAGCGGGGGCAGAGAGGAGCCCCGAACAATCATTTTACACAGTTTTTAAAGGGCAAAACCACAAAATTAACATACCATAGGGTGGCGTAAGTTTATTGGGCAACTACAAGGGGAGGAGGTCGTCGAGGAGGAGGAGAAACGGGGGTGCTACGTGCCCTACGTGTCTAAGCTTGGATATGGGGAGGGGGTCCTTGAAGAGCAGAAAGGGGTGGCTATGTGCCCTACGTGCCTCGCGGTTTCTTTGTTAAGCTTGAACAAGCACAGGGGAGGGGGCTTAGGTGCATACCAGGATGTTCTGTCGCCCTTATCTCTGGGTAGTAGCCCTTATCTCTGAGTAGTAGCTATCTGCCTTCTCTGTGAACTTAGTTTACTCCACATTTCCCAGGACTGTTTTATTAAGGCCATTCTTATGGCGGCTCTTGGCTCTCGGCCGTTCCTTTCATGGCGCCGGCACCCCAGGTTCTAGTCTCGGTCAGGGCGCCGGTTCTGTCCCGGTTGCTCCTCTTCCAGGCCAGCTCTCTGCTGTGGCCTGGGAGGGCAGTGAAGGATGGCCCAAGTGCTTGGGCCCTGCGCCCGCATGGGAGACCAGGAGAAGCACCTGGCTCCTGGCTTCGGATCGGCGCAGTGTGCCGGCTGTAGTGGCCACTTGGGGGGTGAACCAGAGGAAGGAAGACCTTTCTCTCTGTCTCTCTCTCTCTCTCACTGTCTAACTCTGCCTGTCAAAAAATAAGAAAAGAAAAGAAAAAAAAAAAGAAAATTGAGCAGTGCACTACACAACCAGCCAACAAATGGGGCCAGTGATGTGATACATGTAATGCCTTTTCTTTAAGATCGAGAGTATGGCAAGGGCATCTCTCAACACTGGTATTCAACATTGTATGAGAGGTCCTAGCCAGGATATGTGTCAGGAAGTAGAAATTAAGGGGGCCAACAATGTGGATCCGCAGGTAAAGCTGCAATGTTGGTGTCCTCTGTGGGTGCGGGTTCTAGTCCAGGCTGCTCCAATTTTGATCTAGCTCCCCGTTAATGGCCTGGGAAAGCAGCAGAAGATGGCCGAAGTGTTTAGGCCCCTGCACCCATGTGGGAGACCTGGAAGAAGCTCCTGGATCCTGCCTTCAGCCTGGCCCAGCCCTGGCCTGGCTGTTGTTGTCATTTGGGGAGTGAACCACGGAATGGAAGATCTCTCTGTCTCTCCCTCTCTTCCTCTCCTTCTCTGTAACTCTGACTTTCAAGTAAATAAATTTAAAAAAAAAAGAAATTAAAATAACTTAGATAGTTGAAGAAGTAAAATTGTCTTAATTAAAATGTTTCTAGAAGGAAGACACCTCAACATAATAAAGGTCATATACAATAAGCTGACAGCTGATATCATCCTGAGTGGGGGAAAACTGAAAGGCTTTCTCTAAGATCTAGAATAATAAAGGTTATCCAGTTTTACCATATTTACTCAGCATATTCCTGGAAGTTCTGTACAAAGCAATTAAGCAAGAGAAAGAAAGTGCATTCAAATTGAAAAGGAGGAGGTCAAATTGTCATATCTTGCAGATGTCATGATCTTACAGATGGAAAAAACCCAAAGAACCCACCAAATATTTTTTAGAACTAACAAACAAATTGTACAAAGTTTTAGATAAAAAAGTTGCGGATATAGGGTCCAGCACTGTGGTACACTGAGCTAAGCTGCCACCTACAATGCCAGTATCCTATCAACAGAGCACCAGTTCCAGTCTCAGCTGCTCTACTTCCAATCCAGCTCCCTGCTAATGTGCCTAGGAAGGCAGCAGCGGATGGCAGAGATATAGAGAGAGATCATCCAACTGCTGGTTCACTTTGCAAATGACTGAAATTGAATTGCTACACCCTGCAGTTCTTTGCCAGTATGAACACACTAAACAAACCAGAATGGAAGCTCATTGTAACAAATAATTGGCCAACAGAAAACAGGATTTAGGTTTCAGCAGAAACAAGTTAGAAAATGCTCCATTAACATTACCCCTGCCTTCAGAGTAGCTAATGTATAACCACTGCAGTAGCTCTTGGAAGATAACACGCTAGACATACAAATATCCCTAGACTGCCAGACCTCAGTGGCTTTGTTCTCTTTCTACCAGCTCCTCCAGTCATATTGTTTGGAGACTTTCCTCTTCTTGCTTAAATAAAATTTCACCTCTACTCTCACCATTGTGCCCAGTCTCATAAATTTTAATCAACATCAGGGCAAGAACCCAGACTCATCTCACCAGTTTTCTTGTAACACAATGGCTGGGACAGGCAGAAGCCAGGAACCTAGAACTCCATCCTGGACTCCCAGGTGGGTGGCAGGGGCCCAAATACTTGTGCTGTTTTCTGTTGCCTTCCCAGGTGCATTAGTAGGGAGCTGGATAGGAAGTGGAGTGGCCCAGTCTCAAACTGGTGCTCACATGGATGCTGGTGTCCCAGAAAGGGCAGCTTAACCCGCTGTGCCACAATATCATCATTTCTAAAGGAAGTTTAGGGGCTAGTGTTGTGGCACAGAGCCATTTGGGGAGTGAACCAGCAGTTGGGAGATCGCTCCTTCTCTCTCTGTAACTCTTTTAAATAAATTAGTAAATATTTTTTTAAAGGGAAGTTTAGTTAGCAAGGGATATGAAGGCACATTGCATAACTTATGGGAGACAGGGTAGAGCCAAGGATTAAAGAAAGAAAATTTACTCCTAAGTTAAAGAACCCCAGGAGAACTTGGTGGTAAGGGCTATAGAAAATCTTTACCCATTTTGTTAAATGCCTAGGCTATTTTTGCTACTTATAACATCTTTATAAGTCAGTAGCCACTTGTGTGAAATGAAAGCTTATGTTAATTATCAAAACCCTTCAGGCAATTTCCTTTGTTCTAGTGTAGTACTTAATGGTCATCAAGCACTCACTGGGTGGGTAGGTGAGAAGAATCTAGAGTAATGTATATCCACAGGGAACTAAATCAATTCTCTCAGAAATGGCACTTGATTTCCTTAAGATACAGTTCCACATCTGGATTCAATGAGTCCCAGATCGTCAGCAGGGAAATATTGTTGTAAAATAAATAGCCCTGCAAATTCCACAAAAATTTTAATGACTATAAGCATAGTATCATTATTGCAGTAATGATCAGGAGACCCATGAGGAAGTGGTGATTTTAATATCTGTTATGAGAAGAAAACAGGAACATATTTATAAGTAGTTTATATGTTAAAGCAACTATTAGAACAATTCATTAACTTAAAGGTAAGCAATATGGTTTCCAGCAAGGATGTCCAGCTTTAGGGAACGTACTGGAGTAATTTAAAGTTTTTATTTTCACAATGCACAAGTGCCATTTACAGGTTAAGTTTAAGCTTTTGAAATTCACATCACACATACTAACACTTTAAGAAAGATTTTTGATATCTTTCATTATACCAATAAATGAAGACTCAGGTGTTAACATCTGCAAAGGCAGATTCTTATTCAGTTAGAAGCGAGGCCTGATAAAGTGAATTCTGTGCTGCTTAGTGCGAAGACCATGTCTTATGTAAAAAAAATAAAATATAGATGTATAATCTGTTGAACATGGTTTCTCAAAGAAGAAAAAATGAGCTTTTAGTTTTTTCAAGAAAATGATTTCAAAAGTAGGCTCAAGTTTATTTTTTCTCTCAAATTTGTCATGCATCAATCCATGGGCAATAAGCATGAGCTTAAAAATTGCTAAAGATTTTTTATAAACAAAGTCTCAAGCCAAATAACATTTTGTTTCTGATTTGTATTTTTACAATTGTGTTGAATCATTGGAAAATAACTGCTTTTCAGTGTTGTTTATCTTGATATTTATTGGAGAGTAAATTATATACTAAAATAATGAGGCCAACTGATCCTTTAATTCAAAGGAAGCATGTCAGAATTTTTTCTTCTTCAAAAAGAGAAAGCTTCCCTTTGATGAATTGATGGTTACATTATGTTCTTTGTATTCTCCTGTGACTACTGATTTATATCAAAGCTTTGCTGACAATTCAGTGTTTTCAGGCTATTCTTTGGACTGAGTAGAAATGTCAGGTAGTTTAGTTTATTCTCTACAAGGCATAGGGGATGACTTTTATTTAGGTTGAAAAGAGCTGCAAATTAGTAGTATCCTAGAACCTTTCAGTAATGTCACTTTCATTTGAAATCCACAAGCCTAAATCATGTAAAACATGATTTGAAACCTTTAATGGAAGAACTGACAGTTTACTTTATTTGGGATATATGTATCTTCAACTGAATCATTAATTACTTTGAACTTGTATTGAGTAATTTACTGCCTTTCAAAAGATTTATCTATCCTTGGCCAGCGCCGCGGCTCACTAGGCTAATCCTCCACCTAGCGGCGCCAGCACACCGGGTTCTAGTCCCGGTCGGGGCGCCGGATTCTGTCCTGGTTGCCCCTCTTCCAGGCCAGCTCTCTGCTGTGGCCAGGGAGTGCAGTGGAGGATGGCCCAGGTGCTTGGGCCCTGCACCCCATGGGAGACCAGGAAAAGCACCTGGCTCCTGGCTCCTGCCATCGGATCAGCGCGGTGCGCCGGCCGCAGCGTGCTGGCCGCGGCGGCCATTGGAGGGTGAACCAACGGCAAAGGAAGACCTTTCTCTCTGTCTCTCTCTCTCACTGTCCACTCTGCCTGTCAAAAAAATTTAAAAAAAAATAAAAAATAATAAAAAAAAAAGATTTATCTATCCTTTTAAAATTAAGGTAATATTATTGAAGATTACTGCTTTATCTTTTTAGTTGATTAGGATACTATATCAGACCTCTGGATGACAGAGGAAACAACCGGTCTGATAATATATGTTGGGGTGACCACTGTGGCACAGTAAGTTAAGCTACTACATGCAATGCCAGCATCCCACATGCTAATTCCGGTCAGAATTCTAGCTGCTTCAGTTCTAATCCAGCTCCCTGCTAATGTGCCTGAAAAGCAGCAGATGATAGCCCAAGTGTGTGTGCCCCTTCCACAGTTGTGTGAGGCTCTCTCTCTTTCCCTTCATCCTTCTCCCTCTCCGTGATGGAGCAAGGATAAAAAGCCTTAGATCCATGTTGACCTCTCACCTACCTAGCAGCAAGCAGACCCCCATTTCTTTGCCTTGCTAATACAGCCCTGCCCTGCCTTGACTGCTGGACACAGCACTATCCGGAGTCTAGCCATCAGCCTGAGCTCTCCCCACTCCTCCCAGTCTCTCTCCCTCCAGCTCAGCAGCTCAGCAGCTCAGCCTCAGCCTCAGCCCAAACCCCTCCCAGCTCACACTGTGATCTCGCAGGACCTTTAGAGTGAGCCCAAGCTCTCCCTCTATCTGGGCAGCCCAGCTTTAGCTCGGACCCCCAAGCCCCTTCCTGTCACTTTGTACTATATAAACCACTAATCTGTAAGGGAGGGGCTTGCTCTCTCCGCAGTACATTCACCTGGAGTGAGCCCCTCCCATGCTTCATTCTCTGAATAAACCTGTGTGGCTGTGGCTTCATACTGTCTCTTCTTTCTTGACACCATCATTCTACCTTTTCAACAAATAAATAAAACTTTAATATTAATCAATTAACATGTTTACACAGCAATAAATCTCCATTCTAAATTTGGTTAACATGGTAGCACTCTAAAGGATAAAAATAATGTTGCCATGAAAAAATTTGACACATTTAATGCATAAAAATGAGTTTGTTACTAAGAGTAACAAATAAGAGCTAATCCCAAATCAGCTACAGGCCTACAATAATTAAATATATTGTTATTTTAGATAAATATATTTTAAAATTGTGCTTAATAAATTGTATTAGTGTAATATTTTTCTCATATGATGAAAAGTGGGTTTTAATTTCCTCTTAGCAAAAAATACTTATAAATCTTGAATTTGTGAAAGTCTCACCAATGACACTGAATTATATTTTACATATTTGCAGTAAATTATCTAGAAGCCACATTTTTGGGGAAAATACATAACATTTAGAGAAGAAAATATAAATTACCCTACTGTTAATACCAAAAAAATTGCTGTTATGATTTTTGGGATATTTACTTCTAATAGTGTAATGATTATACAGAAATATATTTATAAAATTGGTATATTTCAGATATTCACAAACATGCATGAATGCACCTACACATATACCCAGAGTTTAAAAAAATGAATTTCCTGTTTGCATTAGTTCACTAGAGTTGCCATACAAAGTGCCAAACTGGATGAATTTAACAAAAATTAGTTCCCCACAATTCTGGGGCTAGAAGTCTGAGATCGAGGTGTTGCCAGAATAGGTTTCTTCTGAAGCCTCTCTCCTTGGCTTGTACATAGCTGTGTCTTCACATGGTCTTACTTCATTTTATTAGTTATTGTTCTCTCCTTCCCTTTCTCTCACTCTAGGATAATATACAGACCTTTTGCCTCTTAGCATCTTGTTTTAGCACATGGTTTCTCAACCACAATACCATTTATATTTTGGATCAGACAATTCTTTCCTGTGGATTACTGTAAGATGTTTAGCAGTATCTCTGGCCTCTACCCACTAGGTATCAACAGCACCTTCATGTGGTATCAAAAATGTCCCCCATGGGAACATAAATGAGAACCACTGACTTGGGAGTATGGAACCATGCATCATACTTATTTATGAAAGCATATATTTATACCACTTATATGTTTATGTGTAATACATTTGGACATATATCAGAACACAATTTGCTGCAGTTTACAAGAGAGCTAATTACATTTAAATTCACTTACTTCCAAATAATTTTTATTATTTTAAAATGTATCTTCCTTTTTATATAGCTTGTGCTAAATATTATACCATTCCCTTTTTAAACGAAAATTTTTGCATATAATTTTAATTTTCTGTATATGATTTTTTTTTAATTTTTTGACAGGCAGAGTGGACAGTGAGAGAGAGAGACAGAGAGAAAGGTCTTCCTTTGCCATTGGTTCACCCTCCAATGGCCGCCGTGCTGCAACCGGCGCACCACGCTGATCCGATGGCAGGAGCCAGGTGCTTCTCCTGGTCTCCCATGGGGTGCAGGGCCCAAGCACCTGGGCCATCCTCCACTGCACTCCCTGGCCACAGCAGAGAGCTGGCCTAGAAGAGGGGCAACCGGGACAGAATCCGGCGCCCCGACCGGGACTAGAACCCGGTGTGCTGGCGCCGTAAGGCGGAGGATTAGCCTAGTGAGCCGCAGCACCGGCTCTGTATATGATATCTTGACATCTTACTGGGGAAAGACATTGGCTGGGGAAAGACACTTTTTCTCCCAGCCAATTCTTCAAGACAATAGAGATAGCAAAGGACCAGGTTACAGAATGGCTTTGATATGCAAACTAACCAATCCAGAACTCCATCTACTCTATCTGGCTCATACATGACAGGAGAAAACATTTCTCTGCCTTAATCATCCCAGGGCCAAGTGCCACAACTAGGGGCCACCTCTATAGCTTACAGTCCTCCAATATTATTCTAACTAGCCAACCCTAACCTGATCACCCACAACTGATCACCATGGAAACCCTAGTCAATGCACTGGGCTAGTGCTTTTTTCCTCTCCTGTTGTCTGACACCTGAACACTGTCATATCTTTCCCACATGCCACACATGCCTCTGCTTCAGAACCTGTGAGTACAATGAATTTTATTCTTTGGTATTTTTTCTTGTTTGTTCATTCAACTGTTGTTTTAGTCTCTCTTGTGCCTTCCCTTGTGCCTCCAACTGACTCTCTGTCTCAGTTCATTGTATGTTGCTATAATTGAATACCTGATCCTGTGTGCTTTATAAAGTAAAGAGTTTATTTGATTTGCGACTCTAGTGGCTGAAAAGTTCAAACAGCATGGTACTGTCATCAGTTGGCTGTGTTACAACATGGCAGAAAACCAGAAGAAGCAGCAGGTACATGCATGCATGCAAAAAAAAAAAAAAAAAAAGGTTAAGCAGAGAGATAAGGAGCAAGAGTGCAGAGAGGGGTCAGGCTCTCTTTTTATAGCAACTTAGTCCTATGGAAACTAATCTGCTCCTGAAAAACTGAACTCATTCCTTGAGACCAGCAATAATCTCTTCCCAAAGGCCTACATGACCCAATTCCCACCCCTTGAGACTCACCTATAAAAGATCCCTCCACCTTTCAACAACATGACACTGGAGACCAAGCAGCCCACACATGAACCTTCTGAGGACAAACCACAGCACCTTCTCATAAAAGAATATAAAATAGCTATTAACAAAAGTGAAACTAGATAGTCATATTTCTTGTTTATAACAATAGTTTTTAAGATATACAAACATATAACCTCATTAATCATAATTACAACAGCTTCATATATGAAAAATTATAACATTAAATGTCTATCTTTTGGAAAATGAAATTTTTTATAATTAAGATGCTTAGATCTGGGGCTGGCGTTGTGGTGTAGTGGGTAAAGCTGTCACCTGCAGTGCTGGCATCCCATACGGGTGCTGGTTCAAGTTCCAGCTGTTGCACTTCTGATTCAGCTCTCTGCTATGGCCTGGGAAAGCAGTAGGAGATGGCCCAAGTCCTTGGGCACCTGCACCCGCATGGGAGACCTGGAAGAATCTCCTGGCTCTGGATCGGTGCAGCTCCAGACATTGCGGCCATCTGGGGAGTGAACCAGCACATGGAAGACCTCTCTTAGCTTCTACCTCTCTGTAACTCTACCTTTCAAATAAATAAATAAATCTTAAAAAAAAAAAAAAGATGCTTAGATCTCATCATCAACCGCTTTTCCCAAATCACTGATGAGCCTCTCCAAGACCCCCACATCCCCCATTGGTTCGTTGATGGCAGTTCCCAAAAGACACACAATCATACAAAGAAACACTTCTAATCCCTCTAAACACACTCTATTAGAGGCACAACCTCTGCCACCCAAAACTTATTGCACTTTCCCAGGCTCTCACACTAACAAAAGATAAACAAGTAAACCCCTACACTGACTCTAAATACGTCTATAATATTCTCTACTCTAAATCCTTATCTGGAGAGAACACGGTCTTCTCACTCTGTAGGGTACTCCTCTAGTCAGTGCCTCTCACATTAAAGCTCTTCTCGATACAGCCCTCTTTCCCAAACAAGCCGCCATATTCCACTGTCAGGGTCACCAAAGAGATTAATCTCTCCTTCCCTCCAACTTACTCGTTCCCCTCCTTTTAGCTCTCAGATCACTTCTATGGCAATGTACTACCAGTGTCCTCCTGAGGCCCCTCTGCTGGCCTCAGCTAGAGGAGATATGGTCCACTTCTCAGATCCATCTCCCTCCCTGCTAACTCGAGTGGAAGGGGCTCCACAAGGTCGTCCTCCTTACTCCCACTGCAGATAAACCAGATAATGGCCCTATCTGGGTCCACCTATCCAGACTAAAAAAGGCCCTTCCCACAAAGTCCCCTCCAGTGCCAATCCACTCCCAATATACGGCCACCCCCACTGGTTCCACCTCTGTCTCACAGTCATCTTCCGGCCTGATGGCCTTTACTCTGCCCCAACTCTATGCCTTCCTCACAGCCCTCCAGGAAGCCCTCTGGATGACTTACCCCAAACCTCCTCATTTGATGACCTCCGACAACTGCTCATCGGTCTCTGGCTCCAGGGACCTTTCATTTCATCTGCTTCACTCCAGCCCAGATCGACTTCTTCACTCCCACTTTATATCTCATGCTTCATCCAAAGCAGGGGAGCCATCGGTACTCCATTCCTCCAGTCTGCCTTCCTGACTGCGTCTCAGATTGCTGGCTCCGGGGTGATCTCTGTCACCTCACGCCCACTCAGATATCCCTTTTACTTTCTGTTCATAGCCCTTACTGTAATGTGTTGTCACCTCTGCTACTCTCCACAGTCACAGTCCTAGCTCTAATCTTTGCCCTAGGCTCAGCAACTGTTGCCCCCACTAGCTGGACCTATGGTAAAAAATTCCTCTTAACACTCTTTTACATCTTTTGAGCAGGATGCTTTTCTGCTGTCTCCCATAGGGTGGACTGCTACACTGGGACAGGAGGCACGATTAGCTCCTTATGGCCTTGCAATTCAGGATATGCCTATTTAATTTGTTCCAAAATTTCTTACAGAGCCATATCAAAGCCATCTCTCAAGACCAGGTTAAGACCATAATGCTACCCCACCACCTCAATCAAGGATACCAGGCCCTTCCCTCAAAACCTGAACAGGACTCTGGGCCTAGAGGCAAACCCCAGCACCTGTACAGCCCCTTCTCAGCACAAAGTAGCCAGAACTCAATGTCCCTTTTCCTTTTTGCTTCTAGGAGCTGGAATAAAGGGCATGTTGCCTCTTCCCTGTTCCCTCCCCCCCACCTTGCCTCATTTCCTCCTTTCTAGTTGAGACCCTTGGTGCAGAACCTGGTGCAACCTCCCCCAAACTCCTTGCAAAACAACTAGCAAACCAGATGAGCTGCACAGGAAACAGATATGGGGAAAAGTTCCCAGTGGTTTTACAAGGCCCCCTACTCCCTACTTTCCACCAGCTGCAAAGTTTTCTCTCCTTCATCAGGTAAAACTCCAGCACTAACTGTGCTTTGTGTGCAGTCTCCTTGGAGACTGCCGCCAACCTCTTTGCTTCAATAAAGCAACCTGTCTCTGTAGAAGTCAGTCTCTGTCTCCTTTTTCCATCTCTCTTTTCTAGGGGTATGCAAGGCCAGAGCCCTGAGCTATTCCAAACCTAACAAAGATATTATCAGCACAAAACATCTTCACCGAAGTATAAAATAATATAGAACTTTTCAGTCTTTCAAATGAGGAAATTGAAGCAAGGTGGTGTAGGATGATACATGCAAACTCAGTAGCAGAAATATGAAATCAAACCAACTTGTCAATATGCTTCCCATTGAGACATGGGCTTCATGAGTCTGAGCTGGACTCTAACTGCTGTGGCCAGAGTTACAGAGAACGGTGAACATGATGCTATGCCATTTTCAGGTTAGTCTTTCAAGAAGACAAGTTTCTGCTTCTCCCTCCTGGACCCCTAAACTGTCAGGTAAGAAGGCCGATGATGCTCAGGCCACTACACGATCAAGAATCCCGCCTGCACGAGGCAACAGAGAGGCTGTAAGGGGCATAAAAGTCAGAAACACTTGGTTCATCCTGACCTCTTTCAACCCCCAGCTGTTTAAGTCATCCCAGCTGAGTTTCCAGACATCCTGGATCAGACACAAGTCATCACTGCTATTATTGTTTCAATTCTTCATTTGCAGAACCACAAGATAAAAAATAATGAGTTGGTTTGGGGCCTGAGTTTCAGGATAGGTTTTGGTGTAGTCTTTGCTAACTAGAAGAAATTAAGAAAAATATAAGGTAGAACCCTATTAGACACTATTTAAAGGTCTAGTTTACATTTTCAGTTTAATTAGGCCACCATTCTTATTAAATGAGTCATATGGTAAAGTTAACAAAGATTATGCAGTTGATAAGACAACAATTAGAAAAGTCTTAAAACTGCAAGTAATATTGGAACTGAATAAAACTCATCATCTCATTTACTACTATATTCATACAGAAAGATTTGGTTCAGATAGATTTACTTGTAACTTTTCTATGCAAAGTATTTGGACTCTAACAATTTTAATATAAAATTGATTTCAAGATAGCATAGAAATTATTCATAACTTTATCAATTCTTTATCATGCCATCTTTTTCTAAATAACATTGTCTAATTATAGAAAGCTTGAGCTGGAAGATGAATAAAACAATGCACAAAAGACATTGCACAAAGGAAACAGTGTGTGAGACTTAAAATCTGATGACCTAATTTCTGGTCTTGAATTTCTTCCTGTATAGCTCTCTCATGTTAAAAAATGAGCAAGTCATTTAACTTTGTACCTAAGTAGGAAGTATTCTTGGGTACACTCAGGGCTCTTAAATGACTTTAAGCCACTTACTGTGACTCAGTATTTTTCTTAGTGAAATAAAATAATTGGATTAACATCTTTCTCAAATTAGGTCCCCTTCAAATCAGAGTTAAGTAAAGACTTTGTATAGGGAGCATATGTGGGGATATGAACCAAGAATAAGAGAGGGAGTAGAGAAAGGTAAAACAAAGGAACAGAAAAATCTAATGTTACAGTGAGTAATGATGCCCACTCTTGTGAGGTTAGGGACTTGTTTCTGCCCAAATCACCTGACCTTTCTCACAGCTATCATGTCCTTCTTTTAGGCCAGCCATGCAGAGCCAGAATATTGGTGGCCTTTAGCTGGGTTTGTTGCAAAACTTATGTGACCCCGCGGAGACCCTCTGGAAGTCCCACCTCGAACAAGAACTAAAACTGGTTGGCTAGTATGGGCTCCAGAACAAACGTGAGCTCTGGAGGGTCAAATCTACCCTGGCCAAGATCTGCAGGGCTGCCAACACTGGACAAGAAGGGCCCTCTGTGGCTGATTTCAGGCAACATTCTGCTGTAGCCACTGGTCCAGGGTACTAGTTGAGGGCATGATGACAAACCTAGATTACAGGGGCCAGCATTGTGGCCCAGTAGGTTAATCCTCTGCCTCCACTGCCAGCATCCCATATGGGCACCAGTTCCAGTCTCGGCTACTCCTCTGCCAATCCAGTTCTCTGCTATCCTGGGAAAGCAGAAGATGGCCCAAGTCCTCGGGCCCCTGCACCCGCCTGGGAGTCCCGGAAGAAGTCCTGGCTCCTGGCTTTGGATCAGCACAGCTCCGGCCATTGTAACCATTTGGAGAGTGAACCAGCAGATGGAAAAACTTTCTCTATGTCTCTCCCTTTCACTATCTGTAACTCTACCTTTCAAATAAATATTTAAAAATAAATAATAATAATAAGAAGAAGAAGAAGAAGAAGAAGCAGCAGCAGCAGCAGCAGCCAGATTACATCCTGGGCCTGAAGATCAAGGATTTCTTGGAGAGGCGTCTGCAGATGCAGGTCTTCCAGTTGGGTTTGGCCAAGTCCTTCTACCATGCCTATGTGCTGATGTGCCAGAGCCATAGCAGGGTACGCAAGCAAGTGGTAAACATCCAGTTCTTCATGTCGGCCTGGACTCCCCGAAGTGCATCAGTATCTCCTTGCACTTTACCTGTGGAGGTGGCCGTGCAAAGCAGAAGATGGCCAAGAAGGGTCAGGGTGGGGCTGGGGCCAGTGACAATGAGGAGGAGAAGTAAGCCAGCTCAGCCCTTCCTAGGCTTATGGATTATCTAATTTTTCAGTCAGATAATAAAACAAGACCCACACTTGAGGGGAAAAATCCCCTAAAAAGTATAGTGAACTTGTCCTTTAGTTTTAAGATGAGAACCAGGGTAATGTGTTCATTTGCTTTCAGCCATGGTTGTTGAATGTTGTCCATCATGTCTTTAAATCCTCTGGGTTATAAGCTGAGCTTCAGCATGAGTACCTGAGGCATGCAATAGAACCTGGGGCCAACAGGACAAAGCTGGCCTTTCAGGTGGGATATTGCCAGCTCCGGCCAAATGTGTGCTATTTTGTAGCTGATGCTCAAGTTAGAGATGGATCAAGAGTATGTAACTTAGGACACCAGAGAGATTTCAAGTCGTTGTGGTTTTGTAATCTAAAGGTATATTACTTCATTTAATCTGCGGGAAGGGGAAGGGGAAGAGGAGGGGGAATGAACAATCGAACCAAAATGTCAATCGAAAGGGTAATGGATAAACCACATACTTAGCATTAAAAAGAGAATTGATACACATAATAATAGCATGTATGAATACCAAAAAATAAATTGAACCAAAGGAGTCATATATAGTAAGATACATCTGTATGATTTAATCTATACAAAATTTGAGAACAGGCTAATTAAGCTATGGTGATGTGATATATATTAGAAGAGCGGTTACCACTATGAGGGGTTATTAAATATTAAGAGACCTGACAGGAGATTTTGTGGTGATGGAAATGTTCTACATCTTGAGGATGGTTGGTATGTATATACATGAAAAGTTATTGAGGGGCCAGTGCTATGGTGTAGCAGGTAAGCTGCCACCTGCAATGCCGGCATCCCACATGGGTGCTGGTTCAAGTCCCGGCTGCTCCACTTCTGATCCAGCTCTCTGCTATGGCCTAGGAATGCAGTAGAAGATGGACCTAGTCCTTTTCCCCTGCACCCATGTGGGAGACCCGGAAGAAGCTCCTGGCTCCTGGATTCAGATTGGGGCAGCTCCAGCCATTGTGGCCAACTGGGGGAGTGAACCATCAGATGGAAGACCTCTCTCTCTCTCTCTCTCTTTCTCTCTCTCTCTCTGCCTCTCCTCTCTCTGTGTAACTCTTTCAACATAAATAAATAATTTTTTAAAAAGAGAAAGAAAGAAAAAAAAGTTATTGAGCCTGCTTATTCCAAGTTAGAGAGCTTGGAAGTCATCACTCCTATCCTTACAACAATAGCAGAAAAGCTGACCAAACTAAAAAATCATTGATCTTTAAAGACACATTAGAGATTTGAAAACACAGGGAAAACTGTCACCCTGAAATCTGGAGAGACAGATGAATATAGAGAATCACAGTGAGATTACATAATGGCAGCAGAAGCTGGTTGGAATACAAAAATGTGTGATCTTGACATACTTGTGGAGGCTGAGTGTGGACTACTTTTAGGTTAAAAATTCCTGGAAGCCCCCAGATGGGGAAGGGGCCCACACTTTTATGAATTCTACTCCTAGAAGGCCTCCTAATTTCTCACAGTAGTGATTAATGAAAAAAATTCTTCTGTCTGGGGCAGAGGGTAGGGAAAAGCAACCATTTAGAAACACAGAGGAAAAGCAATGATTTTGAAATAGAAACAGCATTCTCTAGGACAGACAAGGAAAAATATTGTAGCCAACCTTTCTTTACCTGGGGGAGAGCACTCAGTCAGCAGCAGTCCTCTCTAGCCCTCAAATCCCATGTAAGGAAAGACAAAGAAGTACTGAGACAGTTCTGAAGGTCATCGCAAAAGAACTGAAGCTTACTTTTAAAAAATGAGATTAGTTCGGGCCAGCGCTTTGGCACAGTGGCCTGTGACACCCTGGCCTAAAGCGCTGGCAACCCATATGGATGCTGGTTTGAGACCTGGCTACTCCACTTCCAATCTAGCTCTCTGCTATGGCCTGGGAAAGCAGCAGCAGATGGCCCAAGTCCTTGGGCTCCTGCACCTGTGTGGGAGACGCGGAGGAAGCTCCTGGCTCCTGGCTCCAGATCTGCACAACTCTGGCCATTGAAGCCATCTGGGGAGCGAACCAGCAGATGGAAAACAACTCGCTCTCTCTGCCTCTCCTTCTCTCTCTCTGTAACTCTGACTTTCAAATAAATAAATCTTTTTTAAAAAATGAGATTAGTAATTAGGTTATAAAATGCTTCCTCTTCCCTACTCCTTACTACCTAAGGGACAAGGATTCAATAAAATAACAATAGATTAAGAACAAAAACACCCACAAGACATGCATTGAATTTAGAAAGAAGTTCTTCAGGGAATACAGTGGCAAGGCATGGGGAGGGGTTACCACAGGACACATGGGATTTAAAGTCCCTATAGTTACAGAAAATATTAAATGCATCCTAATGACAAAGACCCTCTGCTGAAACTTTAGTCTTACTACACCTCATCCTTGGACATAATCTTCAGTCTGTGTGGTTGACTAACCAGTGCTCAAATCAAGAGACCACAAGTTTGCCTATGCAGTTTTAGCCAAGATCTAAGTCAGTTTAAATAGAATCATGTTGGGGCTGTCACTGTGGCTTACCGGGTTAAACTCTGGTCTAAAGTGCTGGCATCCTATGTGGGCACTGTTTCAAGTCCTGGCTGCTCCACTTCCAATCCAGCTCTCTGCTATGGCCTGGAAAAGCAGTGGAAGATGGCCCAAGTCCTTGGGCCCCTGCACCCACGTGGGAGACCTGGAAGAAGCTCCTGGCTCCTGACTTCGGATCAGCTCAACTCCGGCCAGGCAGTCATCTGGGGAGTGAACCAGCAATGGAAGATCTCTCTTTCTACCTCTCTCTCTCTCTACTTCTCTTTTTAACTCTGTTAAATAAATAAAATGAATATTTTTAAAAAAGAGAGAGAATCATGTTAAGTCATTTTGCAAGTAATCTCATTGCTATTTTTCAGCTAGAGCCTTCACCCTGTTCATTGTCCAGCTGTTTTCAGTAAAGTGGGAAATGAGCCTCACCTCTGTGATAGTCTTGATACCTATTGCAATCACCTGAATAAATGATTTACTAATACAAAAAAATTAGTTAAAGGCACCAAAGCACAAACACAATGTTTCAAATTAAATGACTTTAGTAAGAGAAAAATGGGTTGAGCTTAGTATTTTTTAAAAATTGGAACCCCCACTTGGCTACTTAAAAGATATGTTAAGGAACTTAAAGGGAGACTTAGACTCCAATACAATAGTACTGGGGGACTTCAATACCAGACAGAAAATCTACAAGGAAACAACATATTTAATCAACACCATAGACCAAATGGACCTAACAGATCCTACAGAACTTTCCATTGTACAGCCGCAAAATACACAATCTTCTCACCAGTACAGGAACTTTCTCTAGAATAGACCATGTGCTAGGCCATAAAAAAAATGAAATCTGGTCATTTGCAGCAAAATAGATGAAACTGGAAAACATCATACTTAGTGAAATATGCCAGGACATAGACCATATGTTATCTCTGATCTGTGGTAACTAATAGAGTACCTAAAAAGTAATCTATTGAAGTGAAATTGACACTTTGAGATGCAATGACTTTGAACAGCCCTTGTCTTGACTGTTGAAGAACAGATTTTTTTCCCCCATACTATTTGTTGAACTCTTTACTTAGTATATGGTTAATCTTATGTGTAAAAAGTTAACTGAAAATAGATCTTAGTAAAATATAAGAATGGGAATCAGAGGGAAGAGGAAGAAGGTGGGAGTGTGGGTGGAAGGGCAGGTAGGGTAGGAAGGATCTCTATGTTCCTGAAGTTGTACTTAGGAAATATATGAAGTTTATATTCTGTAAATAAAAGGTTTCTGGGGGAAAAGTTGTATTTATAAATGCATGAAGCTTGCATACCTTAAATAAAAAGTTTCTGGGGAAAAAATAAAAAATTAAAATTGAACCCCCAATATGCTAGAATTATCACTGGACACAAGGGCTAGAAAACACCAGATAATGAAAAAGGTTTAGTATGTGCATATTGTGGTGTCCTTTTCTAAACTATTATGGTTATTATTTAACAAAGAAATGCACCAAGTATTATTATGCCATTCAGCATCATCTTCTAATAACAGAAATCCCCACTCTAGCTAAAATTTATAAATTTATAGGTTGTATGTTTTCAGGACAATCTTCTCAAATGTAATTTGTTGTTCCCTGAAATTGTGTTTATGTAACACTCAATCATAAGGGAAATTGGAAACTTTTTTTTCCATTTCCAAATACCTGATTCCTGGACAGGGTGAGGTTGTGGTAAAATTTGTCAATGTTTTCTTAGAAACTCAAAGTGATAACTAATTTACTGAGTTATACTACTCTTTGGATTTCATGTTGAAGAATGAGATTAAACAACACTACTTCTTCAATTAAAAGCAGACATAAAAGATTTTGGTGAGAACATGTATGGCATTTATATGTATGGGATGAAGTAAAAGTTTTAGCAGAAAAGGCAAATAAAGATGTTTTTAGGCACAGAAGGGGAACTAGTAAATATATTCAAGCACCAGCAGTAATAAATAATACTTTTCTATGTCCCTCTGGAACCGGACATTGTAAAACCCATATAATCATAATACTGAGGGAACAACCATCTGGATCCAAGTACTTGTTTGTTCTTGACTTTCATCTAGTTAGCCCAAATGAGTTATTTCATTCTGACAAGGGTTTCTCTCACAAGGGTCCCACAAACCTGCAATATATAAATACCAATGTCTTTAAATAGCTATCATGGCTTACATACAGAGAAAAGAGGGTATTATTAGAGTATTTATATAGATTAAAATGCCAACATTTTGAACAGCAATTAAGGTTGTGCCAGCATTTCTTTCGGAAAGCTTTATTTTCAGGGATTCATAATTCAACATAATAATCATTCCCCATATAAAACTTGGCTTATAAAATCGTAGTATGCAAGGACTTTAACCTTAAAATAAAGCAAATTTGGATTTTTTAAAGGAAGCTCCATAATGTAGCTCCCTTAATTTAATATGTTTTTACCAAAAATAAATCACTTTTGATATTTTTGAGCCTAGTAGCTATCACAATGGAATACATTTTCTTTAGCATATGTAACTAACAAAGTGTCATGTGATTGGCCTTTTAAAATTGTAATAGTGTTTGTATTTCCATGAATTGCAGATGAAGAAGTGAAGTGTAACTTTTATGTCAAAAAAACTATGCATGCATTCATTATTCATGGTTTAAAGAACCAGAGATGCTCAATCTTGGAATACAGTTGTCTTCCAATGATATTTGGTTCAACCAAGAGTAGATGTGCTCTACTTGGACACAATTTGGATGTGTTTTAAGGCCACAAGAAAACAAGTAACAGCAGAAAAGGGAAAATATTCTTGTAATTAAATTTATACAGATCTATCTCAATACGTACTGAGTTCTGGGTCATTTTTTTTTTCTAGAATGATCTAAAAGATCTCTTGTGAGTAGGACTCATAATGGGTGATATTTATTCAAACTATGAGATTTTAAAATTTATACCATATGTGTACCTCCTATTACTGTGCAGTATAAAGAAAGTACCACATCTATATGTAAAATTTATTTTCCCCAAATATATAGATATGGAAAGACTCTCCTTTGGCTAGTTTCTTTCAACCAATTCCTCACTGTATATGATGAGTTGGAAAGTGGAGAAGGGAATTTGCAAGCTATATATAGAATACTAACTATCTAGACTATAACTACAGGATATACTTTTAAAGCTAATATTTAAAGTTCATATTTCCAGCACCACTAATTTATTTTTGAAATATATATTTTGCTCTTACAGTTTCATACTAGTTCATATTTCCATACTATGAGATTACCCATTTCCTCATAGCTTTCCAAGAGTGTTATTACTTCAAACCATTTCAAGTGAGTCTTACTATGTTTTTTTGAAATTAAGACAAAAGTCACGTAACATAAATTTCATCACTTTGAAGCAAACCATTCAGTGGCATTTATTACTTCCACAATGTTGAACAATCACATTTTTCTAGTTCTGAAATATTTTCATCACCTCCAAAGCTCTCCAGTTCCCATTCCTCCAAGTTCCTGGCAACTGCCAGTGTTCTATCTCTATGGATTTATCTATTCTGAGTATTTTCTATAAATGAAATAATAGAATGTGACTTTTGCATCTTGTTTCACTTAGCATAATGTTTCATTATTCATCCACATTGCATTATGTATCAGTATTTCATTTCTTTTCATGGTTGAGCAATATTCTATTGGATATAAATACACATTTACACCTTTGGAAAGTACTTGTATTGAGGGGCAGACATTATGGTACAGCAGGTTAAGCCACTGCTTGGGATGTCTGCATTCCGTATCAGAGTGGCTTTTTTAAGTCCTCACTCCTCCTCTGCTTCTGACCAGCTTCCTGCTGATTTCCACCCATGTGGAAGACCCTTTTAAGTGTTCTTGGATCCTGGCTTCAGCCTGGCCCAGCCCTGGCTATTGCAGCCTCTCTCTCTCCCTCCCTTCCTTCCTCCCTCATTCTATGTCACTCCACCTTTTAAATATATTAATCTTATAAAAGGTACATGTGTTGAGAATAATTTTATTGATATCTCCTTTTATGATTTATTAAATAATAATAAATATACAATCCTATTTTGATGTTTTAAAAATAAGCATTGGTCTGAATTAAAAATGTTAACAAAGTGTAACCTTGTAGAATCAGTCTTGCTCTTATCAACCTTATTATCTGGTTTTGATTTTGTTTCTGTTATTATTCTAATCATCTATCAACTCTAATTTTATGGCAGCATACCTGTGCTTATAATGGCTAACCTTCAGTGGATCAACAATTCATGTGGCATTCAAGTAGAGTTCATCACCTAGTTTTATGCTCCTCATGGGAAGTTGCAAAAAGGAACAAACATTCTAAAGCCCTCATCACATTGATTTAAGAACAAAAGGCTAAACTTGGACTGATTATTCATTTTTCTCTACTTTCATTGGGGGTTCAATTCCCACTATCATCACGCAGATTCTTGCACCTACAACTTCTAATCTGATTCATGTCCCCATATATTTTCTCCTACCCCAAATTTATTATGATTTCTCTGGGTTTCCAGATATGTGGTGTATAACTCCTTTATACCCTCAACCTTCAACTTTTCAGTTTAAATGAAATTTGTACTTCCAATACTACCTATTCCATTAGTACATACTAATAGAACTATTTTAAGTTCATGTATTTGTTTCTCACCAATCTCATGGATCTCAATTCTAGGAAGTGTAATAACTGTTCTATCTTGCTCCAAATTACCACTAACGCTATTTTTTCTACTTTCTTCATTTATAACTACAGACCTTCCACAGCATTGGGCTATACTGCTCTTCCTGGCTTTCATCTACTTCACTGGTAGTATTTCCTCATCTGTTTCCAGTACATAGAAGATTTAGATCCCAGTTCACTCTTCTTTCATTGCTATTGTTATCCCGGAATATTTTAATATGCAAGTAGATGTGATGGAGAGATATGTCATTCAGAATACCCTTTAAGAAATAACATGCCATTCAGCTGTGAGGAGTCCCTGTAGTTGACACTCTGCAGCTGCAATACCTTGGGAATCTGCTGTGATATTTGGACCAATACTATATTCTTCCAGGGAAAGCCCCAGACAATGACCCAGCCAATAAAGAGTACTTGCCCTTTCAGAGCAATCTTTGAACCAGAGATATCTATCAGGTTTGTCAAAGGAGTTTCAGAACTGCATGCAATCTGAGTTTCTCTCTGCCATATGCTTCTTCCCCTCTTCCGGGTGTCAGATATGCTTAATTACCTGAAAGCTTTCCCTGTCCAATCCTGTTTTTCTCCTCCTTTATCACTCAAGGAAATTGACTTGCACAACAATTTTCTTGAGCTCCTAACTCCACCTCAGTGTCTACAAAAGGTCTGACTTTACATAGTATATATCTAGTCCAAGCTTCCACACTCTCATTTCTTTTACTTTATCACTTGGTGATCTTTACCTACAACCAATCTAGCAATTCAATATCAAGTGCATACTCTGAGCTTTGGTATCAACCATGATTACCATCAGCAAAATATCAATCCAAATGTCACACACTCTAACTAGATTTTCTTTTTCTTTGTGTTCATTTATTCTGGCATCTTTACTTTCATTTCTTTGAAATCCCATTTATATTCTTCAAAAATAGGTATAGACCGTTTTAATTAGCAACACACAGATCTTAGTATTCCCAATTCTTGGCAATAAACAAACCTGAAATTAATTTAACTATTAAATCTTCTCCTCCTATCCACTAAAAATCCAATTTAGGTGGATTGCTAATAGTGGGAAAGGATTTGGGGCTCCTAATCCTCTTACTGAGCATTTAAATTCCTTACCTAACTTTTAAGAGGGTGTACATCATGGATTATATCAATAAATGAAGAGAACACATTTGATAAAATGTAACATCTTTCATGATGAAAACCTAAGCAAATTGAATATAAAAGGAATATTCCTCAAAACAATGAAAGCAATATACAGCAAACACATAACCAGTATCATATTGAATAGGGAAAATTTGGAAGCTCTTCAACTAAGATCCAGAACCAGACAAGGATTCTAACTTTTACCATTGCTATTCAATGCAGTCCTGAAGTTTTAGCCAGAGCTATTAAGCAAGAAAAGGAAATAAAAGGAATACAAACTGGAAAGGAGGAAGTCAACTTATCCATCTGTTTGCAGATGACATGATTCTATATATAGTGGAAGCAAAAGACTCCACTGAGACACTATTGTAACTCATAAGAGAATTTGGGAGTATTGCAGTATATAAAATCACATAAATCAAAAACCTTTGTAAACACAGACAATGTGATGGCTGAGAAAAAAACTGTAAGATCAGTACCATTCACAATAGCTACAAAACAAGTTAAATACAGTGGAATAAATTTAACCAAGGAGGTCAAAGATCTCTACACTGAAAATTACAAGACATTAAAAAAAGAAACAGAAGACACAAAAAATGAAAAAAGTCCTTCATGTTCATGGATTGGAAGAATTAATATCAAAATGTCCACATTACCCACAGCAATTTACATACTCAATGTAATCCCAATCAAAATCTTAAAACAACAAAAACAAAACTGGAGAATAAGAGCACCAGATTTCAAAACATACTACAGGGCACTAATAATCAAAACAGTCTGATACTGTCACAAAATTAGACATGCAGACCAATGGAACAGAACAGAAACCCCAGAGATCAATCCATACATCTACAACCAACTGACCTTTGAAAATGGAATGGAATCAATCCTTGGAGAAAGGATAGTCACTTCAACAAATGGGGCTAGGAAAATTCTATCTCCACATGCAGAAGTATGAAATGAGACCCCTACCTTACACCTTTTACAAAAATCAACTCAAAATGGATCAGGGACCTAAATCCATGATCCGATACCATCAAATTACTAGAGAAGAACAAGATATTGCATATGCAAATACATGTTGGAAATGACCACATAAACACAGGCAATCAAAGCCAAAACAGACAAATGGGATTACATCACTCCGAGAAGCTTCTGTACTGAAAAGGAAACACTCAATTAAGTGAAGAGACTACCGACAGAATGGAAGAAAACATTTTGCACATTATGCAAATGATAAAGGATTAATATTCTGAATCTATAAAGAACTCAAGAAACAACATCAAAACAAACAATCCAGTTAAGAAATAGGCAAAGGAGAGGAGCTCAGCTGAATCTATGACAACAGATAAGAACAAACTTCCCCTCTGATTAAAAGAGAGAGAGAGAGATTTAACATGCCAAACCTGGGTGTGTCACCTCAGACATGCACTTCACCCTAGAGTGCTGAACAGACCTCCCTAGCCACTTCAATCACATGCCTCTAGGTATTCCCTAAAGCTGACACTCCAATAATCCAATCCAACATAATCCCAAGATAAAAGCTGCCACAAAAAAAAAAATCAAAGAAGAAACCAATGAGTATGCCCACAAATACCAAATAACAAATGCAACAATCCAAGAAACAAGAAGAAGGAAGACAACATGACAACCCCAAAAGAACACAACACTTCAATACTAGATTGTTAAGATGATGAGATTGAAGAAATGTGAGAAATGGAATTCAAAAAGTTGATCATAGGATAACTTAGAAGTAATCATAAGCAAATCCATGAACTAGTGAAATCTATATATGATATGAAAGAAAATTTCTCCCACAAAATTGAGAGCTTAAAGTGAAATCTTGGAAATGAAGAGTTAAATAGAAAAAATAAAAAACATACCATGAAAAGACTTAACAACAGAATCAGTGAAGCAGAAGAAAGAATATTAAACTTAGAAGGCAAAGCACAGGAAATCATTTTGCTCAGAACAAACACAACAAGAAGAATTTAGAAAACTAAAAAACACTATTGGGAATCTACAGGGTACTATCAAATGACCCAGCTTACTGGTTGTCTGAGTTCCTGAAGGCATGGAATGAGAGAAAGGATTAGAAGGCCTTTTTAGTGAAATAATAAGAGAAAATTTCCCCAATTTGGAGAATGAAAGGGACATACAAATAAAGGAAGCAGATAGAACTCCTAATAGATGTGAACAGAAAAGGTCTTCACCACGAAAATCAAACTCTCCACAGTAAAACATAAGGAAAAGATTCTAAAATGTGCATGAGAGAAATGCCAAATTACTTTCAGAGGATCTCCGGTAAGACTCAGGTTGGACTTCTCATCAAAAGCCTTATATACTAGGAGAGAATGGAAAGATATAGTCCAAGTGTTAAGAAAAAAAACTGGCAACCCAGAATACTATACTCTGCAAAGCTCTCATTTATGAATGAAGGCAAAATAAAGACCTTCCATGACAAACAGGAACTCAAAGTATCTGTAACCACCTGTCCAGCCCTAAAAAGATGCTTAACAATGTGCTGAAAACAGAAACACAAAAACATGGTCGTCACTATGGAGGAAGGTAAAGGAAGAAAAGTTCCCAGTAAAAGTACAATGGAAATCCAAAGTAAAAAATAGAAATATTAATGGAAAAATGTCAGGGCAAAGTCATTACTTACCAATAGTCACCTTGAATGTAAATGGCCTCAACTGTCCAGTTAAAAGACACAGACTGGCTGAATGAACTAAAAACCAAAATCCATCTATTTGCTGCCTACAAGAAACACATCTCACCAAAAAGATGCATGCAGACTGAAAGTGAAAGGATGGAAAAAGATATTCCATGCTAGCAGAAACCAAAAAAGAGCTGATGTAGCCATCCTAATATCAGACAAAATAGACTTTAACACAAAAACTGTTGAAAGGAACAAAGAAGGGCACTATGTAATGATTAACGAACTAATTCAACTATTATATTATTATATATTATATAATATATCATTATATTATATATTATTATATTATATTAATATTATATTATATTATATTAATTATTATATATTATATTAATTATTATATATTATATTATTATAATATATATTATATTATTATATATTATTATATAATGCATGAATCATTCTCTAGGATTGACCACATGCTAGGCCATAAAGCAAGTCTCAGCAAATTCAACAAAATTGAAATCATACCATGCATCTTCCTGGACCACAATGGAATGAAGCTGGAAATTACATGGAGACTGAACAACATGTTCCTAAATGAACAGTGGCTCATAGAAGACATCAAAAGAGAAATCAAGGCCAGCACCACAGCTCAATAGGCTAATCCTCCACCTGCGGTGCTGGCACACCAGGTTCTAGTCCTGGTCAGGGCGCTGGATTCTGTCCCAGTTGCCCTTCTTCCAGGCCAGCTCTCTGCTATGGCCCGGGAGTGCAGTGGAGGATGGCCCAAGTTCTTGGGCTCTGCACCCCATGGGAGTCCAGGAAAAGCACCTAGCTCCTGGCTTCAGATCAGCACGATGCGCCGGCCACAGCACACTGGCCGTGGTGGCCATTAGAGGGTGAACCACTGGTAAAGGAAGACCTTTCTCTCTGTGTCTCTCTCTCACACTGTCCATTCTGCCTGTAAAAAAAATAAAATTAAAAAAATTTTAAAAAAAGAGAAATCAAAAAATTTCTGGAAAAAAATGAAGATGACAATACAACATATCAAAATTTATGTGATGTAGCAAAAGCAGTGTTAAGAGGATAGTTTATAGCAACTGGTGCCTGCATCAAGAAATTGGAAAGGCACCAAATAAATGAGCTATCAATGCATTTCAAGGATCTAAAAAACAACAGCAAACCAAATCAAAAACTACTAGGAGAAAAGAAATAATTAAAATTAGGGAAGAAATCAACAAAATTGAAACCAAAAAAGCAAAACAAAAGATCAGCAAAACAAAGAGTTGGTATTTTGAAAAAATAAACAAAATTGATAAACCATTGTCCCAACTAACCAAAAAAGGAGAGAGAATACACAAAGCAATAAAATTAGAGATGGAAAGGAAGTGTAACAACAGACACCACAAAAATAAAAAAGAATCATCAGAAATTACTACAAAGAGCTGTATGCCAACAAATCGAGGAATCCAGAAGAAATGGAAAGACTCCTGGATACATACAGCCTACTTAAACTGAGCCATGAAGACATAGAAAACCTAAACAGACCAATTACCAAAGCAGAAATTGAATCAGTAATAAAGACCCTCCCAAAAAAGAAAAGCCCAGGTCCAGATGGCTTCACAGCTGAATTCCACCAGACATTTAAAGAACTAACTCCAATTCTTCTCAAGCTATTCAACACAATTTAAAGACAGAGAATACTCCCAAATTCTTACTATGAAGCCAGCATTACCTTAATTCCTGAACCTGAAAAAGATACAACAGAGAAAGAGAACTGCAGACCAATATCTCTGATGAACATAGACGCAAAGATCCTCAACAAAATTTTGGCCAATCAAGTCCAACAACACATCAAAAAGATCATTCACCTGGAACAAGTGGGTTTTATCCCTGGTTTGCAAACATGGTTCAACATTCACAAATCAATCAACATGATACATCACATTAACAAAGTGAAGAACAAAACCATATGATTATCTCAATCGATGCAGAGAAGATATTTGTTAAAATACAACACCATTTCATGATGAAAACTGTATGCAAACTGGGTATACAAGGAATATTCCTCAACACAATCAAGGCAATTCATGACAAACCCATGACCAGCATCCTACTGAACAAAAGTCTGAAGCATTCCCACTGAGATGTGGAACCTGCAAGGATGCCCAGTCTTGCCATTACTATTCAATACAGTCCTGGAAGTTTTAGCTATAACTATTAGATAACAAAAAAAATCAAAGGGATTCAAATTGAGAATGAGGAAGTCAAACTATCCCTATTTGCAGATGACATGATTCTATATATAGGGGATCCAAAAGACTGAAATAGAACTTCTAAGATCAATTGCATTCACAATAGCACCAAAAAAAAAATCAAACACAGTGGAATAAATTTAACCAAGGATGTCAATAATCTCTACAATGAGAATTATAAAACTTTAAAGAAAGAAATAGAAGATACAAAAAAATGGAAAAATCTTCCATTTTTATGGATTGGAAGAATCATTATCATCAAAATGTCCATTCTCCCAAAAGCAATTTACAGATTCAATGCGATACCCATAAAAATATCAAAGACATTATTCTCAGATCTAGAAAAAATGATGCTGAAATTCATATGGAGACACAGGAGACCTTGAACAGCAAAAGCAATCTTATACAACAAAAATGAATCAGGAACCATCACAATACCAGATTTCAAGACGTACTACAAGGCAGTTATAATCAAAACAGTCTGGTACTGTTACAAAAATAGATGGATAGGCCAGTGGAACAGAATTGAAATGCCAGAAATCAATCCAAGCATCTAAAATCAACTTATATTTGACAAAACCAATCCCTGGAGCAAGGACAGTCTCTTCAACAAATGGTGCTGGGATAACTGCATTTCCATATGCAGGAGTATGAAGCAGGACCCATACCTTACACCTTATACAAAAATACATTAAAAATGGTTTAAAGACCTAAATCTATGACCTGATACCATCAAATTACTAGAGAACATTTGGGAAACACTGAAAGTCATTGGCCCAGGGAAAAATTCTTGGAAAAGGCCCTAGAGGCACAGGCAATCAAATCCAAATTAAACAAATGGGATTACATCAAATTGAGAATCTTCTGTACAGCTAAATAACCACTCAGGAAAGTGAAGAGGCAAGTGACAGAGTGGGAGAACTTATTTGCAAACAATGCAACTTATAAAGGATTAATTACCAAAATATATAAAGAAATCAAGAAGCCCCACAACAACAAAATAAACAACCCAGTTAAGAAATGGGCTAAGGACTTTAATAGATATTGTTCAAAAGAGGAAATCTGAATGGCCAACAGACACATGAAGAACTGCTCAGGATCACTAGCCATCAGGGAAATGCAAATCCAAACCAAAATGAGGTTTCACATCACCCTGTTAGAATGTCTCTCAAACAGAAATCAACAATCAACAAACAACAAATGCTAGTGAGGATGTGTTGAAAAAGGTACCCTAATCCATTGTTGATGGGAATGTAAACTGGTAGAACCACTATGCAAATCAGTTTGGAGATATCTCAGAAATGTGAATATAGACCTACCACATGACCCAGCCATCCCATTTCTGGGAATTTACCCAAGGGAAATGAAATCAACAAATAAAAGTGTTATCGCATCCCCATGTTTATTGCAGGTCAGTTCACAACAGCTAAGTCATGAAATCAGCCTAAATTCCCATCAACTGAATCCTGGATAAAGAAATTATGATACGTAAAAAAAATTATGAGATATGTTAAAAAAATGAAATCCAGTCATTTTTTCAACAAAATCAACAAATCTAGAAAACGCCATACTTAGTGAAATAAGCCAGTCTCAAAGAGAAAAATATATGTTCTCCCTGATCTGTGAGAACTAATAGAGCACCTAAAAGGAAACCTGCAGGAGTGAAATTGACACTTTGAGAAGCCATGACTTGAACAGCCCTTATCTTTACTGTTGGGGAACAGGAAGACCTCTTCCTCTCTTCCTCCCTCCCTCCATCCATCCCTCCCTCCCTTCCTACCTCCCTTCCTTCCTCCCTTCATGGAGAATGGTACTGGGAATGAGAGAGAGAGGAGCAGGCGAGGTGGGGTGGGAGTGGGATGGGAGAGTGGGTATAATGGGAAGAATCACTACATTCCTTAATTGTACTTATAAAATGGATACTCATTAAACAAATGGTTTCTTTGGGGAAAAAAAAATTAAGGCACTTTGATGAGTTCAAAAAAACTGAAGAAGAAATGGGCAAACGACTCGAACAGGTCTTTTTCAAAGGATAAAAATAAAATGGCCTACAAACATATAAAAAATACTCAGGATCACTAGCCATCAGGGAAATGCAAATCAAAGCCACAATGAGGTTTTATCTCACCCCAGTTAGGATGGCTTTCATACAGAAATCACAAGCAATAAATACTGATGAGTGGCCGGCGCCGCAGCTTAATAGGCTAATCCTCCACCAAGCGGTGCTGGCACACCGGGTTCTGGTCCCGGTCGGGGCAGCGGATTCTTTCGCGGTTGCCCCTCTTCCAGGCCAGCTCTCTGCTGTGGCCAAGGAGTGCAGTGGAGGATGGCCCAAGTGCTTGGGCCCTGCACCCCATGGGAGACCAGGAGAAGCACCTGGCTCCTGCCTTCGGATCAGTGTGGTGTGTCGGCTGCAGCGCGCCAGCCGTGGCAGCCATTGGAGGGTGAACTAACGGCAAAAGGAAGACCTTTCTCTCTGTCTCTCTCTCTCACTGTCCACTCTGCCTGTCCAAAAAAATACTGATGAGTATGTGGGGAAAAATGTACCCTGATCCACTGTTGGTGGGAATGTAGACTAGTACGCTATTGTGGAAGACAATATGGAGACTCCTCAGAAATCTGAAAATAGATCTACCATATGACAGAGCTATCCCACTCCAGGGAATTTACCCAAACAAAATGATATCAGCATGTGAAAGAGTTATCTGTATCCCATGTTTATTGCACCTCAAATCACAATATCTAAGATACGGAATCAACTGAGGTATCCATCAACTGATGACTGGATAAAGAAAATGTGATATATATACACTGTGGAATATTACTCAACCATAGAAAGAATAAAATCCTGTCATTTACAACAAAATGGATGCAACTGGAAGCCATTATATTTAGTGAAATAAGCCAGTCCCCAAAAGAGAAATATCATATGTTCTCCCTGATCTGTGGTAACAGAGTACCTAAAAGGTAATCTATAGAAATGAAATTGATGAGGAACTGAGGAGGAATAATTTCTTTAAAAAAACTATTTGTTGTTCTCTTAATATAGAGTTAATCTCATGTGTATAAAACTAATTGAAAATATTTTTTTGTAAAAAATAAGACTGGGAACAGGAGAGGGAGGAGGAAGAAATTTGGGGTTGTGTGTGGGAGGGAGAGTAGGGTAGAAAGAATCAATAGGGCCCTAAATTTGTGTATATGAATGGCATGAAGTTTGTATACCTTAAATACAAGATTTCTAGGTTTTAAAAAAAAGAAATCCTCATTTACTTCCACATGGACTGTACTCTTACTTTGAAAGTAACACTTAAAATGTACTTTTCATGGCCCCAGTCTTGTTACTTTTGACAAATACTGTGGAAAACTCTATCACCCTCTTTAATTGGCTATTCAGAGTCACCAAGTGCATTTAACCACTCTCTCCTATTTAGAAAACCATCTAGCTTTGATGAGAGCAGACTTACATGGATTTTTCTAATATGTTATTCTGTCTTTTGCTATCTCCTTTTTTATGCTTGACCTTCATGTTGCACTGCAACAGGGTCAGTGCTCTGCACTTCTCTGTTCTCCAACTTTATCACACCATTATATTATGTGGACTGAATAATTGTTCCTAAATGTTCATTTCTCCTTTGTCTCTAAGAAGTTTATTTATTGCTCACCATTGATATATGGCATGCAGTGCTATCCTTCAAGCAGAGTATACACTGCCATTCTCTATGACATGCATCAAGTAAGGAAATGTGAATAGAAGTGATGAATGTCAATTAGAAGTAGACCCTTAGAGAATGACTGGGTGTTTCCACCAAGTTTCTTCTCTATTTTCTCTATACTATGAGGACAGAATTTCCCCTTAATTGCTGTTCTTTCAGCTTGATTCTGATAATGAAGAAGACATGTGGAGCAGGGCTGAACAAAGTTGTCTCTTTTTCCAACTAACACATGCAGAAAATAAGCTATTTTGTTGTGGTAAGCCACTGAAATATTGGGGCTGTTTGGGACTGAAGCATGACGTAATACAAACTGACTGCTACGAGGACCAACTTGTCACTTAAAATTTGTTTCTGTAGCCCTAAATTGCTGACTGAACTGTAGACTTGTACAAATAACTTCTACTAAAACCAGATTGGTGTTATATAAAGAATGACGTGCTATCAAGTAATGGTAAAAACAAAAGTTCCATTTGATAACTGGGTCTGTCTTTTTAATCATGACAGGACACACTGTCTGGGAACTCCTATGCATATTATCCAAGTTAGCACACATTCAAGCAGCTGGGCAAGGTTGAAGTTGGTAGCCAAGAACTCAACTGCAGTTACCCACATGGGTAGCACGGATTTAACCACTTCTGACAACAGCTGCTGCTCTCATGGGTGTGCATCAGCAGAACTTGAACCCAGAAACTCCAATATGGGATGTAGGCACCCCAACTGACATCTTAATCACTGAACCAAATGTCTGCCCCCACTGAACATTATAAATTGAAACTTCAGAAGGAAGCAGAGTTCAGTCCATATCCTTGGACCCCTATACCCATGTGGGAGACCTGGTAGAAGCTCCAGGCTCCTGGCTTTGGCCTGGTCCACCTCCAGCCAATGCAGCCATTTGGGGAGTGAACCAGCAGATGGAAGACCTTTCTGTCTGTCTTTCTCTTTGTAACTCTGCCTTTCAAATAAATCTGTTAAAAAGTTGAAACTTTAAATATTAGACTTGTGATGACATGAATTTTAGTGTAAGTTTACAAATCATGATGTTAATTATTAATAATTTTCTTAGAATCTCTCATTTACAGCTAAGTGTGCGTATGATCATTTTATTCCAAGTGTGATTTTAAATATTTTATGGACATATTTAAACAAGGATATTAAAATAAATAAATGAGAAAATATGGGAGAAAGAAAGCTAAAGGCAGAATAGAAAAAGTTCAAAAATTCTGAGCATTTTATGTAAGTTCAAAAACATCAGTCAAAACAAATAGGGCACAATGATTAGTAATAAATTATATAAGGTAAAATATCTAGTGATAACAACTAAAAACTTTGAAGGATTTTTTAATAATATTGGTACATGAGAAAATGTCTTTTATAGGCCTTTGTAACGACCATTAATACTGCTCTCTGCCATTGTTCACTCCTACTTCTGCATACATAGGAGCTTGAACCTCTGGGACTGCATCATGTTGGGTGGGACAACGTAGACGGATGTTATTACTGAGATTTTCGTGTAGGAGAGTTGGTTTACTTCTTGGTATGGTATAGTACTGAAATTGTTTTCGCAAGAATATAGCATGTAGACATTCTTTGTAGCTGAATAAAAACAAATCTATATGCTTCATAAACAAGTAAAATGTAAATGCAACATTGTACACAAATATTGATTAGCCTAAACTGAACACCTGCCTGCATATATGACAACTTTACCTAAGAATTAAAGTTAGCCCAACAATAACTGTAGGTAGTCAGGATCAACATTTTCTTTGACACAAAACACTGAATCTCTTTTCACACAGAGACAAATACATATGTAGTGTTCTGAAATTGTATGGCGTAAAGCATAGTCACAAAAACTTTACCTTGGAAAAATATTTAATGTAGATATAATCATTCAATTTCTATGGCTATGAAATTTGAAAATACCCACCAACCATTTTAAGTATTGTAATTTTAGTGAATCTCTCAAGGTTATCTGCCTACTAATTACACTCCTCAATAAAATGATCAGTTCCACTAAAGAAAGTTGCTGGTAGAAACGATATTTGAGAATGTGTGTCAAAAATGAGATTTGATTTAGAATATCTGTGTATTAGCCACTATTTCAGATGATAGCTATATAAGCAGGTAGAGCGGCTGGCGCCACTGCTCACTAGGCTAATCCTCCACCTGCAGCGCCGGCACTTAGGGTTCTAGTCCCATTTGGGGTGCCAGATTCTGTCCCGGTTGCTCCACTTCCAGTCCAGCTCTCTGCTGTGGCCCAGGAATGCAATGGAGGATGGCCTAAGTGCTTAGGACCTGCACCCACTTGAAAGACCTGGAAGAAGCACCTGGCTCCTGGCTTCAGATTGGTGCAGCGTGACAGCCATAGCAGCCATTTCGGGGGTGAACCTTGAACCGACGGAAGGAAGACCTTTCTCTCTGTCTCTGTCTTTCTCTCTCTCTCTCTCTCTCTCTCCCCCTGTTGTCTAACTCTGCCTGTCCAAAAAAAAAGCAGGTAGAGCAATAAATTATTCTATAGGATAATATGCATTTTGCTATTTATGTCAATGAACCAGAAATAAAACTATGACATTCAAAAATGGCTTTCAGTCAGTAACATAAACATGAAAAGGAAGAGAGGGAATCCACTCTAATTCACTGTAAATTAGTACCAGGCCTGACAAAAGGATACCTCTAAGTCCTTTTGATTTTTGTATAACTTGATATAAGCATAAATAGCTGTGGGCAAATATTAAATTGCTGCAGCAAACCTTTATAGAAAATGGAGGCCCAAGCAAAGATTGGTAAAATAATGAACATATTACCCATGTAATAAATTTTTGTCTTGGTAAAGAAAATCAAGATAACTATTGGAATAACTCTGCCTGAACTAACCTCATATAGAATATTGGCCAAAAAAAAAAAAAAAAAGAAACACCTGAAGTAGACTGTCCCTTATAAAAATTGGTTGGAGTATGGAGCAGACTGGTAAAGATTGGGATTTCTGGGGGGGCCAGCACCATGGCTCACTTGGTTAATCCTCCGTCTGCGGCACTGGCATCCCATATGGGCACTGGGTTCTAGTCCCAGTTGCTCCTCTTCCAGGCCAGCTCTCTGCTGTTGCCGGGGAAGGCAGTGGAGGATGGCCCAAGTGCTTAGGCCCTGCACCCCATGGGAAGGAGGAAGCACCTGGCTCCTGGCTTCGGATCGGTGCAGCGCTGGCCATAGTGGCCATTTGGGGGCTGAACCAATGAAAGAAAGACCTCTCTGTGTCTCTCTCTCACTGTCTAACTCTACCTCTGAAATAAAAAAAAAAAAAAATTGGGATTTCTATTGCTCCTAAAGAGGCAGGTCCCAAAAGAGGAAATCGCTACCCATAAATGAATTTATGTTCTGGTTATTTATTGCTCTGTAATAAGTTACTTCAAAATGTAGTAGTGTATAAAACCATTGTTTTATTTTACTCATAAATCTGTGTGTCAGGAATTCTCGAAGTGCTCCATTTTTCCTAGACCCTGCTAAATTGCCCTCTTCCTTTCCAGCAAATTGCATCAACTGACATTCCCACAGAGAGTGTTTGCATGTGTCCAATTCATGTATGAGCAGTACTTATTTTCTAAAATATCTTAACATTTTTTTTGACAGAGTGGACAGTGAGAGAGAAAGACAGAGAGAAAGGTCTTCCTTTTCCATTGGTTCACCCCACAATGGCCGCTGCAGCCCGCGTACCGCACTGATCCGAAGCCAGGAACCAGGTGCTTCTCCTGGTCTCCCATGCAGGTGCAGGGCCCAAGGACATGGGCCATCCTCCACTGCACTCCCGGGCCATAGCAGAGAGTTGGACTGATCGAGGGGCAACTGGGACAGAATCCAGCGCCCCAACCGGGACTAGAACCCGGTGTGCCACAGCCACAGGTGGAGGATTAGCCTATTGAGCCATGGTGCCAGCCCTTAACATGTATGTTAAAATGTTTAACAAATAGTGAGACTGATTATTCTCTTAATTAGTATTTGGACTGATGGCATGTTGAGTAATTTTTCTGATGCATTTGGATTGTTTGAAACTTTAATGTGGATTCAAAATAATTACGTTTTAGAGTTCCTACAAAATGAAACACCTATCTTTGCTACCCAAAGTAGACTTTGCTTTAAAACAACTTCACTCATTTTAAAATGGTAAAGTTACATTTAAGCTTTTTTAAATAAATGAGAAAGTTTATCCTTTTAAATATAAAAAAGCTCAACAACTATACTATATTTAATCAGAAATCTAAGAAATATTTCCTGAAACATAGTTTTCAATTGCTTGTGAAGTTTATATATAATGTATATTGGTATGATTTAGTTATTAAAATGAAGCTTTATAACATTTTGATAGCTTAAAAAGCCAATCTTTTGCATCTTTGAAAAATTTCAATAAAAACTACATATTTAAATTTTACATTTTCTCAAAGATCATGATTGTTCTACAAATAGATGTAGTGTGTTGATGTTAGATTATAGAACACTGAATTATATTTAGAACTATATTCTAAAGTCAATGGAGACATATTAATAGCTAGGTTGTGGGTTTGGTGGTGATGAGGGTGAATAAATATAGCAAAATCTGTATATTTTTTAATGGAACACTTCACAAATTGGCAAGTCATCCTTGTGAAGGGGCCATGATAATCTCTGCATTGTTCCAATTTTAGTATACACGCTGCTGCAGCAAGCACTTAGCCAAATCTAAAACAAGCTAAATTGATGGCCAATATTAAAAATCAAACATTGAAAAGGCACTTATCAAAATCAAAATGTGGGGGCCGGAACTGTGGCATAACAAGTAAAGCTGCTGCCTACAGTGCCAGCATCCCATATGGGCACTGGTTCGAGCCCTGGCTACTCCATTTCCAATCCAGCTCTCTGCTATGGCCTGGGAGAGCAGTAGAAGATGGCCCAAGTCCTTGGGCCCCTGCACCAGCATGGGAAACCCAGAAGAAGCTCCTGGCTCCTGACTCTAGATCAGCCCAGCTCTGGCCGTTGTGGGCAATCAGGGAGTGAACCAGCAGTTGGAAGACCTCTCTCTGTCTCTGCCTCTGCCTCTCTGTAACTCTTTCAAATAAATAAATCTTTAAAAAATAATTTAAAATTAAAAAAAAAAATAAGGCGTGGCTGATAATTAAAAAATCAAAATGTGGAAGAAAGTAAATGAAAGTAAGAGTTGAAATATTTTGCTATATTTTGTTGATTGACTTGATATTATGAAAAAGAAAAATAGCAATTGTAGTTTTCTGCATTTTCTAAAGACTCAAATAAATTCATTAGCACTCTAGCAACTGATACTTGTTCTACAATCCCTCTGTAAAAGACTTACATTTCAATTATTCTGTTAGCCATAGAAAGTAGTTTGTTCTCAAATTGCTATAGATTATCAATATTTGTTTCACTTTTGTAGTTGTGATGTTCCAAGGGAAAATATACTTAGTAAAATACTTTATTGGGAAGATTTTCAGAGGTACTTTGATTGTTGCAACTTATATGCTAATAACATCTGAAAAAAATAGTGCTTTGAAAATAAACTTTAGAATACACTGCAGTTAAATGTTTTTAAAATCATATTTGCTTCCCCCATTAAGTCAAAACAAGCTCATATTATATAATAAGTGTATGTCATTCACAACTTCAAGATACTTCAAAGAAAAATCAATACACTGTTGCAGCGCAGATTTGTTTTATGGAAAAATAAAACATTGATGCTTTTGTTTTTATCATTTCTTTGGATATAATTATAAACCTGTAAATTTTATGTCAATTTAATCAATAATACAAAAACAACAAATTTGGAAAATGTTCAGTGACTATAAAATAATCCTATAGGTTAGTTTTTTTAAAAGAGAAGGATTCTTGTTGGCATGAGGCACCATCTGAGAAGTCCAACTAGACAGTGAGAGGGAGAGGCCAGCCAGGTTCTAATCATTCCAGCAGCCCTATCTTGAACATTCTAGTCCTAGCTGAGCAAGTATTGGAATGAACACCTCCTGGAGCTGATCAACTGCCCAGATGAGTCAAGACAACCTGCAAATGCAGTGCCCACAACATGCCAGGCACTGTTTCAGGTCCTGGGATTGCAGTCTTAATTAGAGTACTGGGATTTCAGTCAACAAGGGTCCTAACCTCATGAAGTATATAGAGTCTTTGGGGCAATTAAAAAAATGTTTTAACGTGTATTGTTTTAGTGTGGAGCAAGAGTCACCAGCAATTTTGAGAGTCTGTAAAAACAGTGAACAGGAAAATGAACCCTCCTGCTTCTGCAGTTGATACATTGACAATGAAGACATTTTGTTAGAGTCCTGATGCTATGTGTTTCCAAGGCAATGAACTGGATGAAAACATGCATCAAAAACACAAGATAAATGGGCCTTTCAGACAGTGCTTTTTTATTATAAAACAGTACCCAACAGATAACTTTACACAGAATTCTTGTTTTGGAAAAGCTGGTTTATGCTGACAAGCAGAATCTCTCTGTATCCATAAGAGCAACTAGCAATTATCACTATAATCTTTGTCAGTCCAAGGGAGAAATTCCAGACTTGCTTCTGTTTCCACCTTCCCTAGGTGACTCAAGGAGCCAGGGCATCCATCTTTCTCTGGACACTCAGCCCTCATCAGCCTCAAGGGTACTTACAAAAAGTCATTTCTGAGAACCCTGGAAGTGAACATGTAGAATGTGCCACAAGCTCTCTCTCACTAACTCTATCTGTCAAATAAATTAAAAAAAGAATGTGCCACAAGCTATAAACAGAGACAAAGTAAATGTGTTTATTTTCCCAATTAAAGTAACAAGGCTTTGGCCTATTTGCCAAAGTCATACTTAATGACTTGTACTCCAGGTCTTTTGTGCTATGAATTGAAGCGTCTGTAGACTTTGGTTCATGGTCTCCATCTACTTTTCCTAACAACGTAGAAGAGAAAACAAGGTACATCTTTTAGTGCACTTGTCTAGAAGGAAGACTGGGTATGTCAGCAGGACATGACAGCATTGTTGATATTAGGACTTGTGCTGCTGTGGTTTAGAGAGAACTTTCACTCTATGAAAGGGCTTGGGTTGAGATTCTGCTATAGTTAATGGCCATTTTTTTAAGATTTATGTATTTTGAAAGCAGAGTTAACACAGAGAGAGAGAGATCTTCCACCCATTGGTTCACTCCCCAAATGGCCACAGTGGCCAGTGTTGGGCCAGGCAGAAGGCAGGAACTTCTTCGGGATCTTCCATGTGGGAAGCAGGGGCCTAAACACTTGGGCCATCCTCCGCTCCTTGTCCAGGAGCATTAGCAGGGAGCAGGATTGGAAGGGGAATGGCCAGGACACAAACATCTTAACTGCTATGCTGGACACTGGAACCTAGAGTTGTTTCTTTTGGTTTTGACAGCCTATTAGAAAATGAGGAATACCTTTATGAGTAAGTGTGAGTATATCATAGAATATCAGCAACCATTAGAAGGACCTGATAGAAATGATGGAAAACAGATGTTTTTCATGAGATAATGTTAACAAATACATGTGGGATATGAAATGCTGCCAGTACTGTTACATCTTCATATGAATTCATATGGATAAGGAATTCATATGGACTGAAAAAATTGATGTTTTAGGGAAGTATTTCCTTTATTGTCATATTATGTATGTTAACTGAGAATCAAAACAAATCTATACGGTTAAAAACAAGAGCATGTTTAGTTACTTTCTGTGGTAGTCAGGTTAAATAATTAAATTAAGTAAAATATTAATCTAAGTTCTTTGCTCTTTTTCTGATATGTGACAAGAGAGAAAATAGCATGAAAGTCTAGTGAATCTTCTCTTACTTAATGCAATGGACTCTACTTCCCTAAAAGGAGTGTATGTTAACCCCAGAAAACCATGTTAAATGTATGGTTCTGTCCATTTCTAGCTTAAGAATCTTCATAACCCTGAATACTTACCTTAAGTTCTTCTACACTTAGCTAATATCCATGAAAACCAGAGGTAGCTAATGCCTAACATGCCATAGGCACATTTGTGGCAATGACCAGAGGACATAATAATACACTTGTGAGCTGTGCAGTGCCATAAAGATATTTGTTTTATGGTCTGGAAAAAAATCACATGCCAGCATCTTTGTGCCACACTGTTTCTGATTCACATGTTTGCATGTTCCCTTGATTTTGGCTTCCAGTCAGCAAGAAAAAAACCTAGTTTTAGATTCTATGCAGTTCCTGATACTAAGTGAAATTCATTTCTGTTCTCTTCACACATCTAGAGAACACTAACCGTGACTGAGAATGGCTGCCCCGGACCAGTGTTTCCCCACCAGATGGGCTCAGCTGCTCCTTTGAACACATTCAGTTCTCCCTTTTCTCTCTTTCATGCTTGTTTCCCAATAGTTCCACCCACTGCTGTAAATGTTCACTTAAATCTTTCCCCGAACTGCTACTATCAAGAAGAGGAAGCACATATTAAAGGCCCTGCCCTGTGGCACGTATCATTGAACAAATGTGGAGCAAAATCCTCCTGCCAGGTTTTGGAGCAGCTTCATGGCAAAGGAGTCCAGCTGATCCACAGCCACTGACATTATTAAAGGCAGAGCTGAAGGCCAGTGCAGCAGGTTAAGCCACTGCCCTGCCATGCCGGGCATGCCATATGGGAGTACCCATTCAAGTCTCAGCTGCCCTGCTACTGATCCAGCTTCCTGCTAATGGGACTGGGAAGGCAGCAGAGGATGGCTCGACTTCTCGGCCCCCTGCCATCCATGTTGAAGACCTGGATGGAGTTCCTGGCTCCTGGCTCCTGACTGCTGTGGCTACTTAGGGAGGGAATCAGCAGTTAGAAGGTCTCTCTCCAACTCCCTCTCTGTTTCTTTTTCAAATAAACAAATAAATCTTTACAAAAAAAAAAAAAAGATACAGCTAGAGTGGACATTTAGCGTAGCTTTTAAAACACCTGCTTACCACATCAGAGTGTCCCAAGTCAATTCTGAGAGTCCAGTTTCCTTCTAATGCAGAACCTGGGAGGTAGCAGTGAGGGCTCATGTGACTGGGTGCCTGTCACTCTCGTGAGAGATCTGTATTGCTTTTCCAGCTCCTGGATCCAGCCTTGACCCAGTCCTAGACACTGCTGGTATTTGAGGAGTGAATCAGTGTGTTGGAGGTCACTTAGAGTTTCTTTCAAGTAAATTTTTGTTGAAAAGATGGAGCTGGTAAGAATCAGGCACACATTCTAGCTTGTCTTCATTTCTTCCAGTTTGTCCTCAGAGGTTTCAGTGTGCCCTTGAGGATTCTAATTCTTGTGAGTTTCAGTTTGTGTATGTTCTCTCTTACTTTAAGTCCCTGTTTCCTCCTTGACTATTGGCCCCATCAACTTCAGGCACAACAACAGATACAGAAGCAGAAGCTGCCTATTGACTGTTTGATCAGCTTCCATAGTTGCAGAATTCAGAATCTCTGGAAACCATCATACTTAGTGAAATAAGCCAGTCCCCAAAAGACAAATACCCCATGAGTGAATTTCCAGAAGATCCTACAGCCCCAGTCAAGACAGGGGTCTAAAGCTCCAGCCAGTATCTTCTTTACAAGCTCATAAGAGATCCTGAAGGGGGAACTCCACAACTAACTCAATCCCAAATTCTTGAATTCCGGAAGCTATGAGATAATAATTGTTTGTTGTTTTAAGTCATTAATTTAGGGGTATTTGTTATGTAACAATAGATAATAATTAAACCTCCCCAATATAGTTACTGACACCAAAGTCTAGGTGCAAAATCCAATTATTTCTGAGATCATAGAAATTTTTCTATAGTTTTTAAAACATATTGCTGTACATCAAATAAGTTGTCAGAATTACGACATAAGACATTGTTCTCTATGACCATTAAGAAAATTATTCTTAAACACTCTATAGACATATCTAATACTATAAGAGATGTTTTGTTAGTAAATACAACATATAATCTTTTGAAAATAATTACTGTTTGATAAAATTTGTTTCAAAATAATTATTTAAATTGTTCAGTAAAAGGAAAAATAAAAATGAAAACTTAGAATAATACCAAAGAGAAAAGAACTTTAGAATAAAAATGCAATTTAAAATGCAAGATTTTACAGCTTTTGCTTGGGTTTTACTATATTCTACTGCAATTACTTAAGATAGAATAAATGGCATCATTAGTACTCTGGTCGTCACTACCTGTTTTCTTTCAGGCTATCTTATGCTGTATTAGAACCCAATACCCAGTGCAATTGCTTCTAATTCTTCAGTTGCATGGTTTTTTATTTAATGCCACAGGACAGAGTCCTAATTTTTTAAAAAGCAGAAAAACAGTTGAACTAACCTTTTCTATCAGTGAAAAACTTTAAATAAAATGAGAATATATCATAATAGATTCATTATCATGCTGTTAATTAACTCCTTGAGTAAATTTTGTGGATGAAAGGGTTGAGATATTCCAAATAAAATGAAGCCAGTTATTCTATAGAAGGGAACTGCTTTCCTTTGGAGAATTACCCTGACTCAGGTGCTCCCTAAGCCTACTATAGTCTTTTTCTGCTACCTGTCTATGTTGCTAAGTATGTCTAAAGAGTTAGGATATGTAAAATCCATGCCAAAAATAAGTGTGTACAAGTCTCAAAAATAATGCACAGTAATTTTGTATTTATTCACATTTAAAATACATGATTAATCTATTAATATTTATGTAGTATTTAATTTAGCTTATTCATAATGAAATATGCCTTTAGCACTTAATATGAGGAGGCAGACCAGCTAATAGGCATTTAGGTTGGCCCTAGGGGAAATCTAAGAGGGTACAAAATGCTTGCTTCACCCAAAAGCTACCTTTAACAAGATCAAAGTGCCAATCCTGGGGTCGGCACCTTGGTGCACTAGCTTAATCTGCCTGCAGCACCCCATTCCATATGGACGCCGGTTCTAGTCCCAGTTGCTCCTCTTCCAATCCAGCTCTCTGCTGTGGCCTGGGAAAGCAGAGGAGGATGGCCCAGGTTCTTGGGCTCCTGCACCCTCATGGGAGACCAGGGAGAAGCACCTGGCTCCTGGCTTCGGATCAGCGCAGCGCTGATCAGCATAGCTCCGGCCATTGTGGCCATTTGGGGAGTGAATCCAGGGAAGGAAGACCTTTCTCTCTGTCTCTCTCTCCCACTGTCTATAACTCCACCTGTCAAATAAATAAATAAATAAAAATCTTTTTTTTAAAAAAAGTGCCAATCCAAATGCATGCTTCTCCCCAAAAGCTTCCTTTAGCAAGACAAAAGTGCAGATGCCACTCCTGCCTTTCCATTTTTATCATGAGAATAGCAAGGAAGCAGGGATCCTCCCCTTCTGATGGCTTTTTGTCTCATTCTAAGCAAGCTACCAGTACAGACAAGCTTACAAATTCCCCCTTTGGATGGGTTGGGTTTTGTTCCTGCATTCTAATTGTTAGCTGCTATTCTGGTTCCCCCACCCCCTGAAAATTGTGTTCAAAATACTCAACATGTCACAGTTTTGGGGAGTCTCTCTTGGAAGTCCCCTCCTGGCTGCTGCAGCAGGAAATTTCTGAGTTAAATGAATCTTGCTTTGCTCTCTGCCTTGTCCATGTGGAACTTATGTCACATTTCTTTGCTACCATTTCATCTGTAACACTTATATATTTATAAACGCAATATGACATTAATACTTCATATATGAAGAGATATAAATGGAATTATTTGATACTCATTTTCCTTCTCTCTTTCCTAATGAATAAATATTAGTGGCTCGGTAAATGTCCTGAACTTATTTCTTCATATATATACAAAGCAATGTATATACTTGCACACACCCACATTCATACACAAATGTGTTTGTGTATGTTAGATGATTTTTTTCAATTTGTATAAATTTGAAATTTCTGTTCTTTCAGTAAGAAGACAAGGATGATTTTTGTCTTCATTAGCACACATGGGCATTTTTTGATAGGACCCTACCTGTTGTCTCTCGTGTTAAATGTGAAATTTGCTAAAAATGACACAAGCAATTCTTGATTGCTACATTCCCTGTTGATATGTCAGCTGCTGCTTCTGTAACTGATATCCATGGGATAGTTTTATAGCAAGACTTGAGAAAATTGGTTCTGACATTGTTATTTTATGATGCACAGGAAGTTAGTGACAATACTTTATGGCAGATGCCAACAACAAGTAGAATGAGTGAGAACTGTCAGAAATCTCTGAAGGCTCACTGAAGATTTCTCCATATTGCCTCCTAATTCTATTAATGTCTTGTATCTACAGTATTTAGAAGCCTTGCTCTGCTAAGAGATGACATTTTTAGCAAATTTCTGAGGTCTCCTTCTACATTAGTTATTTATTGCTGTGTAAAATTTTACCCTAAACCTTGGTGCCCCAAAACAACATTTAGGGGTTGGTGTTGTGGCATAGCTGGTAAAGCCACTGCCTGCAGTGCTGGCATCCCATATGGGTGCTGGTTTGAGTCTCAGCTACTCCACTTCCTATCTAACTCTATGCTATTGCCTGGGAGATCAGTAAAAGATGGCCCAAATCCTTGGGCCCCTGCTCCTGCACGGGAGACCAAGATGAAGGTCCTGGCACCTGGCTTCAGGTGGGCCCAGCTCTGGTGGTTGTGTTAGGTAGGAAGTCAGATATGAGCTTATGTGTGTATGACAAAGGTCTAAGAAGACATCCATGTCCAGCATATGGAGCTCAAAGTCGTCCCAATAACCTTATCTATATCCTGCCCTGCACCTCCTACCCGATAACCTGCCAGGTGGGGGTCCCTGCCCTTCTGCCTGATATCTGCATTTCAAATATCCTGCTCCTGGAGGATCCTCCAGGGGGTCAGGGGGTCCTGCCCATCCTTCCTCTAATGGGGGGGGGCGTGAGATGAGGAAATTTTTAGTATTTACATCCAAAAAGTCTTTTGTTTGAGGAGGAGATGTGAGAAAACAAAGACCTATCCCTTTAACCACCCCCCACCCCCCCACCCTCAACTGGACTGCATGCTCAGTTCTCTGCCTCTCTGCTGAGCCACCCGCCTGGGCAGGTGTATTCTCTCCACTCAACCATGTAACCTCGCTCTCCCCCAGTCTGAGTGACTGGGCACTCTCTCTCAAGTTCCATCTGGAGAGGTGTCCATCTGTTGTTACAGATGTCCCTTCCCTAATAAACTTTGCTATTTTACTTTCCACTACTCTGTCTCACACCTGAATTCTTTCTTGTGCAAGGACAAGAACCTTGCCATTCACCGGTAACAGTTGCAGCCATTTGGGAAGTAGACCAGCGATGGAAGATCTCTCTCACTCTCTACCTCTCTGCCTCTGTAACTCTGCCTTTCAAATAGATAAATAAACCTTAAAAATGTATTATTTCATAGCATTTATTGAATAGGAATCCAAGCAGAGATTAGCTGGGTGTCTTATCTCACAAATTTACAATGCATCAGCTCAGGCTGTACTCATCTAAAGACCTGACTAGGGCAGGATCTGTTTATAAGCCCACTCACATTGTTGCCCTCAGGGATTGGTTCTTCTCTGCCTGTTGCCTGTGGGTCTCCCTTAGTTCCTTGCCATTTGGGCCTCTCTCTGAGGCAGCTCACAAGATAGAAACTCGCTATATCAGGGTGAGAAAGTACAAGCGACATCAAAGTCAGATTTTTTTACAACCTAATCTCGGAAGTGATGTCCCATCACTTTTGCTATATTTTATTTGAGGAAAGCAACTAACTGGGTGCAGCCCACGAAAACAGAAGTTACCCAGGGAGTGAATATCATGGGACAGAGATCTTTGAGGACCATTTTAGAAATTACCTTCCATGTCATTTTTTCCACAATCTCAGAATTTCCTTAGTTTTTGTGAACTTTTTTGGAGAGCACTGGAGATTGTAAAAGAGAATTAAAAATATCTTTCTTCCTTAGGCATCTAATCTGATCTCACCCTAAAATCTTACATTTAATTAGAAGCAGGAAATTATTTGGACATATAAAACTGAAATCATTCAACCTGTTATAATTTTCAAGCCTTTTATTTTTTATTTTTATTTATTTTTTATTTTTTGACAGGCAGAGTGGACAGTGAGAGAGAGAGACAGAGATAGAGAAAGGTCTTCCTTTGCCATTGGTTCACCCTCCAATGGCCGCTGTGGTCGGCGCACCGCACTGATCCAAAGCCAGGAGCCAGGTACTTCTCCTGGTCTCCCATGGGGTGCAGGGCCCAAGCACTTGGGCCATCCTCCACTGCACTCCTGGGCCACAGCAGAGAGCTGGCCTGGAAGAGGGGCAACCGGGACAGAATCCGGCACCCTGACCTGGACTAGAACCTGGTGTGCTGGTGCTGCAGGTGGAGGATTAGCCTATTGAGCCATGGCACTGGCCCTTTTCATTTCAATTTTCAAATTTATGGTCACCAACTTGATCCAATGTCCCTTTGTTATTTTGTGTTTTCACTGGCTGTAGTTAACATATATTTTGCATTCCTCATACCAATTAATGTGCATGCCCTCTTTGTCTCTTTGTCAATCCTCTATTTTATGTGTGCCTTTATCTTTCTTATTTCCTTCCTATAGTTTCATTGGTTTTGCTTGTTCTTATTTAACTTCTCAAAGATGCATGTTTATCTCAATTATCCTCACCTTAAAAATTAAAATATTCAGCTTGGTTCTATCACAATACTTGCACTATATCTCAAGTTAATAAACAGAATGTCACTGAGTATATCAGAAGTCCTTTTATGCTTTTGTCACAATCACTAACTCTCCCTCCTCCCCACAGGTAGGCTTTGCAATCCTCAATCTAGGGCTAATTTTCCCCACTTCTGAGGCAAATCTTCTTGAGTAACACACTTTGACCATATGAATTATAAGCTTTTGGCAGCCTTCTTGGTGGGAAAATTCACTATTCCTGGACCTGAATGATGTGTGAGCATTGTTTCCTCTAATCCTCTTAGAGGTTTTTTTCATTGTCTTGGGTGGTTTACTCACATACAAGTACTGGTCAGTACTCTGAGGAACACTTGATGAGACCCTCTGCAGATATCCTAGATTGTGGCCATCATAGCAACTCCCTCTCCATTACTCTGCTACAAACTCAGATCATGTTGTTCTTGTACTATAGGTTCCTTCTCCAAAATTCAGGGAGTCTTGCTGACTCTACCCGGGTTCCCTCTCCCTTTACTATGGCTTGGAAACTCAAGGCAATAAAAACAAAAGACAACACAGAACATAATCTCATTTGTTTTCAGACTTCTCAGGGATCAGTGTAATTTTTAACCTGATGTCCAATGTCATCAAAACCATTATCTCTTTTGGTTTTTTTCTAAGTTTTTGCCTTATAAGAGAATAAATTCAATTCCTAATATATCAGTCCTAGAGTATCTAATAAATGTTTAATTAACTTTTAGAGATGGGGGTGGGGAGAGGAGAGAGTGAGCACTTCCACCTGATGGTTCACTCCCAAATTCCATTAACATCTAGGGCTGTGCTAGGCTGAAACCCAAAACTCAATCTGGGTCATCACTGCTGTCTTCCACGATCTGAATTAGCAGGAAGCTAGAGTTAGGAAACAGAACCAGGGATCAAACGCAGGCACTCTGATGTGGGATATGGGAGTCCTAACCAACATCTTAACTTCTAGGGAAAATGCCCACCCTAATAAGTATTTTATTTATTTTGAAAGATTTATTTATTTAATTGAAGGTAGAGTTACAGACAGAGAAAGGTCTTTAACCCAATTGTTCACTCCCAAAATGGCCACAATGGCCAGAGCTAAGCTGATCTGAAGCCAGGAGCCAGTAGTTTCTTCCAGGTCTGCCACGCAAGTGAAGGGGCCCAAGCACTTGGGTCACCTTCTACTGCTTTCCCAGGCACAGTAGCAGGGAGTTGGATAGAAGTGAAGCAGCCAGGACACAAACTGGCACCAAAATGGGATGCCGGCATCACAGGCTGAGGCTTACCCACTACAGCACAGCACTGGCCCCCAATAAACATTTTGAAGAATGTAAAACCATTTTTCTCACCAAAAATTTAGAATGAATACAATTTTTTAGTTCTGCTCTATTCAATACCAGTATGTCGCTCCCCCTCTTCATGGAGGAGCGACACTAAGCCCTGCCTAGGCTTCATATCCGAGTCACAGCACCATTATGTCGCTCCCCCTCTTCGTGGAGGAACGACACAGGACCCTGCGCTGTTCTTTCGTCTGCTCGGCCCTTCCTGGGTTTGCTGCTGGTTCTTCCTGGGTTGGCTACCAACCCTTCCACCTCCGTGGAAGGGCGGTTCCCCCTGCCACATTCCCCACTTCTGCGGGGGAGCGGCACACCGCCGGCCGGCTCTCTCGGGGGCTGCACAGGTGTTCCCCTTAGGTGTTCCCCTTAGATGTTCCTCTTAGATGTTCCTCTTAGATGTTCCTGGTGCATGCCGTCTCTCTCCTCCTTTATAGTCCTCTTCCACCAATCCCAACTCTGCTACCCACACGCTGAGTACGCTGCCCTCCTCCAATCAGGAGCAGGTCCTACAGTTTATTGGTTGAACTGGAGGCAGCTGCGTAGAAGCTGTTTTTCCCTTCTCAGCGCCATATTGTGGGAGAGCAGATGCATAGAATAAGTCCTAATTCCAGTAACTTAGTCCAGTCCGGGTTGCTCCCCACACCAGTATATTATTTAAAGACAGACTGTTTCCATTTCATCAGTAAACTAAACTCTTGACATCTATCATCTTACAACTCAAGGTTGGCTAATTTTTGAGATGATGTTATACTGTAAGAACTGATTAATACTACGGACTTTCCCCAGCTCTCTGCTGTGGCCTGGGAGGGCAGCGGAGGATGGCCCAAGTGCTTGGGCCCTGCACCCATGTGGGAGACATGGAGGAAGCACCTGGCTCCTGGTTTCGGATAGGCGTAGTTCCGGCTGTAGCGGCCATTTAGGGGGTGAACCAACGGAAGGAAGACCTTTCTCTCTGTCTCTCTCTCTCACTGTCTAACTGTATCTGTCAAATAAAAAAAAAAATACTATGGACTTTCCTATTGGAAAATATCTCCGAAAATCTGAAGTTCATATTATATACCAGAGTTCAAAGATCTCAGCAAGTTTAATAAGCTAAAAAGTTCTTCTGTGGCATTTGGCAGTTGAAGAGCACAGTATTATTCCTCTAATCTCTCACCTACCCCCTGATCATCTCTCACTGAAAATGTTCTTTTGCTGATGCAATTGGGGTGCATAATTAATCACCTATTATTAATATGAAGACACAGTCAAAGTTAAAGTATAATTCAGGAGAGGTCAATGTTTAACCAAGCAGTAAAGATGATGCTTTAAGATTCCCATGTTCCACCTTGGAGTACTTGGGTTCAAGTCCTGGGTCTGGCTCCTGACTCCAGCTTCCTGATATTGTAGGATCTGGAAAGGCAGCAGTAATAACACTAGCAATTGAGTTCCAGCCAATCATCTGGGAGGCCTTGATTGAGATCTGAGCTCTAGTCTACAGCCACAACCATTGTGGGCTTTCGGGAGTAAACCAGCAGATGGCAGCACTCTATTTTTCTGTTTCTGTCTCTCAAATATATAAATGGGATAAAAAAAAAAAAAAAAAAAAAAAAAAAAAAAACTTAAGAAGTGGATGAGGAGACAAAATAGGGATGGAGCTTACTATCCTGGTCTAGGAGAAGATAAAAAAAAAAAGTAGAGAAGAGTCCAATCTCAGGGAAGAGTTAGGGAGAAAGTGCCAGATTAAACTCCACACAAATTAGAGGGACACTGTGGATCTACGTGCAGAGTGTAGACGTATACAGTTCAGGACCCCAGCAACCAAGAGCCTCAGTACCAGCTTTGGAGAGTGAGATGAGACTAGACTGCAGTAGCCCAAATCACTAGTGATAAAGTTGAGGGAAGAGCCTGGCATGAGTATGGCATGGAGCTCTGTGGGGGACAGTGTACCTGCTTACCTAGAAGGAAAAAGAAATGGATCCATGTTTCTCTTTCCCTGACCTCCTGGCACCAGCATTCTCTAACTAATGGGGGTGAGGAGAAGCACTAATTTGGACACACATTTCCAGCTCATGTTCCTATACCCAGCAACCAGCCAAGCAGAGACGCCCGAGTCTGGCTGAGAGAATTGACAGATGGCTGGATGCTTGTGACTATGGGATACTTATGTGCTGGACTGTGGAAACACTGTGGCTGTGTGGTAGGGCTCAAGGTGTGGCTGGGTTTTTGGGCAATGACTGGGTGACTCCACATGCTTGGAGCTCCCTGATTCCCTGGCGAAGGTCATTGCTACAGGATCCATGCTTGCGCTGAGGACTACACAGATCCTTTGTGTGGTTCTTGTGGCAGTGCGAAAAGAATATTATTCCCACCAAGGCTAGTGATCAGCTATTGGTCTCCTTGTAGGAGAGAAGATGAGCATAAGACTATACCAACAGAGGAAAAGCCTTCTTCCCTTCTGATAAAAATAGAGATTTACCCACACCAGGTTTGGGTGTCACCTTGCATATTCCCCTCACCCTAGAGCACAGTAACAGAGCCCTCTGGCCATATCAACCACATGCCTCAGGGTATTTACTGGACCAGCAGATACTCCACTAATCCTTGGAGGCATAGTTCAAAGATAAAAGCAATCACAGGAAATAAAATAAAAAATCAAGAAGTATCTCCATAAATGCCCAAAAATAAATGCAGCAACTCAAGTAACTAGAATAAGGAAGACATCATGACATCTCCAAAGGAAGATAGCACTTTATTACTAAATAGCACTTTATTACCAATAGCACTTTATTACTAAAATGTGAAAATGAAGAGATTGAATAAATACCAGAAATGGAATTCAAAAACCTGATCATAGAATTATAGAAGTAATCAGAAGCAAATCCACAAACTAAAGAAATCCATATGACATGAGTGAATGTTTTTCCCATGAAATTGAGATTTTAAAGAGAAATCAGCCAGCGCCACGGCTCACTAGGCTAATCCTCCGCCTAGCGACGCCGGCACACCGGGTTCTAGTCCCAGTCGGGGCGCCGGATTCTGTTCCGGTTGCTCCTCTTCCAGGCCAGCTCTCTGCTGTGGCCCAGGAGTGCAGTGGAGGATGGTCCAAGTGCTTGGACCCTGCACCCCATGGGAGACCAGGAGAAACACCTGGCTCCTGGCTTCGGATCAGCGTGGTGCGCTGGCCGCAGCGCACCAGCCGCGGCGGCCATTGGAGGGTGAACCAATGGCAAAAGGAAGACCTTTCTCTCTGTCTCTGTCTCTCTCTCACTGTCCACTCTGCCTGTCCAAAAAAAAAAAAAAAAAAAGGGAGAGAAATCAAAATGAAATATAGGAAATGAAGAATTCAATAGATCAATTAAAACTGCAGTGGAAAGACTTAACAGACTTGGTGAGGTAGAAGAAAGAATATCTGAGTTAGAAAACAAATATCTGGAAATTTTACAGTCAGACCAAAAAAAGAAAAAGAAGAAATTAGAAAACTAAAAAACACTGTTGGAGATTTATGAGATACTACTAAAAGTTCATGTCTTGGGAATTCCTAAAGGTGTGGAAAGAAAGGATTAGAAGTGAAATAATTAAGGAAAACTTCCCTAATTTGGAGAAAGAAAAGGACATACAAGTACAGGAAGCACTCAGAACTCCCAATAGACATGACCAGAAAAGATCCTCGCCAGGACACATTGTGGTCAAACTCTCCATAGTAAAACATAAAGAAAAGATTCTAAAATTCGCATGAGAGAAATGCCAGATTACTTTCAGAGGATCTCCAATCAGACTCACAGCGTATTTCTCATCAGAAACCTTATAGGCTAGGAAAGAATGGCAAGGTATATTCCAAGTCTTAAGAGAAGAAAACTGTCGACCCAGAATACTGTACCCTGCAAAGCCCTCATTTATGAATGAAGGAGAAATAAAGACCTTCCATAACAAACAGAAACTGAAAGAATTTGTCACCACCCATCCATCCCTAAAAAGATGCTTAATGAGATGCTGCACACAGAAACATGGTCATCACTGTGAAAGAAGGTGAAGGCAGAAAAGCTCCCAGTAAAATTACAAAGGAAATTTAAAGTAAACAATAGGAACCTTTATGGAAAAACGGCAGGGAAATTGAACTTACTCTGGTTTTTCTTCTGTAGTTCTTTAGATTTTGGAATATCCTGTTTCTGGGAATCTATCCACACATTAAAGCAATCTGTTTTTGAATCTTCTTAAAAAGAAGACACTGATTATATTGGACAATCTTTTTCCTTATTACATATCATTTGTGTGATTACAGTGTTAAGTCTTAATTTTTATGCCTTTGGGCAGAAGAGTCTATCAGTTATTTTAAATCAAATTTTCCCTGTCTTTGAAGCTCAGTCCATAAATGTGTGGTTGCCATGAAAGAAAATACTTGGGTTTGCACTACTTGAATACTTGAGAACTGAAATTGATAAGATACATTATATAATGAATTAGGTTATTTCTAGATAAAATTAGAAATGAAATGAAGATATGAACTACTTAAAGGATGAAAATAATGGTAGTGCTTATAAGCACTGTGAACCCTTTTGTGTTTGAGGCATCCAAAATTTGAGGCATCCAAAATTTACTAGATTTTTCCCCTGAAATGCTGCTCTTTTCTGTGCTTCATGCATTTACTCTTACTGCTGATGTTGTAAAACAGCAGGGATAAAGCGTCATTGTATCTGTGCTCATTATGAATCCCATAGCTTTTCTAGTTAGGAAAAAAAGTCTCAAAAATACTCTTAGTGCCTTTTTTTGGTTAATATTTTACCCACTAATGGTATTTTATATACCTTTAATCATTTTAATAAAGCGTCTATAAAAATTTAAAACATCACATATTGTATTGAATTGCTGCAGAGTAAAAAAATTAGCTTACTGAGACTGTAGATGGTACATTAGTTAAATTTCAAAATTTTTAATAAAGGATCTTTCAGAGATTGGTTGAGACCTGATGGTATCCATTAAACTAGCTCCTGTGACATGGAAGGGAAGCAGCGGAGGGAATGTGAGGGCATTTACTTGCCATGGCTGTGGTTGTGCTGTGCTCGTACTTTAATACAGGTAGTGACAGACTGACATTCTTGTTGTCCAATAATCTGGAGTGGTGTCCTTCATTTAGCTATACTAAAATAACTATAACTTAATGCAATCTACAAAGAAATAATTCAATGCCTGTACTGTATTTGGGAGCCTTTGTACAGCTAGGTAAAGTTTCCATGATACAAAGTATTTGAATTTTAAAATTTGCTATTATCAGGAAGAAGACATAGCATTATCCCATGTGCTTAAATTATAACTTGCTAATTGAGTTTCAGAAGAAAAAAATATGAAATGAGTAATTGTTACTGCATTAGCTGTAATGTTAAATTGGCAAGTTGTAGCATAAAGCTTAAATCTGTATTTCTCAAATGGTTCTTTATATATATGGTGTTACAGATGATCTCAGCACTGAACAGGTATTGTTAACTCTCAAATGACTGCAACCTTTGATGTAGGTGTTCTGATATGCCTCAGAAAGTATCTGAGTATTTGCAAATTGTAAACGTGTTTGGTAATGCAGATATTTCCTGTTTTTTGTTGTTATTGTTCCATATTTTCATGTTTAAATTTGAATTTTTACATTTTTACTACCGTTAATTTAAGTACAATTTATTCAATGTTTAAAATGGGGTTGTCAATGAAGAAACAAAAACAGTCTCATTCATGTAGCTGATTAAGTAAAAACTACATTCTGTTTAAACATTAAAAAAATACTTGAAGAAAGCTTCCAACAAGGGAGGAAGAGACTAATAAATGGAAACACAGCAAAGAATGGATGGAAGGAGCAAGATCATGCAAGCAAAAGAAAAAAAAAAAACTTCAAATAAACATAGTTAACATAAGAGAAAATGTTGTTGCAATAACTCATTAGAGATACTGCATAAATGAATTTAGACAAGAATGCAAAAGAAGAAGCATACAAAGAAAAAGTTTTCTTAGCAATTAAAAATATCAACACCACAATGGCTGTAGTAATTAACATTCTCATCAACAGCATGCAAGGGTTCCCTTTTCTCCTATCTAAAACAATTGATCTTACAGAAGTTAAGATGAAGTTAAGATAGTCTGGAGTAAACAGTGGCAAAGGAGGACTAGGGAAAGAATTGATAATGATCATGTAGTGCATTATTTTCTTTAAAAAGCTAGAAGAAAGGATTTTCAATGTTTTCACTATAAAGAAAAGAAAGGTAGGTTTAACCTAACTAGACATTAAACTATGTATCAAAATATCACATGGTATCCCGTAACTATGTAGAGTTATGTGTCAGGTGAAAATTTAAAAGGGGTGTAGCATTTGGTACAGTAGCCAAGATTCTGCTTAGAACACCTACACCCCATGTCAGAATGCCTGGATTTGAGTCCTGCCGCCACTTCTAATTGTAGTTTCCTAATAACATGTACCCAGGGAGGCAGAAGGTAAATTGCCCAAGTACTTGAGTCCCTGCCACACACACAAGATCCAGACTGAGTTCTGGGCTCCTGGCTTTGGCCTGGTCCAATCCTGCCTATTTCAGCCATCTGGGTAATGAAACAATGGATGGGAGATCTCTCTTTATCTTTTTGTCTCTGTCTTTGAAATAAAATGAAAATAAACAAAAATTTTTTTTAAAAAAAATACATTTTAGGGGCTGGTGCTGTGGTACAGTGGGTTAACACCCTGGCCTGAAGTGCTGGCATCCCATATGGGCGCCAGTTTGACACCCTGCTGCTCCACTTCCAATGCAGCTCTCTGCTATGGCCTAGGAAAGCAGTAGAAGATGGCCCAAATCCTTAGGCTCCTGCACCCACATTGGAGACCCCAGAAGAAGCTCCTGGGTCCTGGCTTCAGATTGGCGCAGCTCCAGTTGTTGAGGCCAAATGGGGAGTGAACCATCTCTCTCTCTCTCTGCCTCTCCTCTCTCTGTGTAACTCTGACTTTCAAATAAATAAATAAATAAATAAAAGAAACGTATTTAAAATTTTTTTAGGAAACAAATTGGAATATAAAAAATTGAGGACTTTGTAATCATTTTGGCTCCATCTTCACATAAAAATACTAGATTAATTTATTAAATACATTTGGCTAAATTTAAAAAGAAAGCTCATTAAAACATAAAAAAACTAAGAAAAAAATCAGCACCAAGATAGAAACTCAATGAAATAAATTCAATAAAATCTCCCAAAACAAAGAAAAACAATCAAGAAAGTAGAAAGTAGGAGAAAGCAGGGAAGAATATCAGAGCAAAAGCAGAAAATTCACTTCAAATTTGTAGCAATTATAGAGAGAATGGAGAAGAGGAAGCCATGGAGAGGACACTCTTCTCACAAACAACAAACAGATGACAGAGACAAATACATTCTAGGAATCAGAGGCACAAATACTAATGGATCACTGAGAAGAGAGAATACCGAAGAGCACACCAAGTCCCAGCATCTTTAAATATTAATATGTGTTCAGAAGGACAAATAAAAACAAGTGAGGAGCAGCCACATATAGAAGAGGTTACTTAGCAGGGGTGAGGATTATAAGACATGAATTCAGATACTAACATTTGGAAACTAGAAGACAATTTTGGCATATTTTCAAAATTCTGGGGAAAAAAATGACATTCAGCTAGAATGTTAAAATTATTTAAACTGGCAGTCAAATGTCCAGGTAAAGTGAAAATGTTAGGTAGGAAGTTAGAAATGAGCCTATGTGTATGGGACAGCCACAGGAAAACAAAAGTTTCTATGGAGAGGAATGGGACAGCCTGGAAAGCACACCTTGGAAGCAGCCCAGTATTTTACACAACAATAACTTACAGGTGGTCTCAGTCTTCCCCCACAAGAAAAGCTCCCCAGGAGAATCCTCTCTCCTCTGCACCAACTTGGTTGCCTAACCTGATAACACTGAGCAATAAAAACTCACAGCCTTCTCCAGAGGAAGGTACCCTAGGGGCAGCTCCTCTGCCCAGTGCCAGGTGGGCTTCCCAGTCTGATAGCCTGAGTAGTGAAACCTTGGGAGGAATGTTAGTTACCTAATTCATACTCAGCAAAGCAGGATGGGGAGGGGGAGGGGGAGGGGGATGGGAAGGAGGGGGGAGGTGGAAGAAGAGGTGGAGGAGAGGAAGGGGGAGGGGAGGAGGTAGAGGGGGAGGTGGAAGAGGAGGAGGAGGAAGGGAAGGAGAAACCTGGGAAGAATTGGACCCGGTTCCCTTATAAGCCCCAGTCTAAAAACAGCTCTCTCCCAAGCCTCCCGCCTGGCCTGCCAGGTGTATTCTCTCCATTCAACCTTGCAAGCTTGCTGTCCCCACTCTGAGCGACTGGGAACTCCCTCTCAGATTCTGTCTAGAGAGGTGCGCACCCATTCTCATGGATGCCTCACCCCAGTGAACCTTGCTACCTTGCTTACCACTGCTCTCTGTCTCACTTCTGAATTTGTTCTTGTGAAGACAAGAATCTACCCCACCCATCTCCACTAACATTTTTGGCAGAGCCAGCCAGGAAAGAAGACCAGTGGGCAGTGCTGAGCTACTTCGCCCTGAGGAAAGTTCCATGTCTAGCCTACCTCTCCCTTTCTTCTTGCCTTGTCTATTTTGCTTAATGGCAGCCAGAAGTCTTCTTGCTGCACCCACGCAGGTCCAAGTTGAGCAGTTAAACACCATTAGGGTGCTTGCTGCTATAAAACATCCATGATAGGGAGAGCTGGTGTGGACAGAGGCAAAGATCAGTAGGGGCCTCAGCTAGCTGCAAGACACATCCACATTTAAGGCACATCATGGAAGGACACACCTGTCCAGTCCCACAGCCAATCCTGTTTGGAATATTACATGGGGCCTGAGGCAGGCACACTCTTTCCTTGAAACTAGCCATCTTGGCCTTTCCCTGTTCTGTCTCACGTTTAGTAAGAGTCTCTCTTGCTGCACCCACACTGGCACCGTCAGGAATATCTAGCAAGAGATGGGAGTATGCTGTCTCATCTCTGTGCCCTTCCTTCATCACTAAGGTCCTGAAAGGAAGGCGAAGTGCCTCTGGGTACAGCTGGCCAGACAGCATTCCTCACCTCAGCAAGACAGAAACTTTAATCCACTAACTCCTTCCAACTGGATGGGTGCTTGCCTCCCTTGTCTGCAGTTTATGTTAACTTCCTTCAACTCTTGAGCACAGGAGCATAGTATTCTCTGCCTCCTTGTTTCATGAAGTATTTCACTGTCCTAAGTAATGGGCTCATATGCTGATAATCAACGTTTTTTTTCTGCGCTCTTGTAACTGACTTAGGTAATCAGAGTTTTCATGTGTCTTGGGGAAGACTGAGGGTTTCATTGCTCAATGTTATCAGGCTAAGCCAACCAATCTGGTGCTGAGGAGAGAGCATTCCCCTGGGGAGCTTTCCTTGGGGTGAAGTCCAAGACCACCTATAAAGTTACTGGGGTATGGGCAGGACTTTGTAGCGTAAAATACTGGGCTGCTTCTAAGGCTATTACATTCCTCTTGTTTGCATTAGCCACACCATCATCCCTACCTCGCCCCTCCCCACAGGCTAATTTCTGACTTGCTACCTAACAAAAACATTTTCCTACTTATGGAAACCACTTACCCTCTAAACAATTTCCTACTTACGGGAATCCTCAGGAAACTACTGGAGGATGCAATCCTCTACAGGAAAGTAACAAACCAACAGAGGGGAACACTTGAGTTCCAGAAGCCAGAACAGGATGTCCTAACACAGATGAACACAAAATGGACGCCTCGGGATGAAGGCAGAGGGAAATCTCAGGCTGACCAGTGTGCAACAGGCTCATCAAGATGGAACAGGGTATCATTCACCAATAAGAAAAGCGCATACAGAAAATAAAAATGTTGTGTCAAACAGTATAAACAACATTACTAAATATATTTTGTAGAGTTTGTTGAGCATTTGGGAAAAATTAGCAATAAGTATATAGGAAATGAAACATAAGAAATAAATTACTGTGATGTGGTGCTTAACAATAAGGATGTTTTGAGGAATGCATTAGGCAATTCCATCTTTGCACAGATACCGTAGAATGTACTCACACAATTCTAGATGGTGCAGCCAAGTATTATGTACTGTACATAAGTGCACATGCTATACCTTTATTTGCCTGACAGCACAACAGTTTTGCTCCAACATCATTACCAACGTGTGAGTAATGCATTATGCTACTATATTATGATGGCTATGATGTCACTGGGTGGTAGGAAATTTCTTTTAAAGATTTATTTATTTATTTGACAGGTAGAGTTACAGACAGTGAGAGAGACAGAGAGAAAGGTCTTCCTTCCATTGGTTCACCCCCTAAATGGCCACCATGGCCAGCACTGTGCTGATCCAAAGCCAGGAGCCAGGTGCCTCCTCCTGGTCTCCCATGCGGGCGCAGGGCCCAAGCACTTGGACCATCCTCCACTGCACTCCTGGGCCACAGCAGAGAGCTGGACTGGAAGAGGGGCAACCGGGACAGAATCCGGCGCCCATATAGGATGCCGGTGCCGCAGGCGGAGGATTAGCCAGGTGAGCCATGGCGCCAGCCCCTGAAATTTTCAACTCCAATACAAGTGTATGGGATCCACCAATGTTTAGACAGTATGTCATTGACTGATATTTCATTATGTGGTACATGACTAATTTTTTCAGGAAAAAGGTCTTACAGGTAAAGATCTATGACTATTAAACATGTCATAGTAATGGAAAACCTTTATAATGTCAACATAATATGCATGTTGAGTGATCCCCAAATTGTGATATTATTATATTGGAAAAACAAATGGAGGGAGGAAGGATAGAGGTTACATGTGAAATTCTCAATTGCCATAATAGGAAAGCAATACATGTGACAAAACTGATCCACCAAGATAAATCACAATATACATATTATTTTGAACTGTAAAGGTAAAATAGATGAAGAGAATGCTAAGAGTTGGAAAGGACTGCCATTAGAGGGCTGGGGTCTCAGGGCAGGAAAAGATGCAACAAGCAACTCCTCTTTTTATTTCTGTAAATCTTTTAGGTTATTTACTGGTCTCCAACTATCTGCATGTGATATATTTATAAAATAATTATCAAAAAATGAGATGGAACAGCTGTTGCTAGTGCCCCACCCCAGATTCCATTGGCCTACAGTGATTCACTAGAAGCTGTGCTAGATTATTCCCATAAACTCTCCAAGGGCCTGGCCTTAAGGATTTGAATGAGTCTTTCTCCTGTGCCCTAGGGCTTCCTGGTAGCAGGGTAAAGGACATGTCACATGTCACACTTTTCCCCTCCTCTCTTTCCTCCCCATCCCTGCCCGCCCCATTCCCTCCCTTTCACTGAGACCCTTGCTGGGAACCAAACCCTTCCAGACTTTTGCAAAGCAAATGGCAAAGCAGATAAGCTGCACAGGGCAGCTAGGAAACAGGTAAGAGGAAAGTTCCCACAGGCTTCAAACAGCCCCCTACTCCTCAGCCAGCTGCCTGCTACTCCCCCCGCCCCCCTCCGCCCCAGTGGTAAATTCCCTCCTTAATTGGATAAAAACTCAGTTCTGAACACGCTCTGCGTGTAGTCTTTGGTAAGACCAGACTGTCGCCCCTCTTTGCTTTTAATAAAGTAACCTGTCTCTGTCGAGGTCCGTCTGTTTCTTTTCTGTCTCATCCCTGTAGGTATAAAAGGCCAGAACCGTGAACTATTCCATACCTAACACAGAGGATGGTGTTTACTGCCAACAAGAACAAAGGGTTGTGTGTACTCCCTGGTAGTTTGATTCCAACCCTCAAAGAACAGATACGGTTGTAGGTGGCTCAGTATGCTAGCCTATTCTTCCTCCAGGGAGAGATGAGTCAGAGGCATATTTCTCAATCTTTCTTAGATGGTCCCCAGGAGATTGAATCCCACTTGCCCACAGTAATAACCAACTTAGTAACAAGCTCTGCTGGATTTTCTCACTTTCCACTTTTATGATTTGGGATCACCTCCTAAACAAACTACTTGCAGCCAACTCTTTTTTCTTGATAGCTAATTTTGGAGGAACCCAAACTAAGACAATTGTTTAGGAGATGTTTGTCGATAATTCCTACTCATATGCCTCCCTTTTATTTTTTTAGTTGTTATTATTTTCTTTAATCTTAAAAGAGCTCTATTTCTTTTACTGACCATTAAACACGAAGGAAAGTAGACCTTTATTTATTGTGGAGAAGACTGATGGCATGTAATCAAGAACTCCAGGGAAGAATTCAAAGTCGAGCTCCAGCATACATGGTAGATTTTTTTGTTTGCTCTGCTGAAACGTAAGTGCATCTTTCAACAGCTGAGAGATGCATATTGGTACATATAGACTATGACAATGTTCATTATATACAAAATAACTATATATTAGCTAATCTGTGGTGGTTTTAAAATGCATTCATAAAGACATGTCTCTAAGTGGTGAGGTCTTTGTCTTCTCTCCTTGAATCTAGGCTGACCTTAATTATTTAGTAACCAGCCAAAATAAATTATACCATATAAATTATGATGTTAAGTTAGAAAATAGCTAGCTTTCATCTGCTCCTCTTGGTATGCTTGTTCTCTATACACTCCCTTTAGGAATGCTACTTCTCAAACAGTAACCACTCTGCTCTGAGAAACCCAAAACATTAGGAAAGCCCTCTGAGAATATGTGTTACAGCCTATGTGTAAGAAAGAACTTCCAGATGATAAAAATCCTCAGCCTTTGGGGCCAGCATTTTGGCATTGCAGGTAAGACTGCTGACTGCACCACTGGCAACCCATGTGGATGCCAGTTGGAGTCCCGGCTGTTCCATTTCCAACCCAACTCCCTGCTAATGGCCTGGGAAAGCAGCGGAAGATGGCCTAAGTGTTTGGGCCCCTGCCACCTAGGTGGGACACCTGGAGGAAGCTCCTGGCTTCAGCTTAGCTCAGTGCTGGCCATTGTGGCCTTCTGGAGAGCAAACCAGCAGATGGAAACTGTCTCTCTCTCTCTCTCTCTTTCAAAATAAACAACTGAATCTTTAAAAAAACAATCCTCTGCCCTTACGTCACCCCATTATTTGAGCCTTTCCAGCTGATGCCTCAGACATGATGCAGCAGAGTCAAACCTTCTTCCTAGGTCCCAGTCTGAAGTCCTGTCCTATGGAAGTCACGCACATACTAAAATGGTTACTTTTCTACAAAAGTTTCTGGGTGGTTTATTGCTCAGCATTGGTAGCCGGGACACATTTTAACTTTCATTAAATAATTATGAAGGCACATAGTGTGATGGATGCCATTTAAGCAAAATTTGAGAGAGAAAGTTCTTTGATCATTCCTCTTTCTGACTCTTGCTAAAAGAATCATGGATTAATCCACATCCATTGCCTTTTTGTGGTTAGGAAAAGCAGGTCTTCTCCTTCAAACAAAGCACAGAAAAATCCAGAAATTAGGGAGGAATGAATAGAGCATACATTATTATTAAAAATGTCTTTGTTGAGAAAGAGCACATAATTAGGGACATGAAAATCTGCATCATATATAAACAGAAGAAATAAATACAAAATTTTCATCTGTGCAGAGCAATGGGTACTTACTGGAGCATCTCACAGTTATGAAAGAATCTTTTTTTAAAATCACTATGGCATCCAATGCAATGTTCCAAAGGGATTAATTTGGTAGGAAATTAAATGCTTTGCCTAGATACAAGATCTTTTAAAATTATACATGTGCCAAATTGTGCTAAAATAATTGGGTAGCTGAGGACATCTGCTGCAACAATTGCAAATAGTGAATATTCAATTTAAATTAATACCAAGCACCATATCAAAATGAGTCTTTATATTTCTCCCGATTCACATGGAGAAGAGCCTGAAAATAATTCTTTTTAAAGATTTAAAAAATACTTGCAAAAAATCTAGCAGTAGTCTATTCATGAGGTAATAGCATGAAATGCTATTTATGAAGTAGGGTCACAATTTGTGTTAAAACTAAGTCATAGGGCATTGTGGTCAATTCCTAGATTGGGTTATTCATCTTAGTGCTGATGAGGTCAACATTTTGTGATCTGGTCTTATTTTACTCAGTTATTTGGCAATTAAATAATTAGATTGCTTCCTGTCTGTCTGCTTTATGGCTCAAGCAATACAGCAGATAGATGCCAATATCACACTGTCTGTTTGGGTTAAATATACCTAGGCATGCCAACCATTAGAGTCTATTACTGCATAAGATGGTCTATTCACTTTGGAGAATTTTATTGCTAAAATTTAGTAAGAAAATTAGTAAGACATATAAGCTGGTGTGTAGCAAGCTGTTTTTAGGTTTAAAAACTACTTTAACTCAACGAAGTTTACAAAGTTATTTTTTAACTCAGCTTGCCATAATCTCCTTGAGATATCATAAAATGTGTAAAATGTCAATACTTATGACTTTTCGTGGCTTATTTATAATTCCAGCCTTCCTCAGAAAATACCTTGGAAGCGTTTTTGTTTTTTCTTTCTTTTCCTTCCTTAGAGACTTTAATTACTAGAGTGTTTAAGAAACAAAGTGTACATAATCTTTTATTGAAGAGAAATTCTGGTTCTGGCTTTTATTGTGCATAATAACTACATTCTCCGGCTCAAAGTGGTTGGCTTATCAGACCTGTCAGTGCTTCTTCTATTCAGTGGGGAAAAATTTTACTTACCTCACACGATTTCTTGAAGAATTAAATAATTTGAGAACAGCCACTGTTACTCAATGCATGTTAGGTTCCACCCCCTACTAACATCTAATCCAGTCCTACACAACCATAACCACATCTGTGAAACTGTAGACAATGGCCAATGCGATTTTAGATTTAGAGAACAGCATTTTGCGCAGATTTAGGCAGCATTTTATAACTAACTGAATGAGAAGATGGGGTAGAAAATGGAATTGAATGTGATTAATTGCCCAGCTGTGTTAACAGTATAAGAAGCAGCACCCTGAGATTAGAGTGTGGAAATAAACTATGCTCAGGTGGTTATCTTTGATATCTCAGGATAATTAGTACATATTGAGTGTTTATGTTAAATATTATTGTAAAGAGTATGTTTTACCTTATTTTGTACTCATGAAAACCCTATGAGGTAGGTAAAAATTATTTCCATCAATTGACATAGGTTGTACTGGTCTGTGGTAACCACAGAGAAGGTTAGGCGCATGCTCAGAGAGTTTGTAACTAGGAGATTCAGAATTTGAACAAGACAGTCTAATTTTATAATCTGTCTATAATCACCACTAAACTAATTGTCATATAGAATCTTGGAAAGTGTTTGTTCCTCTGGGGTTATAATGTAGAAGGATGAGGGGAGAAATAGCTATCCTATCCCATTTTATAATTCAAAAATCCTCCTTAAGAACTAGGGAAACTTGAAAGGGCCAACTAGAACAAGGTCAGCTTAGAGGAGCAAATACATTTTTGGAATTGTTATACAGTAACTTCTGGAGACACTTTATTTTACAGGTGCATGCAGACAATTGCTTTTGGTGGGTATAGGGGTACAAGAAGCTCATATGTTTAAGTGATTAAGCTTGAAAATTATTTAATCAGCAAGAATACCAGTAAGAAAGCTATTAGAACAATTTCATTTTTCCTTCATACCTACAAGTGTATAATTCCATTATGAGACCAATGGACCAGAAAATACCTTCTACTTGGCAAATTCAATCAACCTACTTAATGTACAATATGTACTATTCCTGCATAGCTGCAACATCACATGATCCCTTGTTCTATTGAATCTTATGATATTTCATTTTTAAAATGTAGTTTTCTCTATATCCACTTAAATTAGATTTTTTCTGTCATCTGATATACCAAAAAATAAGTAGTAGTTGTTAGTTCAGAGGCTATTTTTAAAGTTTGACAATTCTATAAGGTATAACCTTAAAAGCCATGAAGAATGGCATATAGCACCATGTAGTTGTGGAAGATCTCAGGACTGAGGGGAAAAAGAAGGGTCAAAAGTGGATTTTGTTAATTGGGATTCTTTTGTTGTTAATTGGTTTTTAGTCTCCCCTTTGAGCCTTCCTCATCCTTCCTCTTCTCTACACTCTTGATTCTTCTTCCTTATATACTTTGAGGAAGCAATCAACTTGACTAGCAAATAACTCTCTCATTTGCTAATTAAAGTAAACATATAATAGGACACCAAATGAAACCAAAAGCACTTTAGTGAAAAAAAAAGTAATCAGAAAAGAAAAATAGATGCTAATATTAGCCATCAGAGATAATTTGTTATCAGAAGTATTATCGGCCTAACAACAAACATATTTCAAGCCCCTGATCAGCTACAATGTAATTCTTTGGCCCAGTTATATACCAGTAATCAAATATGGACATCATATATGTAAATAATTACATTTTATAAACATTTATATTCAAGTGTGTAATATCACTTGCATCTTATAAGAATTTTATCACCTGGTTTGATGCAACCATGGCACAAATGGCAAAGAGTAATTGTTTACCCCTCCATATATACATAAATTTATTTGCTCAAAATTAGGTTAGCAGGATTTCTAAATCCATTGCACAAATCTTTACTTTTAAACTGGCAGTAAAGTCTCCTGATGTCATACTAATAACTGAATGCTGAAAATGTGAGTATGGGCCGGCGCCGCGGCTCAATAGGCTAATCCTCTGCCTTGCAGCGCTGGCACATCAGGTTCTAGTCCTGGTCAGGGCGCCAGATTCTGTCCTGGTTGCCCCTCTTCCAGGCCAGCTCTCTGCTGTGGCCTGGGAGTGCAGTGGAGGATGGCCCAAGTGCTTGGGCCCTGCACCCCATGGGAGACCAGGAGAAGCACCTGGCTCCTGCCATCGGATCAGCGCGGTGTGCCGGCCGCAGTGCGCCAGCCGCGGCAGCCATTGGAGGGTGAACCAACGGCAAAGGAAGACCTTTCTCTCTGTCTCTTTCTCTCACTGTCCACTCTGCCTGTCAAAAAAGAAAGAAAGAAAGAAAGAAAGAAAGAAAGAAAGAAAGAAAGAAAGAAAGAAAGAAAGAAAGAAAATGTGAGTATGGTCCAAGACAACTTATTTGGAAATATTTAAGTGCTTTTTTTTTTTTTTTTACATGTTTCACTTATACCTATAAAGGTATCACGAATATTGAATGTTTTCAGTTGGTGTTAGTCTTTTATGTACCAGTCTTAGGCAAACAATACCCTATCTAACATCCAGTTTAAAATGAGGTAGAGCAGGAGTCCTGTGGAACAGAGGCTGTAGTCTAACATTATTAACAGCCTGCAGTCTTCCTATTATTGGTATAAACAACTGAACAGTATCTCTTCACCTTCATGACATTGGCTTTCCTTTCTCCTAGAGGTGCTAGCTTCTTTCCAGGTCATACAAACAAACAAAAAGCATAGCATTTATGTTGAAGCAAAAGTGGTTTTTTTTTTAAAGTACCACAAATTATAACATTGGAGAGAATGAAATTCTATCATCTTTCTGAATATCAGGACTAACTGCCTGTGGTTTCTCAAGAACAGATGCTAGGAGGAAAAACAAGTCCATATGAAACCCTTTATATCATAGGGACAAGAGTTGAATATTTGGAAAGGTTAGCATTTATAAGCAGAGGATTTTACTTACTCCAGTTAAGTCTACTTTCTGAGGCAGAAATCCACAAAGTAGAGAAATGATAAAGTTCCTGTGCACTCCACGATCTTGCACATCCTGACCAAATTTAACTGCAGGATACTTAAAGGAATCCTTGAGTGATAGGGAACCACAGTGCTGAAAGGTTGGCCCACTGTGGATGAAGGCTTCAATCTGTGTCACATTCTCCCTCATCTTATCTGTACGTCCTTTTCTTAAGAAATAGTATTATCTTCTCGACCCTAACAAGGACAGGAAAGCTTTGTGCTGAATAAGTAAAAAATAATTGACTTTGTTTTCTTTAACTCCCCTTTAGAGGAAATTCAGACTTGATTAGATGAAAGTTTCTGTAATTATTTCTAAAGCTGCTTTACATGATCTTTCTGAGATAATGAAAAACAAGTCAAGGAAAAACAAAAAAGACTAAGCAACCTAAATATTCAATGAAAGTTACTGAATAAAGACATACATTATTATAATGGATATAGTAATACATGTGATACTAATTGGGAAAAAAAATTAAAAGTTAGCTTTTAGTTTTCCGGATTTCTGGTATTACATGTGCCTTCTCACATTTTTTTTTATTTTCTAAGTTTTTAAATAATGATTACATTTTTATATATGTTAAAGAAAAATATGCACTTAAAAATGTAGGCAGTCTACTTGATCTCAAGTGGGAATAATTGTAAATACTATATATGGAAATATTTATTAGAATGCTCCATGATTTCATACTTTAAATGCACAGAAAAGTTTTAATAGTGTTTCCTGATAGTGTTCAAGATTATTCAATATTAAAGAAGCCATCTTTGTTGTTTTAATTCCCATCTTCATTTTCATGTTAGAAATATGCATAGGCACCTCTAACAGTCAGTCTCTTATCTGCAATGATTACTTTAACTGTATTCCCCAAGGTGTATAATGTCACTTTGTTTGACCTTCAGTTAACTAATTCATGATGATTTCTTTAGTGGTCCCCTAAGACAAGTTTCCGTGACTTATAGAGTCTAATGGAGATACTTTCACACGTTTTCTTTTTTTACTATTTCTCAAAAATCACATTAACTGAGTCTCTATTGTAAAACTCATCTAATTATGACATGCTTCTTGCTGAGCTCAGAGGGCAAGCATTCTAATAAAACTGTGGTCCCATACTGAGAAGTGGAAAGAAATAACTGTCATTCTCACTTGAGTAGTAAATTTTAATAAATTAGAGTCTGTAGAATTTTAAATCCACTTGGCAAAGATAAAGTGAAAGAAGGAGTCTAGTACTGATCTGGGCAGGAACTAAGGATATATAAACAGCCTGCTTCAGTGTTATGTGGATTACTTGTTTGTTTCAAACTTCTTTATTGAGGGAGGGCTCCTTGTTTAGTACACAGCAAACTGGACAAATATAATCACTCACAGAACAGATCAAGAATATGAGCCTTGCTTATCAGCACCCCTGTTGTACTGGTAAAGGGGTCTCAGAGTAAGATCTCATCCAAATGGGATGAGCCACCTGCAGCAACACTCATCCATGTCTGTTGCAGTTGATTTCTCAACAATGTTGCAGTGGATTCCTTTCTGAGAGGAGGAGTGTGGTGGGGGCAAGAGGTGCGGAGTCACCACACAGACCCCGGGAGTCAGGTGAAAGCAGGCTTGAGGCGAGCAGCCTGCAGACTCGTTTATTTCAGTTGGTACAACAGCTTATATAGCCAAAACCAACCAATCCAGTCTAAGGGCGGTCTATGCCCCAACCAATCACAGCCTGTTGCCAGGCAGTTTCCAAAGCCATCCAATCACAGCCTGTTGCTAGGCAGGCTCCATTGTCAGGTGGGTTTCAAAGCCATTCCTGAGTAATTGATGTTCGCTTGCCAGCGGCCATCTTGGTATGGCCTTCTCATTCCACCACACATGTCAAAGGTGCATTGTAGTGAAAATGCACTTTAAATGTGCATTTTAAAATTAAAATTAAATTTTAATTTTAAATTAAATTAAAATTAAATTTTAATTTTAATTAAAATTAAAAATGACACTTTCACTGTCAAAATTCAACCATCCTATGGAGTGGGCATCTCTGCAGAAAGGGAAAGGAAGGCTACCTTGTCTAGCACACAGAGGGCCGAGTGTGAGAGGATTCCTGGTCTCATGCATAGGAACCCAGACTAATATAATCACCCATGGAACAGGCCAAGAATATGGGCTGTGCTACAAAAGGGGTCTGGAAATAGGATCTCATTGGAATGGGATGATCCCTGTATAGTTATGCACTCTACAGTCCAAGGTACACAGTTGTGGTCACTGACAACTGTGCATGTTGACTGTTCAAATTCAATGGTCTTATGGAATGGGCATCCCTGTTGGAGTGGAAAAGAAATTGGACCTGAGAGTGGGGCCAGGGAGGCTTCCTTATCTAGTGCACAAGAAAACTGAACAGATACAGTCAGTCATATACAAGGCCAATAGGGTCTTAGTGATCAGCACTCTTGCTGTACTGCATAGGGGTCTGATAGTAGGATCCTATTCAAATGCGATGAGTTACATGCAGTTTTGCCCATTACTGTCCAAGGTGCATGGTTGTAGTCACAATGGCTCTCCTTGACTATCCACATGTAATAGTTTTATAGAGTAGGCATCTCTGCTGGAAGGGAAAAGGTGAGAGGTGCAGGCTATGGGAAGCTTCCTTGCCTAATGCATAGGAATCGGGGAAATATAATTGTCTGTGTAACAGGCCAAGAATATAGGCCTTGGTGATCAGCACCCCTGCCATACTATACCCCTTGGACAATTAGTGTGAATATTTGCAATTATGCTTGCCCCTTTCTGCTAGACTAGGATATGATACCCTCACATCACCTGTGTACCACTTCAAGGTCTGTTGGCCACCCAAAACTTCTGAGACTGTTTGTGGTCACAGTGGCAAGTTACCAATGGTTATTTCTTTCTCTGAAACTACAAATAGGCACAATGGCCATTAGCAATGGTTTTACCCTCCCTGGTATTGTTAAGCAAACTGTCACGTCCCCCTCTCCCGCCAGTTTCCCATGGTATAATAAAATCTTTCTATGCCACACACTTGTCCATCAAACAACAACCTATACTCCCATTCCCAAGTAGCCATGGTCATAGCATCTATATAAAGGTTTCCTGCTCTACTATCCTTGTGTGCCCTTGGACCCTTGCTATGAACTATTAATGTTTACAGTCTAGCAGTATTTAAGAATGTGCTCCCTCTCTCCCATCTGCCCAGTTCCTTTTGCCTCTTTTGCTATGCAAAAGAATAAGTAAAAAAAAAAAAAAACTTAACTGAGATATGGTTGACATATAAAAAGCTGTACATATTTAATGTATACATCTCAATGAGTTTGAGAGACAATTATGTACAGTAAGCTTTGTATAGTAACTCCTTATCAGGTAAATGGTTTGCACATACATTCTCCCATTTCATAGGTCGCCTTTTCATTTTCTTGTTTCCTTTGCTGTGTAGAAACTTTAGTTCCATGTAATCTCACTTGTTCATTGTTGCTTTTGTTGCCTGCGCTATTGAAGTAATTTAGAAAGTCATGGCTAAGATTGGCATTGAGGAATTTTTTCTCTGTGTTTTCTTCTAGGACTTTCATGTTTAGGATCTTATATCTGTCTTTTATCTATGTGGAGTTGATTTTGTGTGTGGTATTAGGGTCCACCTTAACAGAATCACTATCCTCTCATCACTCAGTCCTAGAACTTGAGTCATTCTACATTTAGAGCTCCTTCTTAGACTTTGAAATGTGCAAGGTTTCTCCTTTCAACTTTTCTTCCAATATATTCTATCACTGATACAGATTAAATTTCAGTGTTTCACTCCTGGAGACAAATTCCACTCAGTTTTTGTCTTTGCATTTTTCTCTTTAAATCTTTTTAAAGTTAAATTAAGCATGTAACAATTCTGTTCAAGGGCTTTTACTTTGTAATAATTTTTCTTTTTCTTTTTTCTTTTTAATTACATTTTGCTTCTAAGAGAAAAAGAGACAAAGAACATTCAGCTGCTGGTTTACTCTCCAAATGCCTATAACAGACAGGGCTCGAACAGGTCAAAGCCAGGAGCCAAAAGCTCAATGTGGGTCTCCCACATGTTGTAGGGATCCAACTACTTGAGCTATCACCTGCTGCCTCCCAGGGTGCACATTATCAGGGAACTGGAGTTTAATGCAATGCCTGGACTCAAACCCAGACACTTTGATGTAGGATGCAGGTGTCTCAACTACTGAACAAAATGCCCCATCTCCAAGAGCTTTTATTAGCTTCAATTATATTTTTCTTTCCACTGAAGTTCCCAGATTTATACAATGTCCTTTCATTGTATGCAGGCAGATAGGATAAAATTGATTAGATTTGTGAGCTGGAAGACCACACCTTCACCATGTCCCCTGTGTGATCTTATGCCCCACCTGACCACATCTGGGCACCCACCTACCCACCAGACTATGTAACCACACCCCTTTGTGTGTTTTTTTTTTTTTTTTTTTTGACAGGCAAAGTTAGACAGTGAGAGAGAGAGACAGAGAGAAAGGTCTTCCTTTGCTGTTGGTTCACCCTCCAAATGGCCGCTATGGCCGGCATACTGCGCTGATCCGAAGCCAGGAGCCAGGTGCTTCCTCCTGGTCTCCCATGTGGGTGCAGGGCCCAAGGACCTGGGCCATCCTCCACTGCCTTCCCAGGTCACAGCAGAGAGCTGGACTGGAAGAGGAGCAACCTGGACAGAATCCGATGGCTTAACCGGGATTAGAACCCAGGGTGCCAGCGCCGCAGGCAGAGGATTAGCCAAGTGAGCCATGGCGCCAGCCCACACCCCTTTGAAAAATACATAAAAGGCAAGGCAAGGAGCACCCCAAAATTGCTCTCTGCCTTCACTGCCTGTGATAAATTGCTAATAAGTGCTCAAAACCAAATGTTTGCTGCATGTGCCTTTTGGCCTGCTTTCTGCTTGGTATGGATTCCAACTTAATTTCTAGACTTTCCCTTCTCCTTAGATTAGATTAATGCCCTTGCTCTCCCTTGCATTTCTCACTAAATAAAAAGCTTAAAAACTTATCATGCTGTCTGGTTTATTTGTGCCAGTATTCAGAATTCTTCTCTGAATTCATGGCAAGAACGTGCACAGCTTATTAATTTCAGATATATTAATAAGCAAATCCGTAACACTTTCACCATGGTAACACTTTTTAGTTTTGGGATTTGGTTTGGTTTTCCTCACTTGGAGTGTCTACGGTAAAGATGACTTAGGCTATTTCATATGAAAGGTAGATAGCCAATCTGGAGGTAAAGTGGTAAAACACTAGGTTACCCAAGGAGATTTTAAGTTCAGTGTAAGAATAGCACTTGCATCAACCTTCATTATTTGCAAAGTATTCTGATATTCAGTATCTTCCATGGGATTCACAGCAATCCCAAGAAATAAGCCAATAGCATCTCAAATTTTTTTTGATTAAGAAATTGATATTGAGAAGTCTAACTAGTTTAAGGAAGCTATTCATTGGTGCACACACATTACATGTTCAAATTATTTTACTACATACTCCATTTTGATCACAGAAAGCTTGCCTAAGAAGACAAAGAAAATAAATTTGAGAATTATTTAAGCAATATCATAGGAAACTGGGGCATTTAAGGAGGTTGCTGAAGAGGAGTCTCATATTTAAGAGAGTAATCAGTACAGAGTTGTGAGGAGTCAGACAGGTTAATAGGTAGTCAGAGTGGTCCCAGTAGAAATTGAGGTACAAAATGCTTTCTTCAGCAAGATCTAAGTGCCTGCCCTACTTCCTTGGGAACCTGCAATTTTAGGAGAATAGCAAGGCAGCGGGGAATCCACCTTTCTGAGCTCCCAGTTTACTGTAAACAAATTAGGTATCCCATCCTTGTGATGCTCTTTTGTCTTATCAAGAGCAGGTCAGAAAGGGTAAAAAGATTGCAAATCAGATCTTTTGATGAGTTTTGTCCTTGCCTTGTAACTAAATGTCAACTTGATGTCAAGGTTTTTTTCTCCAAAATTGTGCTTAAAAATCCAATAATCATCAGCCAATTTGGGTTTTGCCTCTTAGAGCCCTCCTCCAGGCCTCTCTGGCTAGAAGTCTCTGACACTAATAAATCTTGCTTTTCAATACTTAAATGTTTTTAAATGCTTTCTCTCTGCCTTGTCTGCTTGGAAATTCTTCTTCCATGTGCGACAAAGAACCGAGGTAATATTTTCTCCACCTCCATTTCACCCGCAACAGAGTAATGCTGGGCAAAGCAAGAGAGGAAAATGACAAATAGAAAAAGTTAGGCCGGCGCCGCGGCTCACTAGGCTAATCCTCCGCCTTGCGGCACACCGGGTTCTAGCCCCAGTTGGGGCGCCGGATTCTGTCCCAGTTGCCCCTCTTCCAGGCCAGTTCTCTGCTGTGGTCAGGGAGTGCAGTGGAGGATGGCCCAAGTGCTTGGGCCCTGCACCCCATGGGAGACCAGGAGAAGCACCTGGCTCCTGGCTTTGGATCAGCGCGATGCACTGGCTGCAGCACACCAGCCGCGGCAGCCATTGGAGGGTGAACCAACGGCAAAGGAAGACCTTTCTCTCTGTCTCTGTCTCTCACTCTCCACTCTGCCTGTCAAAAAAAAAAAAAAGTTGATAAATTATAATAGATTATATAGGTGTTATATAAGAATTTTTCTTGCATGGGTGTTGTCACAGTAGGAGCTGGGAAAAATAAAACAAATTAATCAAACATTAAATCTTGAAAAAAATCAACTGTGTTTTCAGACCCTGAATTGACATCAGAGTCTAAATTATGGCTTAGGAAAAAGTAGATAAGCAATCTGAAAATAATTTCTAGAGATGTTGCCTTTTCAATACACTGAATGGCCAGAATTATTAAGTTATGCAAGAAAGAATTAAAGTCATAGGAAGATAGATGACATCTTGATAAAAAGCTAGATCATACCAGTGTTCCATGATTTTGAATTCTGGATCTAAACTAAATTAGTCTGCCTTTTTTGTTTTTTATTTCTTTTGTTAGATTTTAATAAACAACTTCTGAATAAGAAAGATGCTTAGATTTTGTCACTATACTCATACAATTAAAGAAAGCTAAATTCAACTTCTTATAGAAAAAATAACTTTCACTTGATATTCCTAAAACTTTGTTAGAATTATTTCATTTTTATCATTCAATACTTTTTTTTTTTAGGGGTGGAATTTTATCTTTATTTACAGGACACTGTAAGATACGAAATTCCACAGAAGTAAGAAACCCATTCAGAGGACAAGCTTCATACAGTATGTACAGTTTGGAACTGTTCAAGTATAGTTTTGTTGTAAAAGTGCTACAATAACAAACCACATTTAAAAAAAGGTCTTAGTAGAGAAACAGTAAGACAAACAACAAAACGACTGGTGCCTCAGCAGTGCGATCGGAAGTGAAAGGTGCCCGGCGCCCCATCCTGCACTTGGAAGGTGTAGCCTTCAGAGGTGGTCTCTGGCGCAACATTCTGATCTTCCTCTTCCTCTATAGAGAAGTACTTCTCAATCAAGTTTAATGAAGCCCTATACACGGATTCATTCTCATGGTCTTGAAGAGCTTCAATTTTATCCAAGCCTCCACATTCTTCAATCATTATACTAAGTTTCTCAGTTTCACCTAATTTCTCAGCAGCCTGGAAGATATTTGAAATGGCATCCAGAATAACCAGAATAATTTTGGTATCCTTTGCGGTCAAGAGGTTAATCAACGGTTCTATTATACCACAGTGAACAAGGTACACAATCTGTTCAACTGTTCCACCACTTGTATAGTTGGTTACAGCCCATACTGCTTCTTTTTGTGTCTTAAAGTCTGCCTTAGAGAGAACACCAACAAGGAAAGGGACCAATCCGTGATTCACAACTTGCTGTATCTGGTCCTGACGCCCAGCTGTGATGTTTGACATTGTCCACGTGGCCTCCTTCTGGATGTTAGTTTTGGGGTTAGTCAGCAGGCTGGGAAAGACAGCAAGTGCTCCCGCATCTATCACAACCTGTGTCTGTTCATCTGTCCCTGTGACAATATTCCCTATGGCTCTTAGCGCAGGAGTCACAATTGGCAAATCATTAGCTCCTAGAAGCTTCACGAGTTGCGGCACAACTCCTGTCTTCACAACCATTTCAATCCGCTCATTTGGACCATCAGTGAGATAGGAAATCGCCCAGCAGGTATCTGCTAACACTTCCGGATCATCGTGATGCAGGAGACGAACTAAAGTAGGAAGAATCTGCTCAACGGCATCTAATGGGGGTGCAGGATTCTTGTTGCGACAAAGGTTTGAAAGTGTCCATGTCAGATTACGTAAGTAACCGCATGCCAAAGAGGACATATCAGGAACAGCCAGAAGAGCCAACAGTGGGTCAATTGCACCATACTTGATAACCAAATCTCGGAAAACTGAACCATCACCTGCAATGTTCCCTAGAGCCCATACAGCTTGTTCGCTGATGTGAGCATGGGGAGATGCCAACAGGGAAATGAATGCTGGGATGGCACCTCCATCCACCACCGCCTTAGTTTGTTCTGAGGTCCCAGAAGCAATGTTAGTGAGCGCCCAGGCAGATTCAAACTGAATGGGGCTACAATCAGTTCTGCCCAAGAAGGACACAAATTTTGGAATCAAACCAGCCCGGATTATGTTGTCTATAGGGGGCTGTTTTTCCCTGGAAAGCAGTTTCCTAGCAGCTTGGGTAGCTTGGAGCTGGCTTTCCAAATTGTTGCTGGTTATGCCTTTGACAATGTCATCAACAGACCAATGTACAGTGCCCTGGTTGTTGCGGTTTTCCTGCAGCGGTGAAGTCGCATCGTCGGGAAAGGAGCTCACATTCCTCCTCTTCAGCATCTGGTCATCCTTCTTGGCCTTCCTCAGCTCCACGTTCACTTCTATTCGGCGCCGTCTCATTTCGGTGCTGTCCTTCCCCTTGTTCTTGAATCTGTGGAGCCGGGCGGCCGGTGAGTTGGCATTCTCATTGGTGGACATGGCGACGAGACCGAAGGAATCAGCTGCACAGCCGACACAGGCTTCCCCAGGAGGCGGTGCGTGCCCACAGACTGCCGGTCAGCCGCCCTGCAAACGTCTACCGCGGATCAGCCCTGAGACGGTGTGCCATCATTCAATACTTTTATAATCCAATGCTCAAAGATATGCAATTCCTCATGGATATAAATGAGATGATAAGGTAGAGGTTGAAAAATATTGTTAGATTTATCCAGAATAGACTTTGGAGCATATTCAAAGTGTTAGGTTTTGGCCCTTCACTGCAGTAGACTCAGGAATGATGGCAAGAGTAGATAAGTATTTTCAAGAACACGCTATATTAATGCAAAATTATGTAAGTTGGTATTGGCTCAAGCAAATTTTCCAGGCCTATGGATATTTGAGCCTAGTGCAGCTATGGAAAAGTATCTGTGTTTGGGGAATAACTAAAGGCACTAGAGAAGGAAAATCACTGATGGGCTGTCTTGTACAAACCCTACAGAAATAGAGCCAGATATTTATTGGACCAAACTTATGAAGGTTCCCTCCTAGAAGGTTGGGAATGGCCTCATATCTGCCTTGATCACTGATCTCAAGTCATGTTCCATTTCTTATATTTTGGAAAGACCCTGATTTTTCTTGAAATATTTCTCTTTGTAAAAGTTTACCACTGTTCTAACATCTATAAAGGAGATCACTGTTAGCAAGTCATAAGATAAGCTATCTATTTTTAGTTCTACTGTGACAATTTAGTTTCAGTAATACAAAAAAAATGTTATAATAGAGCTGCTAGTGTCTCATGTAGAAGAATTTCCACGCCAACAGGACAGTAAGCAAAGCAAGATTATTTAAGTCAGAAGTCTCCTGCTACAGCATCAGGAAGTAGGATCCAAGGGAGGAGTTGCCAGGAAACTTATCTAGGTGGCAAGCAGAATTTGCGGGAGGAACAGATTAACAGCTAACAATTAATCAGAGGGTGGGACAAAACCCATCAGGGGTCTGGAATTGTAATCCTCTTTAGCCTGCTCTTGATAAAACAAAAAAGCCATTAGAGGGTAGGATAGGTAAATTTGTTCTTTTTAGTCCCGTGATTTTAGCTTCTTTGTCTTCCTTATATGGGTACATGCATATGTTTGGGTATTCTAATGTTACATGGTAGCCACAGGAATTGATGCAATACTACACATGTTTACATAGTTACTGGTGATTTTTTTCCCCATATACTGAGCTGCACATTTTCTAGTACGGGGTAACACCATCCCTCTGTGCTAATAAGCAGGAACCCAAGCAGATAGTAACTTCACAGGGAAGCAGATAACAACCACATTTCATTCACAGGACAGTTTTCCTCCTCCATTTTCTTCTTGTGACCTTGGGAAGGCCTCTACCACAACTTTAATCATGTCAGTTAGAAACAAGCATAATTCAAGGACAAAGGCCTCTACAACAAAAACCCACACTCCTAGCCAGTCTACTCCATTTTCCCTTTGGATTAAGAATTCAGCATGATTCTATATATGAACTGTGGACTACGAGTTAGATGGGCTAGGGCTAATAGACAGTTAGGTCAGGTCCCTGTTGGAATGAGAAAAGGGGGAGTCTCTTTGAAAGGGTACAAAACGCTTGCTTCTCCCCAGGAGCTATCTTTAGCAAGACAAAAGTGCCCATCCCACTCTTCAGAGTTTCTAGTTTTATCCTGAGAATAGAAAGAAGTTACCTATCTCAACCTTCTGATGGTTCTTTAACATGAGCAAGCTAGACAGGGCAAACAAGTCAAGCCTTCTGATGGGTTCTGTGTCCACCTTCTAGCTGATTATTAGTTTTTCCCCCAGAATTGTACTTAAAAACCCCAGTTCCAGCAGCTTCTGGGGTGTGCCTCTCTTGGAGCTCCCCTCCAGGCCACTACAGCAAGAACCTTCTGACTTAAATTTTATTAAATAAATATTGCTTTTCTCTCTGCCTTGTCCACTGGAAATTCTTCTTTCACCTGAGACAAAGAACAGAGGTCATCTTTATGGCCACTTCACCTGTAACATTTGTGCCTTGGTGTCTCCTCTCTGAATACGAATCCTACTATACTGGAGCAGGCCAGACATCAGTATGGCTTCCACTTCTACTACTTAACTAGATACAGATCTTGAAAGTATTATTTAAACTAAACTAAATGCTAGTTTCATAATCTATAACTTAGAAAATATTTCAAACCCAGAGCTATTGTAATAGCAAAATATCAGCCTGGAAACTAGCACCCAAAAAACAATATATTCTGCCTATGATTTCAAATATGGGTTTAATATTCTTTCTTAGCTTAGGTATATGATTGAAGATTAAAGGTTCACACAGGTTGATTTTATTCTCTTTTAACATGTTTCTTCTTTTAGTGGAAGTAAAAAAATATTTTAAGAGTAGTTAGAAAGTAACTTCACTTTGTGTATTCTAAATTATCTTAAACCTTTCTTGAATTGGAAAAAATAATTTGTAGATTCTGTAGGAATTAGCAGTAAGTGGACTAAAAAATAAGACTTTGTAACTCTGTCTCAAATGCACAATTCTCAGCATCTTATATTTGGCTCTTTAGAGGTCATTATGTCACTTTACTTTGCAGCATAATAAGGAACTCCAAAACTTAGAAATTTAAAATAGTAACCCTTTATTTGCCCATCCAGGCAATTCTGTATTTATCTGAGCTTAGTTGGGAGGCTGAAATCAACTGGAGGAGACACACACACACACATACCCCACACCCCACAACCAAAATGCTTTGCTACTTAAGCATTGACTGACCTCTTCTTTGAAAGGGGTGATTGGATTCTCTCACCCAAGAATTTAGCCTGGGTTTAATCACAGAGTTGCTGAGCAAAGTCCAGGGCCACCTAAAGTCTAGGCTCAGAACTATTAAGATACCATTTTTTGTAACATCCTCTTTGACAAAGTAATTCACTAAGCCAACTCAGTTTCCTGTGCCATTGTAAATAAAACTGCTAAATAGTCTAGTTTCTTTTAATGAATACTTCTCTTTAAAATACATGGAAAGGGAAAACTTTCTTGGGGAAAATAATTACAGGAAATTCACACCCACCAAAACAGAAAAACACTGACCGGCAACACACACTCATCCCCAGCAAGTGAAATAAGAGCAGGCAAGACAGAAGAGCATATGTTGCCAGTTACTCCTTTCTGCGCTCTTGAGAGTAAGTTTTCCTTTTCATTATTTCTAGCTGTTTCATATAAGTAAGACATTCATGTTATGTAATTTTAATATTTCTTGATCATTTAGGGAGAAACTTCAGCCAGAAACAGGGCTCTCTAAAATCCTCTTTGTTCTATTTGCATTATCCCTTCACGATAAGGTTACCTTCATGTTTGACCATTTTATTTCCATCAATCTCTTTCACACTGTGGTCCAGAGACATCTTCATCACCTGGGAACTTGCTAGCAATGCAGATTCTCAGGGCCTTCCACCCAATTCTACCAACTGAGAAACTCTGAGGTAGGGCAGCAATCTGCTTAAACAAATTCAGCACTTTGACGACCACTGCCTGCAAAGAACACCACAATTTTGAGATAAAAGCCGAACACACTCTATGGAGACAAAAACACTTCTGTTCTTCTATGGAGTGATAATGTACACATACTCAAAGACTCCCAACCTCTTCTGTTGCAAACCAAAATGGGCTCCAGGTTTAGAATGGGCCCTAGAAGAGAAGTGTGTTTAATAAGGGGTTTTATAACGTTTATTCAGCATGCTAGAGATGTTAATAAAATGGTGCTGTCTTACCTACGGCACCATCTAACCCCAGACGCTATGTTAGACCCTGGCCCCTGTCACCAGTTGCATGATAGACTTTGGGTCTAAACCTCATGGTCCAACCACCGGTGTAAAGCTCCACCCCCACCCTAATGGGATTCGCTACTCCTACCTCCCTACCTGCCCCCTGGAAAAGAGAGATTAGGACCTGTTTCACGGACACACACTCTCTTTCTCCTTCTTTGCCCCTTCCCTCCAGTTTGTTGGGTTTCCACCAATAAACCCTTTCCCTTACTCTGGTGTTTGGTGTGTTTTGCGGTGGCCTTACAATAGATAAAATGATGTTTAGTGGATTTAAAAACTGGAAAGAGCATAAACTGTGTTTCTAAATGTGAGGACAGTGGGCCTGAAGCCCCAGGCCTGATGAAACTGGGCATAGGTAGACAGCATAAAGGTTAGTGGAATGTTAATTGCTCTGGAAAGCCCCACACTTGGGGACATCCCAGACTGCTAAGACAATGCACTGTAAGAGCCTTTCTGCACGCCCTCCACCCACCTCATCAGGGTCCCTGTGGCGCTCTGCACCTTCCCCAGCAAGCAGCTCAAGAGCCTGCTGCTCAAACAGAATGAAGCCTAGTTGCAAGCCCCCTGCTCTGTGCAGAGCAGGCCCACTCTGTCCTTCTTAAAATAAAGTCTTCTCCACTGTAATTAGCTGCCTCCTCTCCTTCTTTGAACCCTAAAGATCCTAAAACCTAACACTAAGGTAAAAATAGGCAATATTTCAGAATTATTTTCATTAAAAGTACCAAAATACAAAATTCTGTGAGTGGCTTACACAGCATAATGATGAATGAAATTTGGCATCATACTTAACAAATTACATTTTAAAAGTTATTTAAATTGTATTATGACACTACACTTAAAAATATAATAATCAACTCAACAGTTTATTTGATATTATATAGCACATGTTCATAGAACTTTGTAAAAACCCTTTGTAGGTGAAATTAGCCTATTCACATTATAATTACTTGGTCTCAGGGTATATAATTGGCAGCATCATTATCACTTCAGGTGAAAGTAAAATAAAATCCTCAAATCTAGCAGTCAAGTAGAAAATGTGTGATAACCTTTCCCTAGTGATTCTGATTTCCTATTTACAGGCTGAAAGATGTACTTCAGTAACACTTTAAAAATTTAGAAACTGGGTCAGTATAAGGGTTGCAAAAATCTCAGAAGATTCAGATGACGTCTCTTAGGTGCTGATTAAATCTGAATACAACTTTCTTTTCCCTAGATATTCATGTTCTTGTAAAGGAAGCACTACAATGATTTGCTATTTTCAGACTTTTTACATATTAGTCCTGAAGCATGTCATTTTTTATTTACTCTTTTTTCCCTTTCTTTAAGCAATAAAAAAAAAATCTGAAATTGAACTCTTTAATAAAAAGAGTGAGCGTTTAAGTCAAGGTAGAATGTGAAGAACAGAGTAATTGCTAAGGACAAGAATATAACAAGTATTGTTATAAAGACATCTTGACAGAGGCAAAATTATTTTCCAAGTTATGATTCTCAGGAACTATCACATAAATAAATTAGTTAATTTTTAAACATTAATCACAAGTAAAAGCAGCAGCCCAAAGAAGCATGACAGGGATATATGCTAATCTATGCACCATGCTTTTTTCTCTCTATGTGGAAATTGAAATGAATAGTAAAAGCCAATGAAGCAGCTGAAAGATGGTTGACTATAAATCCCAGCCAATGTCCTAGATATGTCATTCTCTATGAAAGGCATGCTTCCTGATGTTGCGTTTTCCATTAGCAAATGGGGCAGGAGAACACCAGTGTATGTGCTTTTCTGACTCATTTGCAAGTCACCATTCTAACTTTCCACTGCCCTGTGGCACTGTGGCACTTGCCTCCAAAATTAGGAATATGCAGCATTAATAATTTTTTGATAACACCTGAGTAGTTACATGACCCTTAAAAGGTTTCTTTTCAAAATTCAAAACTCACCTTCTCTCGCTTGAATGTGAATCTAATCTCATTCTTGACCTGGAACCTGGTTATTAACTTTCTCTTTCTTGACAGATCTGGGGGAGGGGGGAGCTGATGGAAGACTGAGTCAGAAAGAAAGGTCAAAAAGAAGGAAGTTGAAATCAACAGATATGCTACAAGTAACCTAAGAAGAGGAAAGAAAAGATGCTTATCGCTTGGCAAATTAAGTCACTGTAAAGGGCTCCAAAGATGAACAAAAATACACATGCTCCATTTAACTGCGATGAATGAAATCTAATGAAGTGAGGTCTTAGTCAAGTAAATTACACAAAGCAATGCATTGTCATAATGATGACAAATGCAATAGAGGAGAGAACTATCCTATCCAATAGAATATCCATTAGTCATAAGAATGACTAAATTTAAATTTAATAAAATTGAATAAAGTTAAAAACTCAGTTCCTCATTCATACTAGCTACATTTCAAGTCCTCAATAGACACATGTGGCCATTACTATATTGAATAGTGCAATATAGAATGTTTCCATCATTGTAAAAATTCTAACACATAGTGCTGGTGTAGAATACTACAATAAAGTGGGATTAGAGAAAGCTTCCATTACAAAGTGGAAACTATGGGTCAGTGCTGTGGCATAGGGGGCTAAGCCTCTGCCTGCAGTGCTGGCATCCCCTATGGGTACCAGTTCACATCCTGGCTGCTCTTCTAATCCAGCTTTCTGCTATAGCCTGGGAAAGCAGTAAAATGTGGCCCAAGTGCTTGGGCCCCTGAACCTCCATGGGAGACCTGGAAGAAGCTACTGGCTCCTGGCTTCAGATCAGCCCATTTGGGGAAGTGTATCAGTGAACAGAAGGCCTTTCTCTCTGTCTCTGTCTGTGACTCCACCTCTCAAATAAAATCTAAAAAAAAGTGAAACTAATAACTAAAAGGTAAGCAAAAATCAACTAGATGAATAGGAATTTTGGGAAAAATGGAAAGTAGTTTCTCATTAAACATTAGGAATTTTAGTCTCTTGGATTGTCATTAAGACTCTAAAACATGATTACCTGCAAACTGTACAATTTTTTTTATAGAGAAGAAAAATTTGTAAACTAATAAGAGGAGTCAGACAGGTTAATAGGCTGTCAGAATGGTCCCAGTGGAAATTGAGGGTACAAAATTCTTTCTTCCCCAAAAGTTATCTTTAGCAAGATCAAAAGTGCCTGCCCTACTTCCTTAGGAATCTCCAGTCTTATCATGTGAATACCAAGGCACTAGGGACTCCACCCTTCTGAGGTCCCAGTTTACTGTAAAACAAATCAGATATTCCACTCTTGTGATTGCTCTTGTTGTTTCATGAGCAAGCCAGACAGGGTAAAATGATTATAAATCAGATCTTGTATTTTTAAAAAATATTTTATTTATTTGACAGGTAGAGTTATAGATAATGAGAGGGAGAGACAGAGAGAAAGGTCTTCCATCTGCTGCTTCACTCCCCAAATGGCCACAATGGCGGGAGCTGGGCCTATCTAAAGCCAGAAGCCTCTTCCAGGTCTCCTACGCAGGTGCAGGGGCCCAAGGACTTGGGCCATCTTCTACTGCTTTCCCAGGCCACAGCAGAGATCTGGATTGGAAGTGGAATAGCTGGGACTAGAACCGGCACCCATGTGGGATCCCAGCACCACAGGTGGTGAAATAATAGCGTGAGGATTGTAAAGACCCATAGCCCCCCCCCCCCATTAGACTCTCTTACTCAGAGACTATTTCCTAGAAGTATGCTGGTAACCTTTAGTTCACCCCCCTTTGTTAATAGTTAATAGTTACGAATGAAAGAAAAATGATTGCTTACTTGCCCTCCCCTCCTGCATAGTGGGAACTTAATGTTTTCCAGGTACACCTAACAATAGTCAAAGAACTTCTGTGTTAACTCAGGTAATATGTTATTTTGATGTTCCTATAAACTATGGTTGTATACATGCGACCCTATCCTGACCTGTGATGATTAAAGTACTCGTAAATCTTTGGTGACACAGTGACCCAAATGTAACCTTACTCAATGTACCCTCCTTTTGTAACCCTGGTAAATATCAGCTTAGACTGAATCTGTAGTCAATTAAACAATTGTAAATCTTCTTGTCAATGTATAACCTGTGCCTGACCCCAGCCCCCTCCTCAAATGGTATAAAAACCCTGACCCTTTTCTCCTCAGGGCTGCTCTGTTCTTGCATGTTCAGAGAGCCCCAGCATGCTGGAAAAATAAACCCCTTCCTGATTGCATGAGAGTGTCTCTTGGAGTCGTTTCTCGGGTGGCCGATGCGTTTCGACCCTAACAGTGGAAGATTAAATTAATGTGTCACAGCACCAGCCCCAAGTCAGATCTTTTGATGGGTTTTGTCCTGATTATCAAGGTATTTTTTCCTCCAAAATTGTACTTCAAAAACACCATTGGCTGGCATCATGGCTAATTAGGCTAATCCTCTGCCTTGCGGCGCCGGCACACCAGGTTCTAGTCCCGGTCGGGGTGCCGGATTCTGTCCCGGTTGCCCCTCTTCCAGTTCAGCTCTCTGTTATGGCCCGGGAGTGCAGTGGAGGATGGCCCAAGTGCTTGGGCCCTGCACCCCATGGGAGACCAGGAGAAGCACCTGGCTCCTGGCTTCAGATCAGCGCGGTGTGCCGGCTGCAGCGCGCCAGCCGCGGCGGCCAATGGGGGGGTGAACCAATGGCAAAGGAAGACCTTTCTCTCTGTCTTTCTCTCTCACTGTCCACTCTGCCTGTCAAAAAAAAAAAAAAAAAAAAAAAAAAAAAAAAAACACCATTACCACCATCCCCATCAGGTTTTGCCTCTCTTGGAGCCTCCCTCCAGGCCACTCTGCTAGAGGTCTCCAAGTCCAATAAATCTTGCTTTTAAATACTTTTAAATGCTTTCTCTCTGCCTTGCTTGGAAATTTTTCTTACATGTAAGACAAAGAACCGAGGTAATATTCTCTCTGCTGCTGTTTCACCCATAACACTAACACATAGTTAGATGAGATTTCAGAGACCCCTTGGTTTAACATTTATAGACCAGAAGACTGAGGACCAGTGTAGCACTATGACAAGGATGGTTGAGGCTCCTCTTGTGGTACAGGCATCCCATGTGGGCACCGGTTTAAGTTCCAGTTGCTCTGTTTCCAATCCAGCTCCCTGTTAATGCAGCTGGGAAGGCAAAGGAGGATGGCCCACGTGATTGGGCCCCTGCACCCACATGGGAGACCAGGAAAGAAGCTCCTGAGATAGGTCTGGCACACTTACAGCATCGCAGCCATTTGGGGAGTGAGCCAGTGGATGGAAGACCTCTCTCTCTCTTTCAAGTAAATAAATCTTTTAAAATAAAAAGCTCTCCCATATCCAACCATAAAAAATAGCAACACTGAGGATCTATTTCACCATGTGTTCCTGTTGTCACAGATTAATTTCAAACAGTGCCAGAAATGTATAATCTAGACATTGATTTCTATCTCAATATTGACTCTGCTTCTTAGAATAGTCCTAAATTATTCTGACAATTCTAAACATTTCTGAAAGTAGAATTTTCACATATATATGTAAAGTATATATGACTACTCTTTCATATTTGTTATGAAAGATCACCACAAAGCACACCAAACATCAGATTAAGGGAGAAAGTTTATTGTTGGGTGGGGGAAACCCAACAGGCTGCCTCCCTGTGCAGGAGAGCACAGCAGGCAGTACTGGGAGAACAGGTTTTATACAGCTTTGCAGAGGTAAGGAAGTGGGAGCAGCAAATCCCTTCAGGGTGAGAGTGGAGCTGATGTTTGTGATTTGGCTATTTGGTCACCTGACTTCTACTGAGCCAGGCTGGATTTAGAATGAAGCTTATCGTACAAAATGGTGACAGGGCTAGAGCCCAAGTTGGTACCACAGATAAGACCATACCATTTTACTCACATATTATTCTATTAAACTAATGAAAAAATATTCTGTTGTAATTTTATGTGAATTAAAGATCTGAATGTTAATGATTGAGAATGTTATGTTTATTTACATTTGATATGTTTTATGCTTACCTTTGAAAGCATAGTTTAATTTTTCTCTATTGAAATGCTTCAAATAAAGTGCACTATTCTTGCTTGTGCTCTATTTGCCAATTGTAAATGTGATTATCACAGTGGTTCAATCTGTGCTGCTTAAGGTAAGATGGTGTTTTCAGTATAGTTTGAATTCAGTTTTCTCTAAGTTTATAAAATTGTACACAGTGATTTACTCTGTGATGAATCACACTTGCAGTTTATAATCTTATTTTTAAATTAATTTGGTTAAATAAAAGGTAGAAAATTGCTGTTCATATTTGAGTGTTAAAAAGTTGTTGCTTTTTACTGTAAACTAATGGCACTTTTTACTTTAACAGTACTATATAATTTATTATATTAACATAAAAAAACCACAATGAATTAAATTCTTTTCATTATATTTCCGTATCAAGTTTCAATGAGAAACAAATCCATCTAAAGGGACTGTTACAAAAGAAAAAGCCTAAGTAAACTAGCATTCCAAATTATGGGAATGAACTCCATTCATTTAAAGAATGGTTATTGAGGACATATTTTGTGACACCTTGTTACAGATATTACAACAATAGTAATAATGAAAGGATACAAAATCTTTAATAATTATTAATTTTGTATTCTCATGGAACTTCATTTTTAGTCTGATAAAATGGACAATAAGCCAAATAAATAGGTATAACATTATCTGTTGCCAGGTGGTAGTATTTTGCAGGAACATAAACCAAAGAGAAATGGGCAGGAAAAAAGCTTTGATGATTTTGAAAAGTGTAGGGAATAAAGGCATCATTTAGTGTGTGATTACGTCTGAAAATGAAAGTTAAGGGAAGTAGTGAGGCATGTGCCTGTGTAGAGAAAAACAATATAGGAAGAGGAAAACACAAGTGCCAAGGTCTCTTAGAGATAAGACAGTGTTTAGTCAGTTCAAGGAATAAGCAGGAAAGGAGGCGCCTAGCAAAGAGTGATCTTGGTGAAGACAATAGAGGTTGAGGACCCAGACTTGAAGGGAAATTTTGCCAAACTTGTTGGCCTTTATAAAGGCTTTAGTTTGTACTCTAGTAGAGATGCTGTGATGTCTTGAGAAGTGACATTGTCTGTTTCAAGGTCACTCTGGATGCTGTGTTGAGAATAGACTATAATAGGATAATTAGGAGACTATTGCAACGATCAAGGTGAGAAATGCTGATGTTGAGGCCTGCATTGTGGGGCAGCTGGTTAAGCCTCTGCTTGCAATACTGGCATTCAATATGAGCTCCGGTTCATGTCCCAGCTGCTTTGCTTCTGATCCAGCATCTTGCTAATGTGCCTGGGAAGCAGAGGAGTCTCAGGTTCCTGGCTTCAGGCTGGCCTGACCTTGGGCTTTGCCGCCATTTGGGGAATGAACCAGTGACTGAGGATCTCTGTGTCTCTCCCTCTCTCTAATTCTGCCTTTCAAATACATAAATCTTTTTAAATAAGAAAAGAAATGCTGATGCCTTGGACATAACAATGAAAGTGAAGAAAATCAAAGTGAATCTTTCATGCATTTTCAGTCAAATTCCATAAAGTTGCTTAACAGATTGTGTGAAGGACATAGGGAAAAGAAAGGAGTCCAAATTGGCTCCAATAAACATGGGAGTGTGATTATCTCTTTCATAGGCTGATTTCATTTTCTTCAGATATATTTTGAGAAGTGGGATAGCTAGATGATGTGGCACATATTTATGGGGTAAAATGTGATGTTTTTATACATGTACACAGTGTGTAATAATAAAATCAGGGTAATTGGCATGTCCATTGCCTCATTTGTCATTTCTTTGCGATTTTTTTTGAATGCTAAATCATCTTTGCACACTTTGAATAATTCCTACTACATTAAAAAAGAAAAATCAAAGGCAAAATATGCAGAAAAGTAAAAAAAATTGGCTCCAAGTTTTTAGCTTAAGTAACAGGAAGACTGGAGTTGTTAATATGTGCCATGAAGAAGACTGAGGAATAGGTTTAAGGAGGCAGAAGAGTTTTATTCATATTAAGTGCACAATGTCTCTTAACCATCCAAGTGGAGATGCTGAGCAAGCAGCTGGATATGAAAGCCTGTAGTTCAGAGAAGGTGTCCGGCATGGAGTTATAAATTGTGAAACTGATGACTCAGAAGTGACTTTTTAGAGGTTTATGACACCAGGGTTAAACAGTTAGAAAGAAAAGAGAAGAGGTCTCATGACTTTGCTTTAGGATAGCCTTATATTAAAGATTGAGGATGTGAGAACGAACTGTCAACAATGACAGGTGACACAGCGATTAAGTATAGATGTGGTTCCCTGTCGTCAATTTTTTTAAGTGCTTCAAGGAGGAGAGAATAAGCATTCTGCAATACTGTTGGTATGTTAAGAACTATAAGCCTGAGTGTGGGAAACTGACCACCAGATTCCACAGTGTATAGAATACTTATGACCTGATGAAATTGATTTTTGAAGAGTAGTAGTTAAAAACTGACTGGATTGAGTTTAAGAGCCAACACGATGGACCAGTGCTCTGGCATAGCAGGCCAAAGCCACTGCCTGCAGGGTCAGCATCCTAAATGGGCTTGGGTTCCAGTCCCAGCTACTCCACTTCCAATCCAGCTACCTGCTCACGTGCTTGGGAAAGCAGTAGAGAATGACCCAAGTGCCTGGGCCCCTGGCACCCACAGAGGAGACCCAGAAGAAGCTCCTGGCTTTGGTCTGGCCCAGCCCTAGCTGTTGTGGCCATCTGGGTAATGAACCAGCAGAGGCAAGATCGATCGGTGCATGTGTGTGTGTATGTGTGTGCATGTGTGTGTGCGCGTGTGTCCTCTCTCTGTAGCTCTTTCAAATAAATAAATCTCTAAAAAAATAAAATGACCATAAATTGAGAGAGGTAATGGAAGGAAAGGATGAGGTGATGGATATAGGGAAGGGATGAAACAATTGCGATGACAGTGAGAATAGGCTAGGGGAAATTTGTATGATTAAAGGAAGCATTAAGGGCTCACCTGAGCAGTCACCATTGTGAGGACTCAGATGGGTTAAGAGGCAGTCAGGGTGGTCCCAGTGGAAATTGAGGCTGCCTGCCCACTCATTGAAAGCTTCCCATCTTATGAGAATAGCAAAAAAGTAGCAATTCTTTCTGAGATCCTAGTTTATTGTAAAGTAAATTAAGTATCCCACCCTTCTGATGGCTCTTTTTGTTTTATTAGGTCTTTTAGGTTTTGTTCCAGCTTTTAACTAAATGTCAAGTTTTTTTCTTCTCCAAAATTGTGCTTAAAAACCCCAGTACCACTGGCCCTTAGGGATTTTTTCCTCTCTTGGGAGCCCCCCTCCATGCCACTCTGGCTAGAGGTCTTTGAAGAATAAAATGCTTACAATTCAGATTATGGAGAGATCCCTGTTACTGGCAACAGTGTTAGAGCAGAACCATGGGAGGGAGTGGGTGATACATGTGGTGGAAATTTCTATAGAATAGACTAGGAAACTGAGAGGCTAAGAATTCTATATGGATAGTGGTATCTCTGAATACTTGAGTTCTGTGAATGTTTTCTTTTTTTTAATAAAAATATTACATGTACATCTATGAAATTATATGGAATTGATTAAAGACATTGGCAGTGCATCCACTGACTTAATTAGTATTTAGTGTCTTCTGTTTGTATTCACTGAGCTAAGTTCTATAGCTTTAACACCATAGCAAAAGGAGATAGACTGTCAACTTGACAGTGACATTTTCTCATAATCCCGATGTTTCAGAATTATGCTGTTCTAGGTACACACAACAATATTTATGACCAGATTGACCAATCTGAAAAACATGAACTTTGCTTTCTAGTTTCTGAGGACGCTTCTCCAGAGAAAAAAATCAGCACAAATATAACTAATTTATATCTTATAAAAGGTCTGAGAGACTTAAAGCAATCTAAACTTATAATGTCAAGTTACAATTTGTAAAGCACTATGCTGGGAACATCATGGAAATAACACAATATTGGAAAAAATAATGTGTATTATTATAATCCATATGCTATAAATACTGTAAGCATTATTCTTACTTATAAGTGAGTCTATATGTATGGTGGGGTAGAATTTGATAGCTAAGCATGTGTTTTGCCATATTAAAAGAATGTTCGGCCTGCGCCGCGGCTCACTAGGCTAATCCTCCGCCTTGCGGGTTTTAGTCCTGGTAGGGGCGCTGGATTCTGTCCCGGTTGCCCCTCTTCCAGGCCAGCTCTCTGCTGTGGCCAGGGAGTGCAGTGGAGGATGGCCCAAGTGCTTGGGCCCTGCACCCCATGGGAGACCAGGAGAAGCACCTGGCTCCTGCCATTGGATCGGCGCGGTGCGCCAGCCGCAGCGCGCCAGTTGCGGCGGCCATTGGAGGGTGAACCAACGGCAAAGGAAGACCTTTCTCTCTGTCTCTCTCTCTCACTGTCCACTCTGTCAAAAAAATAAAGAAAGAAAAAAAAAGAGTGTTTGCAGATGGCACTGCAGTGTAGCAGGTAATCTCATGTGGGTGCCAGTTTGAGTTCTCGCTGTTCCACTTCTGATCCAGTTCCCATACTAATAGCCTGGGAAAGCAGCAGCAGACCTAAGTGTTTGGGCCCTTGCATCCATGTTGGAGACCTAGAAGAAGCTCCTGGCTTCGGCCTGGTCTAGCACAGGCTGCTCTGGCTACTGCAGCCATTTGGGGAATAAACCAAAGGATGGCAGACCAATTGATTTCTGTCTGTCTGTCTCTAACTCTGCCTTTCAACTGATTTTTTAAGAAAAGAATATTTACTCCAAAATTCAATCATGATCAATGATGACTTTCTTTTTAAATGGGAAAAGGTCCACATAATACAAGAGAAAAAAATTTTTTAAATATCTAACTGTAAATGTTAAATATCATCACAGTTAGCTACTTGGTCACTTATAAACTTACACAACAGAAAACCTCACTCTGGACAGTTTTGTTTGGTAAATAATTTAAATTGTAATAGATTTAGAGATTTTTCATCTATTTAGTTTTGCTGCAACAAGTTGTAAATTTCTGCATCTTACTTGCTATTCTCTTGGCATGCCTGTCCATTGGCAGCTACCCCTTTGCTACCTTCATACGAATTATTTACATTTAGGTGTTTAAATGACATCTGATACCTTGAGATGGAAATTCTTGACTATATACTTTTAATAATTCCTTGGTGACATGTCATACTTTCTATAGCAAATTCTGACTCTCAACATGTGCTATCTATAGAGTACTGAGGTCATCAGTATGTCACTGGTAATCTTTCAATTCTTGAACCTCTTATACCTGGGTACAGCAATGACTGGAGAAAATCTGCAAGATACTTTGGTTCTCTATTGCTCTTGAGACCTAAAATTACTTCCTCAAGAATACTTGTAAGAGAAAGTAGAGAGAAAACCACCAATTAGCTCTTTTTCCTCTGCAGAATGCCCATCTTTTGACATTTAAGTAATTTAAACTGAAAAAATGATTTTTGCTAAATTTAATACTTAAATCACTTATCAGGCTTTTACTCATCTTTAATAAAAATACAGTAATGGTAAAAAGGCTTAATTTTTATATCAATGTTTCTCAATCTAATGTCTACACTTGACAAATATTATATGTAATAGCATGAGAACAATTTAAAATTAATGTATGTTCTCTATTTCATTTCTAGAGAGCCAGCATTTTCCAAAAAATAATGCAGTACCATTTAGGCAACTGAACCAGGTAGTTTTTCATGGCATTTGAAATTAAAACCTTGGGGCTGGCACTTTGGCATAGTGTGTAATGCCCACCGCTTGCAGTGCTGACATCCCATATGGGTGCCGGTTCAAGACCTGGCTGCTCCACTTCTGATCCAGCTCTCTACTTTGGCCTGGGAAAGCCGTGGAAGATGGCTCAAATCTTTTGGGCCCCTGTACCCACATGGGAAACTTGGAGGAAGTTCCTGGCTCCAGGTTTCAGATTAGCACAGCTCCAGCCTTTGTGGTGAATTGGAGAGTGAACCAGCAGATAGAGGACCTCTCTCTCTCTCCCTCCCCCTCCCCCTCTCCTTCTCTCTGTGTAACTCAGATAAATAAATAAATATTTAAAAAAAAAGTTTTTTGATGAGAGGAAGGAGAAGAAATGGGACTAGAACAAAAAGAATAGGTCATTACAAAGGTGATCTCAAAGCAGACTTGCAATTAAAGGGGACAATATTCATAGCAATATCTTAAGGATTGCCTTACCTTTCCCAATTACAATTTAAGATGATGGTTAATGGGTTTCATGATAAAACACAACACTATTGGCTGACCCTAAAAATCATCTCACTCACTTCAACTAGACACTAAGCTTTGTGAGGACAAAGTCTATGTGTTTTACTTGTTAGTGCATCTTCAGAGATGGGAGCTGGCCTGAGTTTGTGTGAGTTGTTAAGTGTGGGGGAAAGGTTCTTTCCTGTGGAGTCAAAACACCCTATTGCTCAAACCAGCAGCAATCTCCTATCACCCTTGGACATTAGATATGAGAAGAAAATTAGAGACTTAGATATTTTTAAAAGTTCCCTTCAGCTCTAAAATCTATTATAACACTAAAGTGATGAATGCCACAAAATTTCTAACTCATAAATTTCAGTTTAATTATTGAGCTTTATTAGAAAATTGCTGCAGGTAATGTCTAACGGGAATAGCAGGACACTCAGAACTGCTAATTGTTAGCAATGTGGTCTCAGGCATGGCATTGGCCATTCTGTGTCACGCAGTTTCTGTGTGCATGCAGTAAAACTTAAATAGCCTCCAATCTGTTCTTGTGATTAAATTAATCATATGCTGCACAATGATGTTGCAATATCTCATTAAGTGATAGTTATTACAACTTAAAAAAATTTAGAAATAATACTCTAGGCTTCACAGGTGCCAGAGCCCTAGCTATCCTATTGCTCCCATATTTCCCAATGCTTGGCCCAGTATCTTATATATAATAGCCATTAAATAAATATACATTGAAATAAAATTAATGCTGCTATTAATTACAAAGGAATAGAGTGGAAAGAACAGGTCTTCAAAGAAGGAGGTACCTTTCTCTGAAGGGAGGAGAGAACCTCCACTTTGACTATGACCTTGTCTAAACAAGATAAGAGTCAGAGAACTCAGAGGGCTTCCATAGCCTTGGAAACTCATGACTGGAGCATAGGGAGATCACTGATGCCATAGACAGGAGTGTCAATTGGTAAAGTCAACAACAGGAGTCACTGTGCACTTACTCCTCATGTAGGATCTCTGTCCTTAATGTGCTGTACATTGAGATTTAATGCTATAACGAGTACTCAAACAATATATTTCACTTTGTGTTTCTATGGGGGTGCAAACTGTTGAAATTTTTACTTAATGCATACTAAACCGATCTTCTGTAAAAAAAAAAAAAAGAAAGAAAGAAATTATCAATTCCCAACTTGACTCTTACTGGGATTAAACATGACAATAGGTCTGATCTGATTTCATCATCATTTAAAAAAAATCATCTATTATTTTTCACTTTATGTTTCTGTGTGTGAGCAAACTGTTGAAATCCTTACTTAATGTATACTAAGCTGATCTTCTGTATATTAAGAGAATTGAAAATGAATCTTGATGTGAATGGAAGGGGAGAGGGAGTGGGAAAGGGGAGGGTTGTGGGTGGGAGGGACGGTATGGGGGGGAAGCCATTGTAATCCATCAGTTGTACTTTGGAAATTTACATTCATTAAATAAAAGTTAAAAAAAAAATTACAAAGGAATAGGACTTCAGCCCCAACATATTATCTTGGCATCATAATCTCCCAGCAATCTACATTTTAATCAATTTACCTAGCTGTTTTCTTTATAGTGTATACACTTTATAATCATGTTGTAGGCCGGTGCCACGGCTCAATAGGCTAATCCTCCACCTAACGGCACCGGCAGACCGGGTTCTAGTTCCGGTCGGGGCGCCGGATTCTGTCCCGGTTGCCCCTCTTCCAGGCCAGCTCTCTGCTGTGGCCAGGGAGTGCAGTGGAGGATGGCCCAAGTCCTTGGGCCCTGCACCCCATGGGAGACCAGGAGAAGCACCTGGCTCCTGCCATCGGATCAGCGTGGTGCTCCGGCCGCAGTGCGCCAGCCGTGGCGGCCACTGGAGGGTGAACCAACGGCAAAAGGAAGACCTTTCTGTCTCTCACTATCCACTCTGCCTGCCAAAAAAATAAATAAATAAAATAAAATAAATCATGTTGTAATTATTTTACCTATATTAATTTTTCCTCCTTACTCTTCCTACCTGAATGAAACAGTCTAGATTTCTTTCTGCCTCATCATTTGTGGCTTGCCTCTCTATCTTTGCTGGTGCTCTTGTGAAACAATCATTCAAAATCTGATTTCTAGTAGAGATGGGCAAGGTCCAGGAGGATGGGAAGTTTTGCCTGTTTGAATCCCATTACCTATTTGTATCATATCATTTCTCTCCCTCCGCATCTCCACCTTTAGTTGGACTTGGAGTAAATGAATTGAGAATGAACAAGATATATATTAAATTTTCAGATATAAAGACAGAAAATTCAAGTATTTGTTGATTTGTGTTTATAAATGGAAACAAGGGAGTGAATGTAAATGTATTTGTCATGTAACAAAATGGAATGTAAATGTCTATTTTTTCCATACAATCTCTGCTCACTGCTGAAGGTCTTTAAGAGGGATCACTTTGCTCATTATTACATTATTGGAAAGAAAACTTAAAAAATACTTTTCTGACTTTTCTCTTTAATCAGACATAAATGTAAAAGAGGGGATTTGGCCAAGTAAAGGTTGGTTAGATTTTAGACAATTAGAGTAGAGTTGACATGTATTTATCAAACAATGGATTCAGACTGAAATTGTCCAGAGACCTGGACTTAAATTTTACAACAAACTCTAAAGTTACATTTTCTTTGGAATTGGTTTTTGAATTCATTATTGTTCCAATTTCTCACAAATGTAACAATATGTGAAGGGCACAAAAGCAGAAACATCTTTCTATTTTCACATTCATTTTGCTTCCAATGCTGTAGAAAAGAAAGCAAATGCTAATTATCTTGTTTACAATCATCTAATTATTGGCAGGAGAGAGATTAAGAACCTCCCCCTAACAATGTCTCCCTAGATGCAAAGTAAGCCCTGCAATTAGGAAAAAAGAAAAAGGTTTTCCTAACTCGATCGTTCCAGACAAGTTCTGTGTTCTGGGGCCAGAGTTGTGGTGTGATGTATAAAGCTGCCGTGTGTGGCACCAGCATCCCATATGGGTGCTGCTTCCAGTACCAGCTGCTCCACCCCATCTAGCTCCTTGCTAATAATGGCCTGGAAAAAACAGCTGCTGATGGCCCAAGAGTTTGAGCCCCTGACACCCACATGGGAAACCTGGAGGGAGTTCCATGCTCCTGGCTTTGGCCTGGCTCAGCCCTGGCTGTTGTAGTCATCTAGAGGGTGAACCAGTAGATAGAAGTTCTCCCTCCCCTCTCTCCCACGCTCTCCAATTCTGCCTTTCAAATTAATAAATTTTAAGAAAAATTGTATTCCAATGCAAACTAGTACTTTAATAGTCCAAATCAAACAAGAAAGCGTACTGAGAATTTCAACTATATCCAAATGTCCAAAGGAAACAGAATAGTGCAAGCTCTCCTATCATTTACTGAAGTTTACATTTAAGAAAAAACAAGCTCTGCTAGCAGCAGGTGACAGTTTTAGTGTTTTTTGCCTCCAGCAACAAATAGTTCACATGTATAAGTGGAGAAGAAGTCTTTTAGTCTTGCAACATTGATGTAAAGTTATAAAGAGGTGTCGCTAATAATAGCTGACAGCTTGCACACTTACTTTATGCCAAACACTGTTTGGAACGTTGTGCGTATTTTACTTAATTCTTGGCGGTACAAAAACAAAGCCTAAGAGAAATGCCACTATTTTCCTTCTTAGAAATAATAGTAATTTGAATTGAGGCTTTGTGAGTTTATGAACCTTGACCAATGCCATACAACATCTGCTTCCAAACAAGTCCTAAGCAATCTAACTCCAGAACCCTTATTTTTCACCATTGATCTCACCATACAGACACTGGGAGAATTGGGAAACACTGTCCAAAGAAGAGATGGTAAGAGAAACCAAAACACTGTACCACTTATTTGAAATCAGAAGTAAACTTATTTTTACTACTTTTTAAAAATTCCGACATGAAAGAAATTAATGTACCCCACTTCCCTCATTACCTGATAGAAATGACACCCACATCCCTGTCTGACCTTCTCACCCAACATGCTGCCTCATTGGCTGATTTACTATTATGAAAATGTCATTATTTCCCTAAGTAATGGTCTTGAGTTGTCAGTACATTATGTCAATTAGCACCACACAGATTTTAGCCTAAACCTGCCTCTACCTCCCATACCAAAATGTGAGTGTTTGTTTTGCTGTGGCCTTTGCCACTGGTTTATTTTATTTTCCACAGGAGAAAATAGATCTTGTACTATGTGACATGGGAACCCAATCTATAATTTGGAGGCCCCATGTACCATTTTAACACAATGTATGCCACAAAGGAGTACAGTGTAGAATCTTGTTAGAAACTAATCCAGAGGGGCTCACAAGAAGGACAGTAATAAGATTAGTTTTTTATATCACGAATGGTTTCCTTGGCACCATTATACACATGTCACCAAAACTTTGCTTTCATCAAGAACAATATACCAGAAAGAAGAGTATCTGGGTTATGTCCAGAGGAAGTAAATCTGTTCTGTCCTACATATAGCCCTGAAAAAGGGGACTAAATAGTTACCAAAATGCTAAAATTTTAAACAAAACTATTCTCCCTTGCCCAAAATGGGACTGAAAACAACATTTAAGTATCTTTTTGGCCCTAATAATCTTACACAATTACCAAAGCTACTTGGAATCTACTTTCACCATCCACAGTTGGAATATGTTATATTTTAAAGGTAGAATGGAACAAGATAAATGCTACAATAAATCAGAAACCATCGATTCCAGCATAAAACATAGCTTAGCTCAGACCTCATTACTGACTATATCCTATTCTCAGTGGTACACAGATGTAGGGACTTTTGAGGCTAAATTAAGATAATGCATACTTTTCTACACAGAGTGACTCCTAGCAGGTTTAACAATGACAGTACCATTACGCAGCATGCTGTCTCATACTTCCATTGAAGTCTGAGTCAATATTAATCTCCCTCATGGGTTGAGATAACTCTTGGTCTATGTGATGAATAGGTATTAAGGGGGTAAAGGAGTAGAATGTATTAAGTATACAAGTAGAAATTTTTAATATATTAAGTACAACTGGATTAGACAACAGATCAACATTAAAACAAACCTATGAAAGTTTAACTATAATATATTTTGTTAAACAGAATGACTTTTCATTTGTCCATTTAAGGAAAAAAAATACTAAACAATCTATACATATAAAGTAATTTCAAAACTCAACTGTGTACATTCTAATTAGACATGTAAAATGAATTTCAGGCCACTTAAATATGAATTTTGAAAAATTTCCCTAATTTGATGCTGAATTAATCAGAATAGTATCTTTAATAATGTTTAAAAATAAGTTGAGCCTTGAAAATAAATGTATTTTATCTAGGCAAAATTAATTTTCCAAATACATGGCAAAAATATGGTAGAAATCTATTTGTGAAAATTAGAAGCTCTTTCTCTACAGAGGACAAAAATATATTCTTAACATCCAAATTTTGCAGATGTGCTCAATCTTAAGTAATTTATTTACAGCTCTATGTTCCTGTTTTGTTCCTCTTTAAACGTCAGCACACAAAAAGAATCCCAGAACACAGAATCTGGAGATGATATTAACTACTTTGTTTTCTGGTGAACAACAATAAAAATAAACTAATCCTGGCACCTGTGTAGAGAAAATGAAAGTTTGTTTAAAACAAATCTTGGGTTTTATTTTTCCCCCAGATGTCAGGCCTGTGATAGAAACTCATGGATTGGAAACTGCTACTTGAAAGAAGCAGTTGGCTGTGGAGAGAGCCAAAGATGCAATTTTTATAACCAGTGAAGGTTTGAATTATTCATAAAGGAAGAGCTTTTAAAAATTTTTTTAGAAATAAATCAGCTACCAAACTGCTGAAGTGAGTTAAATGAAACTGGCCAACAAAGAATATGTATGGTCAAGATGCCAAAGAATGAGCCTAGCTAACAGACTTTTCGAGGGTCCATTATTGGTTCAAGTGAGAAAGGAGGAGGGTGGAGAATCTTGCATAAAATTATTATTAAAGAAGATATGAAGGTCTGGGTTTGACTTTCCTTTACAGAAATACTATGTGCACATTTCAGCCTGCTAATTATGTGCACACTAAATATCATCAAGTGAGATTTCCCATTCCTAAAACAAATGCTAAAACATATTATCTTCAATGGAGGAGCCCATTCATGTTTTGAATGCAGCAATATTCCAAAATCTTTGCACATATAGGTAAAGTCCTGGGTACTTTTCTACTAAGGTTAGTAGAAATATAAATATTTATGATTCCTTGATAATTTGAGTTTGGAACAACACTTTGATGAACTCTGATAATTGATAAGATTTTAAAGTCTATTTTCACAAATCTTTTAATGCCTTTATTTTAAAAAATCAGATCAAGAAGATATCCATCTATAAATATGAAGTAATCACCCGAAAGATCATTAGTATAATTTGTTATACTATAGATTTTAAAAAATATTTTGTTTATTTATTTGAGAGATAGAGTTACAGATAATGAGAGGGAGAGAGAGAGAGAGAAAGGTCTTCCTTCTGTTGCTTCACTCCCCAAATGGTCGCAATGGCCAGAGCTATGCCGATCTGAAGCCAGGAGCTGGGTGCTTCTTCCTAGTCTCCCATGTGTGTGCAGGGGCCCAAGGACTTGGGCCATCTTCTACTGCATTCCCAGGCCACAGCAGAGAGCTGGATTGGAAGAGGAGCAGCTGGGACTAGAACTGGCACCCATGTGGGATGCCAGTGCCACAGGCGGAGGATTAACCTACTGTGCCACGGCGCCGGCCCCTGTTATACAGTAGATTTTAAAACTTCCCCAAATACATAACTATCCTTGTGAGTATAAACACAAACATTTGTTTACACACATTTCAGGTAACAGTTCACTCCAACATCTCCTTTTTCTTAAATTTCTGTCTAAAGTACACAATCATAGAATTTTGTTTGTAAATAAACAGTGGAAATATTTTAGCTGGTTCACGCTCCTCTATGAATATTATGTTAATTTGAAATATTCAACAAATGCTGTCTTCACTGAGAACAATGTATGGAGTAATGCTAGTTTCTTAGAAAAGAGCAAGGCCAGTCAAGAGAATAAATACTGATGAGGATGATGATAGAATAGACTTGTAGTGAAGACAGTCTAGGTTGAAGATTAAGGTTTTGGCCACAATATCTAGCTTAAGCGAATGTCAAGAATGAAGTGCCACCAACTATTGTCAAGTAAAGCCAGAAGGAAAGAGCAGTTTTGGAGTTGAGACTGTCTATGCATCTATCTGGAGCTGATAATTAGAAGGTGGTAAGAATTGTGTGATTCATCAGTATAGACCAGTATGATGCCACTGTGTCTTTTAGAACATTAAACTGAGTTAGGAGTTTAAGGGTTTTACTCTAAGATTTGATGGACCCCAACATTATCTATTTTACACAATAATTATTATTCGTACCTAGGGTTGTTGCAGGAAAGTCAGTCAGCCCTTTTGATGAAAAAAAAAAAGCCAACAAAAATGCTTGATATGATCATCTCCATTGAAGTAATTCCCAAGAAGACAGATGATTGGCCAGGTTAAGTCCTTTGGATATGATCCAAGAAACTTGAAAGGTGGGATTAAGTGATATTTTGTAAATAGGGGTCTCTTCCATGCTCCTGGTACATTAAAGGGACTCAAGTCAACCTTTGTAGGTATCTTTATTTATTTGTTTCTATCTTTTGCATATAACTTTGAGTGACACTTTCTCAAGACCTTTTAGTTGGAAGATATGGCCAGACTGAACTGACCAGGTGCAACATAGAAAGTGTCCAATGGTTAGAAGAATTCTATGAACTATTAAGCCACCATAACTCTGCATGGCTTTGTTCATTTTTTGCTATTAATTGAGGAAGAGAACAGGTTTTTAGGCTATTATTTGGCTTAGGATGAACTTCCCAAGGTGACTTTCCTAAAAGCATTCAGAACATTTTGCAGTTAGATTTTGGCATTTGCTCTCAACAGTGTCTGAATTTAGCTATCTCATCCATTTGTATAATGTGTATCCTCACAGAGTACAAAGTACATACAGCTACCAGATTTGCAAAACAGCTAATTCATGATTCTTAGGAAAATATGCTGCAATGAAGATGTAGGTACATTTGAATAAAGAAGAGCTAACTCCTAATTAATTATAATTTTGAATATGCCCAACCAATAAAGACTATCATGTCTTCAGTTGTAGATGTTCTCTAAGATATTAACATGATATAAACATGGACCATATTTTCTAAAAATTGTACTTTAGTGGTTTGCCTGGGACACGGTAAACATACAATCATTATTGTTGTCTAAATCAATTTAATTGAAAATGTTCTTGCCTAACATTAGAATATGTATTTGCCCTTTTAACATGCGCCTCATGGTCAAGATTGTCATTTAACCAATTACGACATAATCCTTCAGTGACTATAAAGAAACCAAGTTAGGTCTCACTAATTACCTGTGCATTTTCTCATTCAAGTAATTCAACAAATAGTTATCAGGCACCAAACGTGTACCAGGTACCATTGTGGGCCTTTGCAGTATATAAGTGAACACAGGAGAGCTATTTCTCTCATGGTATTCTACATATTTTTCCAATAGTCTGAAAGTAAATGAATTATCAGCAAATGGCTTCACTTCACATTTTTACAACTAATCCTGTTTTTAATCACACATTAGCTGGCTAAACTTCTGTTCCTCATTATAGCCACTATGGTTTGAATGCCTGTCATCTCCCAAACTCATGTTGAAATTTAACTGCTGTTCTAACAGGATTAAGAGGTGGGGCCTTTAAGAGGTGGTTAGGTCAGGAGGGCCCCACCCTTAAGGGTAGATTTAATGCCAGTAAAAACTGCCTTCTGCATGTTGGCTTTCTCTTGCTCTTTTGCTTTGTGCCTTGGAATGACACAGCAAGAAGGCCTTCACCAGACTTCTAAGCCAATACATTTCTGTTCATTATAATTACCTAGTCTCAAGTATTCTGCTACAGCAGTAAAAATGGACAAAGACAATTATCCTTGAGTATCTCTATATGAATAATCAAGGTAGAACAATAGATAATCGCATAATACATTTGTATTTAGTATGTGATTCTAAAGTTTATAGCCAGAGGTTGACTTCTGGCAAGCTATAAGCATCTACAATAGCCGCAAGTACAGGAAAAAAAAAAAAAAACAATTAAATGAAGCACGTTTGTTAACACTGATGTTATTTCAACTTTCTATTTGATAAGTGCTCTGAATACAGATTAATAAAATGTTTTAGTAACAGATGTACTTGGCTCAATGTTTATTATTCTATCTGACTTGATAAGGGAACTAAATTGTTAAATGTATTAAAATGTGAAAGAATTGTGAAAATAATTTTGTTTTGTGGTACTCTAAGTCCTGCCCTATCACTTTTCCAGAACCCTGGAAATGGCTAATTTAGAACTATTTAATTATTTCCATAATTTTCTTTACATGTTAGAAACATGACCATGCTCATATATATGTAAGCTTCACATCAATGGTTTTCATGAATCCTGGACTTTCACCCACACATTTTGAAATACTGAGTACTGAACTGATTAGTCTGGCTGTGTTTCACAAATAAAAATAAGCAAATGGGGCATGTGTTTGGTGTAGCAGTTATGACACTGCTTGGAACCCAGGTATCTCATATAGGAGTGCCTGGTTTTGAGTCCTGGCTCTGCTCCAAATTCTAGCTTCCTGCTAATGTACACCCTGGGAGGCAGCAGGTGATGGCTTCATGGCTAAGGTACTTGGGTCCCTGCCACCCAAATGGGAGACCCTGCTTGTGTTCCTAGCTCCTGGCTTCAGCCTGGACCAGCTCTGGCTGTTGTGGCCATTTGAGTAATGAACCAGCCAATGAGAGATTTTCCTTTTTCTTGGTATGTCTCCCAAATTAAATAAATAAATAACAATTAATTTAAAAAAAAGCAAACAGTCATAAGAGAACATCTCAGGGGGTCCGTGCTGTGGCACAGTAGGCTAAAGCCCCAGCACCCCATGTGGGTGCTCCTTTGAGACCAGCTGCTCCACTTCCGATCCAGCTCCCTGCTGGTGCACCTGGGAAGGCAGCATAGGATGGCCCAAATCCTTGGGCCTCTGCACCCACATAGGAGATCTGGAGGAAGTTTTTGGCTCCAGGCTTTGGATCGGCTCAGCTCTGGCCATTGTGGCCATTTGGGGAGTGAATGAACAGATAGAAGATTTCTCAGACTCTACCTTTCTCCATAGCTCCTTCAAATAAATCAAATAAATCTTTGAAAAAAAATCTGAAGGAAAAATTTTAAATGGCATTTGTAGATATTTTCTGTCAATACTTTATTGAATAGATTTTAATAATTTCAAAAAATCTTAACTCACATAAAATTGTACATATTTATGTGGTACTGTGTGATGTTTTTGTGTGTGTGCATATATATATATATATATATAGTGGTTATTGACTAGATTTGAGTGTTCTTAGAGCTCATAAAACATTTCTTCCAATAGCTGAGTGTTCTGAAGAAAACTATTTGTACTATAACAGATAAAGAACCATTTTGCCCCTAGATATTTCTATTTTTCTGACTGGATAAACATATTGCTCATATCTGCTGAAAAACAGTATAATATTATTTGCCCAACTGAAAACCATTTTGACTCAAACAATAGTTTAATTCACATATTTTTAAGCAAAAAGTTAAAAAGTTAATTTTTATGTAGTTCAAGGTCTTTAAATGAGATTTGTGAATGTTTTAATATCCTGATACAAACTGTCATTTTTCAGCTAATATAGAATATATACACTGACAATTCACTTATTATCATGTTAATGAAATTTAAAAACAACGTTTTCTAATAAGCTTTTTTACATTAGTATAATTGTCCATTTTCTTATATTTTCTTCTCATGTTAACTTTCCTTAAGTTTTTATAATGTTCATAATTTTTGTGACACATATACATAAGATTTAAGATGGCAATATGCAATAAAACTAAGGAGATTCAAATTCTGGCTAATATTCCCTTTTTCAAACTTATAAATATGCTGCCAAAATCAAAATAAGTTCCATAGGTACAATCAAATATAGAACTTTGGAGAATTTCAAACCATGGCAATATTATAAAGGAAGCAAATGAAGCTGTAATATTATCATAACTTTGTATATAATTGTGGTCAATGAAAATTTGCTAGAACTTGAATTAATGAAGTCTTTGTCAAGGTCTTTGTTCAGCATAATTGAAAACACATAGATAATTGTTGACTCCTGTGAAGACATTCAAGTGACCTTCCAAATGTTCATAAAAAATTTGTATTATAGGAAGTGATACACAGAATTCAATTTTTTTTGCATCAAAATAAAACTTTTATTCCATTTTCTGTGAACTTTTTGAAGTACTCTGGTATATTCTTTAAAGTGAAGAGTAATTCAAGGAAGCAGGTAACATGCCCCAGTGTGGGGAGCAACCGAGACTAGACAAAGTTACTGGAATTAGGACTAATTCTATGCATCTGCTCTCCCACAATATGGCGCTGGGGAGGAGTAAACTTCTATGCAGCTGCCTCTCGCCAACTTGACTGATAAGCTGCAGGAGCTGATCCTGCTCCTGATTGGAGGAGAGCAGCGTGCTCAGCGTGTGGGTAGCAGAGTTGGGATTGGTGGAAGAAGACTATAAAGGAGGAGAGAAACAACATGCACCAGGAACATCTGAGGGAACACCTGAGGAACATCTGAGCAGCCCCCGAGAGAGCCGGCCGGCGGTGTGCCGCTCCTCCGTGGAAGTGGGGAAAGTGGTGGGGGGTGCCGCCCCCTCCACGGAGGTGGAGGGGCCGGCAGCTAACCCGGGACAGCATCGTTCCTCCACGAGTGAGGGACCGGCAGCAAACCCAGGAAGGGCCGAGCAGACAAAAGAACAGTGCAGGTTCTGGTGTCGTTCCTCCGCGAATGGGGGAGCGACATAATGGTGCTGTGACTCGGATATGAAACCTAGGAGGGAAAAAGCGGGAAAATACTGGAGAGACTAGGGAAGAGCCTAGGGAAAGCCAGACGGAAAAGGTGCCAGAAGAAGCTATCGAAAGCCTAGGCATAGACTCGGATACGGACTGCGGGGAGAAGCTAGGAGAAATCTAAGGTTGAAAGTGAAAGTGAAAGCTAGAAAAAACTTAGACTTGGATACGGGCTGTGGGGAGAAGCTAGGAGAAATGAGAGAGAAATATTGTTGGAAGAAAGTTGGGAAAAGTACTGGGTAGAGAAAAATATAAGCTAGGGAAAATGAAGCTGCGGGGGTAGGCCGAAGTGGAGACGTAAGCTAGGTTGGGATTCGTCAAGTCAGCCCGGGGAGCAAAAGACGGGAAGCCAAACCGGAAGCGGAGACGTAAGCTAGGTTGGAATTCGTCAGGTTAGCCTGGGGAACTTAGACTGAAAACTAAACCAGTAGCGGAAACGTGAGCTAGGCTGTGATTCACGGAAGCCGCCGAGCGCAGAGAGAGCTCGCGGGGCACAAGCGGAGAGAGCGCACGGGGCGCGAGTAGATAGGAGAGCGCGGGGCTGGCGTGGAGACCATGGAGCGTGCGCGAAGCCCGGAAGCTGCACAGAGGAGAGAAGCGCGGGCTGAAGCTGCGCAGAGCCGGGAAGCCGCCGCGGGGCGAGGCATCGAGAAGCCACCTCGGGATGGGCGCCAGGAAGCCGTGGGGATAAGAGAAACAGAAGTATAGAAGTAAAATGAGAGAAATAGGAATGCTGGCAGATAGAAGTAAAATAAGAGAAATAGGAATGCCCAGAGATAGAGAAATAGAGAAAAATAAGGCCTCCCCACAACACGGCGATGAGAAGGCTCGGACTTGGTCTGCCTGATTAGTAAGGTGGTAAGCACCTGCGGGCGGCTAGCAGAGTACCCGCCGCAGGTCACCGAAGACAGGCACGTTATCAACACTAATAAGTCTCCCCACAACACGGCAATGAGAGGGCTCAGAGTTAGTCTGCCTGATTAGTAAGGCGGTAAGCACCTGCGGGCAGCTCTAGCAGAGCAGAGCAGACCATGCACTGCAGGGCACCGAACACAGGCACGCATTAGTGCCTAAAAGCCTCCCCACAACATGGCGAAGAGAGGACCCGGATTCGGTTTGCCTGATTGGTAGGGCTGTAAGCACCTGCAGGCAACTCCAGCAAGCAGAGCAGAGTGTGTGCTGCGGGGCTCCAAAGACAGGCGCATATCAACGCCAAAAAATAAAAAGAAAGGGGGAACTGTGGGGAGCAACTGAGGCTAGACAAAGTTACTGGAATTAGGACTAATTCTATGCATCTGCTCTCCCACAATATGGCGCTGGGGAGGAGTAAACTTCTATGCAGCTGCCTCTCGCCAACTTGACTGATAAGCTGCAGGAGCTGATCCTGCTCCTGATTGGAGGAGAGCAGCGTGCTCGGTGTGTGGGTAGCAGAGTTGGGATTGGTGGAAGAAGACTATAAAGGAGGAGAGAAACAACATGCACCAGGAACATCTGAGGGAACACCTGAGGAACATCTGAGCAGCACCCGAGAGAGCTGGCCGGCGGTGTGCCGCTCCTCTGTGGAAGTGGGGAAAGCGGTGGGGGGTGCCGCCCCCTCCACGGAGGTGGAGGGGCCGGCAGCTAACCCGGGACGGCGTCGTTCCTCCACGAGTGAGGGACCGGCAGCAAACCCAGGAAGGGCCGAGCAGACAAAAGAACAGTGCAGGTTCTGGTGTCGTTCCTCCGCGAATGGGGGAGCGACACCCCAGGAAGAAATTGGGGAGATAGATGAATTCCTTCAGTGAAACTTTTTTACTAGAAGGAACTTATTTAAAAATCCAACCATAAAGTAACTATTCATGCTTATAGAGTATTAGGTATTGGTCTAAATGATTTCACAATTTAATGGAGGAAGGGTATAATGGATGGACAGACACAAATTATCCAAAAATATGATAATTCCTCTACTAGGAAATATACATAGGGTATAACAATAGCTTAAAAGACATCTGCCAAGATAAATCCAGAAAGGCTGTGGAGGAGAAATTGCTGAGAAGTACTCTGTTGGAGTAAGTTCACATGGAGATTTCAAAAGGAAAAAAATGATCATATTCAAAAGCATGAAGATGCAGTGATATGTGTATGGGTGTGTATGCCTGCAAGGGTGTGTGCCATGTAAATTCTACGGAGATCAGAGACAACAAATGTGCAGGAAGGGGCCATTTAAGATCTCATGATGACTCAGAGTTTTGACTTTAATTTGGTAAGCAAATAGAGCTCCTTGAAAGTTTTAACCCAAATGCGACATGACTTAATATTTGTCCTCATATTAGTCTGTTGGTTGAGTTGCCCCAGAGAGATATTGTATAGTAAATCTCTACAAAACACAGCAGCTTGACAAACCAATAATGGCTTATTTTCTCTCACAGTAAGCCAGGAATTCTAGAGGAGCTGGACTCAATGGCCTGACTTAGCGGTCCTCATGTGCTTGCAGTCAGAATGTTGACTGGGGGTGAATCCACCTTAAGGTTTGATTGGGACTAGAAGATACACTTCCAAACTGACTCCCATGACTGGCAAGTTCTTTCAGCTGTTGGCCAGTGCGCCCTCAGTTTCTATTTAGGTAGGCCTTTCCATGGTATTATGTGAGGCCTCACGGCAGCATGACTATTAGCCAAAGTACTGAAGAGAAAGCTGTAATATCTTTTATATCCTCACCTTAGAAGTCACACACTGTCACTTTCAGCATATTCATCAGTCCAAACAATAACAAATAACCACTCTGATGCAGTGTAGGAGAATTCTTGACAAGAACACGCACCAAGGAGATATTAATCATTTGGGGCAATCTCAGCTGCTAACTACAAGAGGAGCGATCCATGTCTCAAGATAATCAGTGGCAAAGTAATTGTGAAAATCAAGAAATAATGACGGCTCAGTTATAATCATAACTCCAAGTGGGGATGAAGAGAAGGGGCGTAATTTAGAAAGTAGAATTCACAGACACAATGCCTGATTGCATGTGGAAGGTCCAGGCACAGAAAGAACCCTAGGTGATTCCCATGTTTTTGGTTTAAGTAATTGAGAGTGGGGCAAGAAACAATGCTACAGGAGAAGCAAGCTTCAGAGGGAAACGGTGATGCTTATTTTCCCCTAAATTGGTGTCTCAGTCCATTTTGTGTTTCTTTTTTCTTTTCTTTTTTTTTTTTTTTTTTTTTTTTTTTTTTTTTTTTGACAGGCAGAGTGGATAGTGAGAGAGAGAGACAGAGAGAAAGGTTTTCCTTTGCCGTTGGTTCACCCTCCAATGGCCACCACGGCTGGCGTGCTGTGGCCGGCTCACTGCACTGATCTGAAGGCAGGAGCCAGGCGCTTCTCCTGGTCTCCCATGGGGTGCAGGGCCCAAGGACTTCAGCCATCCTCCTCTTCACTCCCTGGCCACAGCAGAGAGCTGGCCTGGAAGAGGGGCAACCGGGACAGAATCCGGTGCCCCAACTGAGACTAGAACCTGGTGTGCCAGTGCCGCTAGGTGGATGATTAGCCTATTGAGCCGCGGCGCCAGTCCATTTCGTGTTTCTAATGACATTCTACCAGAGACTGGAGAAGTTATAAAGAGAAGAGTTTTATTGTGTTTCACAGTTCTGGTCCCAGGTTGTGGAGGTCACATCTGGTGATGGCCTTGTTGCTGGCAGAGTACTGAAATGGCACAGAGCATCTCATGTCAGGAGAAAGGGACTCTCTGTCCTCTAGTCTCTCATAGTAGAAAGCTACCAAAATGTAACCATGGGAGCTCCACTATGATGATTTTTATCTAATCCTCATCAGTTCTAAAAGGCCCTGCCTCTAAATTCTCTAGTTGGATTAAGTGTTACTCTCCTAATCTCTCCCAATATGTTAAATTTCACATGAGTTTCAGAAGGGACAAACTATGCTCAAATCATAGCAGCTGGCAGTCAATTTCCTGTGAGACATCCATGTGGATATAACAATTATGATTACAGATAGCATTTATTCAGCTTTTTTAGATATTAGTTTTTTAAAAATTTTATTTAAAATTTTATTTAAGGTGAACACATTTCATGATTTTACGATTTCTGATTTAACAGCATAATGATACTTCCCAGCCTATACTATCTTCCCTCCCTCCCTTTCTTTTAATTTTTACAATGACGTACTTTGTTTAGTTTATAATCACAAGTTTAACCTTCCATTAAATAAAGATTTCAACATGTAGTCAGTAGAAAAAACACTATTCCTCAGGAGTATAGACAAGGGCTATAAACATGGGAAAGTAGACTTAAGTTCTTAACATATTCATGTATTAACCCATTTAATTTTCATAGCTGTAAAAAGAAATATAATTCCTATATCACAAATGAAGCAAGGAGAGATTAGTCCAAAATTCCATATTAATTAGTCAGATTTTTGTAACTTTAACTAAAATGCCCAAGAGGATCTACTTAGCAAGGAAAAGATTTCCTTTGGCTTACAGTTTGGAGGGTCACAGTTCAGGATCGGGCAGTCCCGTTAGCCTGAACTTCGGTGCAGGCCGGCCATGGCAGAACGTGTGCACAGGAACAAGCGCATGGTGAGTCTGGAAGCGGAGGAAAAGACCTGCAGTGAGCACACTCACTTGGCATATAGCCAAGGGCAAGCCTGCGGTGACCTAAAGACCTCCCACCTGGCCCACCTCTCGGATGCCATAACGAGATCAAGTCTCCAGCCTTAATCCATCAACCCTTAATGTGGGACTTCAGAGCTTTACTATTTGCATGCGTCTGGGGAGCCAAGTACTGGTTAATCTATAACACCAAGTAACTTTATTCACATTAGAGCTAGGGTTCAAACTCACCTTTTCATAAACTGTTCTCCTGATGTTAACCACTTCCCATTTAAAGATTATAATAAAATCATTCTTATGAAATTATGTGGGCCTTAATATGCTATGTTTATTGAGAATACAGTAACCTGAACTAACAAGCAAATTTAAGTATAATAAATTCATTTCCCTAGTGAAACGCCAGTTACTGCGGAGAAAATGTACTAGACTGGTTATGTTATGGGGTACTATATTAAATAATGTTATAATATATCTTGCTCACCTATACTTAATGTTCTTAAAATTTTTTTAAAGATTTATTTATTTGAAAACCAGAGTTACACACAGAGAGAGGGGAAACAAAGATCTTCCATCTGCTGGGTCATGCCCCAAATGGCTGCAACAGCCAAGGCCGGACAAGGCTGAAGCCAGGAGCTTCTTTTAGTTCTCCCACATGGGTAGCAGGGGCCCAAACATTTGAGACATCCTCCAGTGCTTTCCTAGGCACATTAGTAGGGAGCTGGATCAGAAGTTAAGCAGCTAGGACTTGAATCAGCACCCATACTGGATGCTGGCACTGCAGATGGCAGCTTAACCTGCTGTAACATAGCACCAGGCCCTTAAGCGGGAGAGGGTTTAACATGGGTTAAAAGATTATAAATTCTTGAATGGAAATTTTGTTAGTATTTCTGTTATATTGTACAAGCTATTTTGTCTTTAGGAAAGGTCAAATAATTATCATACAATCATTTATAATATAGTTTTATTGTACAAGATATTTTGTTTTTGGGAAAGGCCATTCAATCTCATAAATGAATAGAGGTGTATTTGAGTTCCCAAGCCACATATATGTCAAGCATGCTACATATCAGCATTATAAAACTATCAATAATTCAAGCAAAGGATAAGATTCACATAGACTGATAAATGCTTTCCCTTTTCATAATGATTTGAAAATTCATAGTATATTTGTGCAACAATAAATTTTTGTTTTTGTGTTTTATTATCAATCCCTATAATTTAATACTTGTCCTGATTATAACCACCTTCAGTCCTCCCCCACACTGCTGTAAAGTAGGAATTATGGTTCTTCTTTTGTATTTAAAGAAATTGTTGCTTGACAGAAATAAGAAACTTGCACGAAGTTACATAGTCATAAGGGTAAAATTGAAGTCTGAAGGCAGGTCTATTCATGCTGCTTTTTCTGCATTAACATTAGGTTACCACGGTCATGGAACCTCTAGAATGGAAGAAGCAAAGAATGTTAAAGCATGTTTGGTTTCGTTGAAGAAACAATCATTGTAAGTCCTTTGGCTTAACTGTTTCAAAATAGAACACAATGAATATATTAACAGATTGAACATGCTACATGTAGCAAGACTTACAAGGAAAAACTGTGAAGACATCGTGATAGTATCATTTGTGGCTGAGCATTTAAGATAACAGAAACTCTGTTAACTGTCTACATTATAACTCTACCCATTCAACCCATAAACATCACATTCAGTTCTTTTCCTTCTCACCAATGTTTTCCTCTACCTTGCATATATTTTGCTGTATTTGATTTTTTGAGTATGTCAGTATTTTTAGTTTTAACTCCTCCTCTAGCATTTCTTTTAAAATGTTAATTTATTTCATTGTGTTTACTTCACACAGAGTGTGTGTGTGTGTGTGTGTGAGAGAGAGAGAGAGAGAGAGAGACAGAGAAAGAGAGACAGAGAGAGATAGAGAGAATCTCATCTGCTAGTTCATTCCCCAAATGCCTGCAATAGCCAGGGCTGGGCCAGCCTGAAGCCAGGTGCTCAGAACTAGGCCCAAGTCTCCCACATGGGTGGCAGGGACCTGATCTCTGGAGCCGTCACCTGCTGCCTCCAAGCATGTGCATTAGCAAGAACATGGAATCAAGAGTGGAGCTGGGCCTTAAACACAGGCTCTCTGATACAGGGCGTGTGCAGCCCTAGTGGCGTCTTAATTGTTGTGCCAAGTGCTCATCCCTAGCAATCATTCTTATAACTGTAATCTGATCTCAATTAACTCTCTATAATAGTTCACCAAAAAGAACCTAAGCATATTTTTTCTCTTGATAGTTACAAAATAGTTACTAAACTTGAAGAAGCAAAAGAAAGATGTTAGATGTAGCATTAATATTTAGTCAGCACAAGCTCTCATGATGATGACTAATGGTTGCTACTAGACAGAAAATAAAAATGTCATATACCTAATGTTTTATATTCTGCTCATGGGAGACAACTTGCTATGTGAGATAGAGTTTATTTACAAACATAAATGAGAGCCACAAAAGGAAAGCTAGGAGATGGAATAATAAAAAATGCAGGGCTGCCATGAACAATTGTGCAGGAATAAGCAGAAGTATTTGGCATCGGGGCCAGTGAGGTTGAAATGCAGTTGGACTTAAGGTTTACAGCTTATGCTTCCACCTGGGAAGAAAAATGCTTTTCTAAATCTAAGGTGCAATAGGGGTAAGTCCTGATTTGTAGAAGGTAGGTTGTTTTTACAGAGAAATAATTCACCAAGCCATTTAAAATTTTTTAAAAATATTTTTCAAGCCATTTTCAACCATCCTCCAATTATTTATGATGGGAATGACCTCCTTTCCTTTCCCTATGTGTTTTCCCTTCCTTTTTTTTTTTTCTTTAATTTGAACCTATTTTATGCTGAATTTATCCCAGGTCCTAAGTTTTTATTTCTTTAGTTTCTTCTGGGATATCTTGCTGCTTCTGCATTACCTATTCTTCTGGTTTAAGAACAGTTTGTTCCTTTTCAGTGAGGATTATCTCAATGTGGCATGGGGAGCTCATGCATGGGTTAATTCGAGCTGGGCTCTGTAGGGATAACGGTGCATCTACAGGGCTTTGTTCACCTGGATATGCTCAATGACCAAAGAATCCACATCCAAACCCTTACATTCCACATTACTCTCTGCATTTTTAAGCACGTGCAACAAAAACTCACCACTCTTTTTGGGCCATGGATGCTGTGTCCAATCCCAATGCTGGCCTGGGCACACCTACTAATGCCACCATTGTAACAATAGAATGGCACAAATTGCTTCTTTAATGTGACATCTTGCAGATACTTGGTGGTTTTTTGGATATACATACCCTTGATAGCCTAGGCAGTTTCTTGGGTGTTCATAAAGTGGACAGGAAGATTTGAACCTACTGATTTGCATGATTTTGTGGGGTTTTCTGGGTCAAATAGGCAGTGACCCATTTTTGCAGATCACCTAAGGCCATTTACAGAAAGAGCTTCCCTTCCTTTTCATGTCTCCTGACTCTTAAGTTCCTATGAGTTATTCAGAATTTTGAAATAATGAGCTGCTATATGGACCAAGACCATTTATTTATCTGGAATCTAAAAAAGACTTTAAAATAGTTATGTGGTTTAAACAAGTTAAATAATACTATTTTTTGAATTGTGCATATTTTGAGATTCAAATTTCAGTGTTCATAAAGTTTTATTGGAATACAGTGCTGCAATCATAGAGTTGAGTCAGTACTGGACCTTAATACAAAAAGTCTGCCCATATGTGAGCTAGGAGGTTCATATTAATTCACAGTTTTCATATCATTTTCATATCTATTTCATATCTATTTTAACTAAGACCTTAACCTGGAAAGACAAAAACCTGAATTCATCATTCTTTAGACTCTGCCTCCAAACATCATGTACCTGTCAATTAAGCCTTAATCATGCCTCTCATAAACACTGCACTCTTAACATTTTGACCTTCCTGGTCATATCTTGGTCCTTCATGCCTCAGAAGATTCACAACTGCTCTGGGTCTAGACCAGGGTTCAAGTCCCTTCTCTACCACTTGAAAGTTGAGCAGGCATGGAAAATTAGTTAAACATTTAGGTTCATGGTTTCTAAAGAAATTATTAAAAGAGAATTGCTAATAATTTCCTCAGAGAGTTGCTGTGATAAATAAGTTACAGAATACAAATTATCTAGAAAATTACTCTCCCTCCCTCCCTCCCTCCCTTCCTTCCTTCCTTCTACTGTCACCTGGGTGGGGAGCCGAGTATATCTCTGTAGCAGCATTTGATTGACTGCCTGGTTGCTGAAGGCTTTGGTTCGTTCTATTATCAACTGCTGTAAACACTTAAACAGACACGGTAGTATAAAATACAGGATGAGAATAGCGGCCAATGGTCCTAGGAGTGGCATTAACCAAGTAATGAGAGGATTTCACAGAGGAGAGGAAATGAGGGGGGTTTCTGGACCTTTGTGAAGACTGTTTGATGGATGTGTTTAAAGCTGATCCCAACTAAGACCAGGAGAAAGGCCACTCAACTTTTACAGGTAGAGGGGTTTGTTTATGGAGGAAATTCTGAACAATCATACAACATTAAGTGGGGAAGAGGACCATCAATACACACAATCAGGAGTAGAGCCAATGATGTAAGAGTAGAGGGTATGATTACAAAGGAATGAGGCCCCACGTGGGCTAGCTAGGGTCTAGAATAAAGGATAGAATCAATATTGGAGGACCTAAGAAAGGTGCTATCTAAACCACGAATAAGTTTTCTGAGAGGTAAATAGAAACTGACAGAAGGGGCCTGATAGTAATCTGGTGGGCTTTAAGGCTTTGCCAGTCATGAAGCTCAGACCTATTTATCTCTTTACATGGGGTACATCCTAAGGGAGGTGCGAACCTCCTTGAGGAGGGTACTCTGTTGACTCCTATTACCTAGTTGGCCTGGGAGGAAACCCGACCAGGTAAAGGCAGGTAGCATCTCTAAGATGAAATTTACAGTTCTGCCTGCAATGTTGCTGACCCTACATGGCCATCCCCTCAGCAGCGGTGGTTACTTTGGTAGCTGGGCCAAGTGAAGGGCTTTTCAGCTTGGAGCCAGCAAGATCTGTGGCTCTGACTTGAAGTCCTTCGACTCCAGGGAAGTTCCATTTTCAGTGACCCAACTCTTGGCTGGCAGAACTGCCAGGGCTCTTCATAAGCTGACTTCTGATGAAGCCCTGGCTTTCCACTTTGAAAGCCACGGCAATGGATTGGCCTGTTGGGTCTCTTTGAGGGCAGATCACTGTATAGAGCAGCCATTAATTGGCCTGCCACCTATCTCTACATCACTTCTGCTGCCTAGCTTTCTCTTCCTCCTGGTTTTTGTTAAAGCAGACCAGAGGAAACCTTTAAGAGAATGCAAGTCAAGGGGTGCTCAAGTCCCATCCCTAATCTTTGGTGGCCTACACTAAAAGTTTATAGTCACAGGCATGTTCTGATAGTGGTTTTTCTGTGAGGTAAGGTAGACAATGCCCATGAGGAAAGCTATGTTCTCACTTTAACATCAAACATGATGACCATCTTATATATAAAAGTTGAAGTCATTGGTAAAACTTTCTCTCCTTTCCTTTGGTCTGAAAGGGAGGTTTTGCCTGTTTACTATGCCCATGGGAAAGTAAATCTAGCTGTGAAATCATAATTTAAACTGTCATTTTGGCTATGCTATTCTTACAGAAAAATGTTATCCAACCCTTTAATAAAGCCCAAGAATCAAAGTGTAAATCTTGTAGAGTCCTTCAGTATAGTCAGTTTCCCACCTCGAAGAGACTAGAGAAATGAGTGAACAAGTCAGGCTTCCCAGATTGCTTACTGAGAATAACAATATCAAATGAAAATTTAGCAAGCAATTTTACCTCTTAAACAACAACTTATGAAAACATTTACCGGAAGCTACAATGCCTTCTAGAAGTTCTAAAACAAAAATACATGTATTTAGAAACATCTCTTAAATATCTATTATGGTATAACTTGTTTGATCAGCAAACTCAAGCACAAACATGTAAAAACATTATTAGTTTCTTTTTACCAACAAATTTAAAATATCTAATATGGAGATTCAGGTCACACAAACCATAAATGTAGCTTTGATTAATTTAGTAGTTTAAATTTATGAGCGATATTTGATCTATAAGCCAATTAAAACAGAGTTCTTGAATAAATTTTCCCATGTAGACTTACAATATGTATACACATATAACATACAAGATAGAACAACAAAGCAGTTTTAGTAATAGCTTCTTAAAAATCTTTAACTGTTTTTTTAAATTACCAATTGATTCAAATTATTTTCTGTTCTTAGTAACCTTGATTAACCATACTTTCTCTCAATTGGACACTGTACAGAATACAACAGAGTTCACTGTAAAAAGTCCATCAGGACCTATAGGAGGACACAGATAAACAAAGAACCAACAATGTTTTAGTTTTATGAGCAGCAAATCTGATATACAAAACTGTGGATGACAAAAGACTTCATATAGCCATGTTTAAAATTATAATGTCATTAACCAACAAGAGTCACTTGCTTACTCCACACAGTATTTTCAAAAACACCTGTAGGATTTTACAAAACATTTATCCCTTTTAGGCCTCTAGGCCTGTCTCATTAAGATAACAATCACATCTGGTAACACAAGATCATTAGACTTTTTTGGACATTCATATCAGTAGCATTTTATATAATCATAGCTTAAAATTTAGCATCACTTCACATCTTGACAGCACCTGTAATATAATGCAAATAGCCTGATTAGTTGGTGTCTCTACAAGATGAGAGACATATCCTTTGATATTTCCAGGGGCCCAGCTAGAAATATCAAAGTCCAAGGAACTTGGAGCTTCAATTTTTGTTTTTGAATGCCAGTCAAGAATGCCAAGGAGGCTTAAGATATCTAGTACAAATAGGATCCCCTAACATCATGACATGATATAGACCAGATTTGATCATTGTTTCAGGGTAATTACTCAAATGTTTTAGAATAAGCATATATTTAAACAAATCAGAACTCTTATTAAAAACTCAGCTGTTTTTAAACAATTAGAACTTAACAGAGACATTAAGAAAACACAATACATTACTTCATCAGAACACAAAATCTGTCTCTGGTCATCCCAAGAATCGCAAATAGCAACTTAATTTAGTTAGCACGTGGATTTATCTCATAACTTGGAACAATTTTAAGAGTCAGAAGTAGGGAAGAGAAAATAGCTTACTGGAGCTGGCTAGAAAACTGGCAGTCACCAATTAAACAAAAACTATTAAAAGGAGATGCTGCAGGGTTTAAACAGATTCTAAAGACTTTTTTTTTTTTTTTTTGGACAGGCAGAGTGGATAGTGAGAGAGAGAGACAGAGAGAAAGGTCTTCCTTTGCCGTTGGTTCACCCTCCAATGGCTGCTGCGGCTGGCGTGCTACGGCTGGTGCACCGCGCTGATCCGATGGCAGGAGCCAGGTGCTTCTCCTGGTCTCCCATGGGGTGCAGGGCCCAAGCACTTGGGCCATCCTCCACTGCACTCCCTGGCCACATCAGAGAGCTGGCCTGGAAGAGGGGCAACCAGGACAGAATCTGGCGCCCCGACCGGGACTAGAACCTGGTGTGCCGGCGCCGCAAGGCGGAGGATTAGCCTAGTGAGCCGCGGCGCCAGTGCCTTTTATTTATTTAAACTTGTTTTTTCTTAAGCAATACTTTGGAGAAATTCAGATATCAACTCATCTGGGCAATCACCTTAGATATTCTCAGACACAGAGGCAGGCACTTTTCCAAAAAGGCTGGTTGCTGTCATGCACTTCCCCTGTTCCCTCAACAGGGAATTTTGAATATCAGAGTGGAAATAATATATGAGTTTTAAGGTTGTTGTGATGCCTAGGGGATCTTAGCTATGGAAAAGCTTTCTCAAAAAGTAAGCTCACAATAAAAGGTCACTGCTGATAATATTTGTCCTTATTTCTGCCCCTCCATCTTGCCTAGAACCTAACATATAGTAATAGCTTAGAAATATGTGATGGATGACTGAATACATAAATGAATGATTGGGCCAGAGCAATGGTTCTCAAATTTTACTTTGTATCAGAGTTACCTGGAGGATTCTGTGAAAATCCAGTTTGGTAGGCCCAACTACCAGAGTTTTTGATTCAGTAAACTTGGGTGTGGCTCAATAATTGTCATTTCTATCAAACTCCTTGGTAATAGTGACAATGCTGGTCTAGTGACTACAAATTGAGAATTTGGCATAGGTAATCAGCCAAAGAAAGTCTCAATATAAACTTGCTGCCATTTATCTGAAAATTCAGCTTTTTTTTTTTTTTTCTGCTTTGCACATTTGGCTACCTCATATCTAAAGCTGGTACTCTGAGCTCTAGAATATTCTACACTTATCTACCATTTTATTTTATTATTTTATTAGAAAGGCAGACAGCTGGGTCTGGCGTTGTGGCATAGAGGGTAAAGCTGCCACCTGTGGTTTTGGCATCCCAAGTAGGCACTGGTTTGAGTCTCAGCTACTCCACTTCTGATCCATCTCTTGGCCAATGTGCCTGGAAAAGCACCAGAGGATGGCCCAAGTACTTGAGGGCCCTGCACCCACACAGGAGACCCAGAAGAAGCTGCTGGCTCCTGGCTTTGGATCAGCCCAGCTCCAGCCATTGTGCCATTTGGAGAGTGAATCAGTGGATGGAAGATCTCTTTCTGTCTCTTTTTCTCTGTAACTCTGCCTTTCAAATAAATAAATAAATCTTTTTTTTTAAATAAAGGCAGATAGCCAGAGAGAAAGAAAACAGGGAGAGATCTTTAATCTGCTGGTATATTTCTCAAATGCCTACAACAGCCATGGCTAGGTCAGGCCAAAGCCAGGAGCTGGCAATTTCATCCAGGTTTCCCTTGTGGGTGGCAGGGACCCAACTACTAGAGCTATCACTGACTGTCCCTGGTGGCACACATTAGCAGGGAGTTGAATCAGAAGAGGAGCAAGGAATCAAACCCAGGGACTCTGATACGGGATGCAGGTGTCCCAAGCAGTGCAGTGACTTACTGCTATGCCAAATGCCCATCTCTGCATTTTTAAAAAATATTTATTTTATTTATTTGAAAGACTGAGTTATAGAAAGGGGGAGAGAGAAAGAGAGAGAAAGAGAGAGAGAGTCTTCCATCTGCTGGTTCACTCCCCAAATGGCCACAATGGCCAAGCTGAGCTGATCCGAAGCCAGGAGCCAGGAGCTTCTTCCGGGTCTCCCACACGGGTGCAGGGGCCCAAAGACTTGGGCCATCTTCTACTGCTTTCGAAGGCCATAGCAGAGAGCTGGATGGGAAGTGGAGCAGCTGGGACCCGAGCTGGCACCTACATGGGGTGCCAGCACTGCAGACAGTGGCACTACGCCACAGCATTGGCCCCAGTAAAGATGATTTTTAACAAGAGATTCTTGTAAGTTAAAAAGTAAGATTTTGCTGGCACTATGTACATTGATCTATTTCATGTTTATTTACTTATTTATTAATTTTTGTTCATTTAGAGGCAAGAGGAGAGACAGAAGAGTACTCACTTTATTCTCCTACCACATATTTCATGTTTTCATTGGTGAATGACTTTTGTTAAAAATATCTACCAGTAAAATTTTTTATAGATTCAGAAACACTTACGGCCTTAAATAATGAACCTCCACTCCTTCCCACCCCCGCCCCCATCGTGCCACCCTTAACTATGGCTTCACTTTCCATGAATTTGGTTACCTGGGGTCAATCACAGTCTGAAAATATTAAATGGCAAATTCCAGAAATGAACATTTCCTAAGTTTTAAATTGCATGCTGTTCTCAATAGTGTGATGGGATTTCATGCTGACCTACACCATCCTGCCTGGGACTTGAGTCCTCTCTGGTTGACATATCCTTTCTACTTGCCTGTTAGTCACTTAGTAGCATCTAAGTTATCAGATCAACTGTTACAGCACTGGCATATTGTTTTACAATTGTTATATATTATCAATTATTTTGTTAATCACTTACTGTGCCTAATTTATAAATTAATCTTTATCATGGGTATGTATGTACAGAAAAAAAATAGTACATATAGGGGTCAACACTACCCTGTTTCGGGCAAAGTTCAGCGTAGACAGAGGGGAAATACTGTGAATCATACTTTGTGTTTTTTTTTTTTTTATATC